>NC_143485.1:7628720-7952720 GCF_027475165.1 Benincasa hispida | reverse complement strand
GTTTGGATCTATACAGACTCCGTTTTCTAATGAAGCTAAGGTGAATAACTTGGAGCAACACCTTTCATGCTTTTCCCCATTACACTCATCTGAGATTCCAGATCATTTAACATCCATTGTTAAGGATTGTGGAATTGTGTTGGCTTGAAGCTTCCCCCTTCTCGTTGTCTGCAGTCCTCTATTGTCTAAAGTGCAATGAAGCTAATTTCCTGGAATACAAGGGGACTCAAAGATCCAAACAAAAGAATAGCTCTCAAAAGGCTCCTCAAGAATCAGAATCCGGATTTGGTCTTAATCCAAGAATCTAAAAAAGAGGAGTTCGATGCTGCCTTCATTAAATCTCTTTGGAGTTCAAAGGAAATTGGTTGGGAATCAGTGGAATCCTTTGGTAAATCTGGTGGTTTATTAATTATGTGGGACAAAAGGAAAATAGAGGTAACTGAATCACTCAAAGGGGGATACTTCTTGTCAGTCAAATGTTCTACTGTGTGCAAAAAAATTTGTTGGATCACAAACGTATATGGACCAAATGATTACAAGGAAAGGAGGTTTGTATGGCCTGAATTACTCGCCCTTTCTCTTTTTTTTTTTTTGAAAGGGAAACAAACTTTTTATTAATTCATAAAAAGAATTACTCGCCCTTTCACTTACTGTTCAGAGGCTTGGTGCTTAGGAGGGGATTTTAATATAACAAGATGGGCTCATGAAAGGTCCCCCATTGGAAGAAATACTAAAGGGATGAGGCACTTTAACAAGTTCATTGAATCAGCCAAGCTACTGGAAATTCCCTTTATCAAATGGAAGATTTACTTGGTCCAGGGGAGGAAGTTCTTCTTCTAAATCTTTGTTAGACAGATTCTTCATCAATAAAGAGTGGGATGAGCTCTTTATTAATACAAGAGCAACTCGCCAGGTACGCCTATTTTCAGATCATTATCCGTTGCTGTTGAATGCAGGTACACAATCACTTAAGGCCCTTCTCCTTTTAGATTCTGCAATAGTTGGCTTTCAAACAAGGAATGCATCAGATCCATCGAGAATTCTTGGAAAAACAACAAAATAAATGGGTGGCCAGGCTTCGTCATTAATGCAAATTTGAGATTGGTTAAAGCTGCATTAAAGAGTTGGTTTGCTGATTTCCAGAAATCTCTAATTCGAAAGGAAGAGGCTTTGTTAAAAGAAGTAGTTGAGAAAGAGGCTTTGATTGAAACTTTGGGTTGGGATTCAAAAGTGGCCGGTTACATTTCTTCATTAAAAGCTGATTTAATGACCATTTACAGCCTGGCAGAAATGGATTTCATTCAGAAATGCAAGCTGAATTGGATGAAGTTGGGAGATCAAAACTCTAGCTTTTTCCATCGATTCTTGGCAGCAAGGAAAAGGAAAAAATCTAATCAATGAGTTACTAAATGATCAGGGGGTGCCCACCAAGTCATTCCCTGAAGTGGAATACCTTATTCTGAGCTTCTACGATACCTTATGCACAAGAACTCTTGGAAACAGATATTTGCCTATCGTTTTAAATTGGCCCCGTGTCACCCAGTTGCAGAATACTGCACTAATTGCTCATTTTACAGAAGCTAAAATTTTTGTGGCTATAAAATCACTGGTGAAAAATAAAGCACCTGGGCCTGATGGTTTTACAGTGGAGTTCCTTTCAAGATTTTGGCACTTGGTCAAAGAAAATTTTATAGAGTTATTCGAAGACTTTCGTAAAAGTGGAAGATTGAATGCCTGTGTCAGAGAAAATTTCATTTGCTTAATACAAAAGAAAGAGGATGCAGTATTCGTAAAGGATCTCAGACCAATCAACCTCACTACCTTAACCTATAAGGTAGTTGCAATAGTCCTTGCCGAAAGATTGAAGAAAGTCATGCATTCCATTATCGGCCCTTCCTAGAATGCTTTCATCGAAGGGAGACAAATATTAGATTCAGTTTTAATAGCTAATGAAGTGGTGGAAGATTACCGAGTAAAAAAGAAAAGGTGTGGATTCTTAAACTTGATATGGAAAAAGCTTTTGACCTGGTGGATTGGATCTTTTTAGAGAGTTTTGCAAAGAAAACTTCACTTGGCTTGTCTGTCGCCTTCTATTTGTCCTTTATGCAAAAAGGTAGGGGAGGACTTGCATCATCTCTTTTTCAATTGCCTATACTCAGAAAGCTGTTGGTGCTCCAACTTTAACTTCGTTGGGATGTTCGGAGACAATTTTAGAAGTAATGTACTTCATCTTTTATTGGGTCCCTCTCTTAAGAAGAGACCAAGGTTAATTTGGATCAATATGGTTAAGGCTATTCTTGCAGATTTATGGTTTGAAAGAAATCAAAAAATTTTCCATGATAAAGAAACATGTTGGAGGGCTCGTTTTGACTCAGCGCGAAGAAATGCTTAAGCTTGGTGTTCCTTAAGTAGTTCTTTCGAAGACTTCTCTACACAAGATATATGTTTGAATTGGCAGGCTTTCATCTCCCCAGCTCTCTAGGTGTTTTGTTTAGGTTTTAGCTTCGGATTTTCTTTGTATCGCTTTTCTCTTATATCTTTGGCCTTGGTACTCTTGTATGGACATGATGAGGTCGCTAAGGGGGTGTCAACCTTGTTGAGATGCCCCGTTGCGCTTCCTGATCCCTTCGTTTTGTTTTGTTATATTCTGTTTTCATGCTCTTTGTATAATTCTCTTGTACCTTGAGCATTAGTCTCATTTTATTTTCCTAATAAAGAGGCTTGTTTCCTTTTCAAAAAAAATTTGGTCTCTAGGTTCTGATATTTTCTCAGTAAAATCCTTATTTAGACACCGGGCTTCTTCTTCCTCTTTGAATAGGGAGATTTTTGCTGCTTTATAGGAGTCCAAAAGCTAAAAACGAATTAACATTCTCTCGTGGATTATGCTAAATTGTAAACTAAATACTTCTGATTTTCTACAAAGGAAGCTTCCATCGAACTACCTCATGCCTTCAGTTTGTTCCCTTTGCTGGTTGGATGTGGATGTTCTCAATCCCTTCTTTATTCAGTGCCTTTATTCTCTGGCCTGTTGGTTCATGTTATTCTCTATTTTTAATATTCAGTGGCTTTTCTCCAACGATTGTGAAGATAACATTCTCCAACTTCTTTATTGTCCTTTTTTTTTTTTTTTTTTTTTTTTTTTTTTGGCTCCAAAGGCCAATTCTTTATGTACAGAAGGCTATCTTATCATAAATATGGTTCGATTTGGATCAACTTGTCTAAAGGCCTCATAGTTGTGATCTCTTTTGAAGTCTTTTGATGGGTTTTCTTTATAGGATATATGTGAATTTATCTTTTATAACATTTTTTTTTTTTTTTGTCTTTTGATTCACTCTGTTTGTGCAGTTTGCATCTTTTAGTGTGAGCCTCCTATTGTTGCTTCGATGAAAAGTTTTAATTCTTGAATATATATTAACTATCAATATTTGGTCTTTTTCTTTTCTTCTTTGTAATAGACCTCTTCTCTGCATAGAGTTGCACGTATTAGTATAGATCAATATGTTATTTTTTATCCTCTCTTTATTAAGATTTTTCCATTTACGCTAATATTTTTTGACTTGGCAGGATATCAAAGATGATTACCATAATATTCTCTCCGTACTTGACGTGAATGACCAAGTTCAAAGTGAAGATACTCTGAAGACCAACGGTGCTGATAACATCAGCAGACTTAAGGAGAGATTGTCTTATCATACTGCGTATACTAGCACTTCTAAATTTGTTGAATATTGGGTTCCTGCACGGATATCAAATGTGCAACTTGAGCTTTATTGTGCCACCCTACTTTCTAACTCTGGATTGCTTTGCTCATCATTCAAATGTGATCTGCTCGACAACATCCATGACATGCTCATTTCAACTAGGAAGGTTGATTCTTGAACTCTGGCACCATTTCTCAATTGGCAACTAAATATAGTAGAGTTGGTAGTTATCCTCTAAAGCTAGTTGAATTGCATGGAAGTTGGCCTAGACTCTCATAGATACAAAAATGAAAAATAAAAATTTCAAACTAAATTTGAATGAAGAACCCAAACAATTGCACATGACACTCTAGAAGATGAAGGGTGTTAAATCACCAATCAACCTAAAAGCCTAAGTTGATGGGTTAACCTTAATATTATATCAATACTTAACACTCTCCTCACCCATGGCTTGGAAATTTGTCAATGGGCCATTAAGTGAACTTCTATATTAATTGGGAAAGAAATGAATTAATAGGCGGTCGAGGACCTCTTGCTTTGATACCATGTTAAGTCACCAAAATAGTCGAAGTGATTTAAGATGCACTGATACCATGTTAAATCACTAATCAACCCAAATGTTTAATCGTAAGGGTTATGCTAAATTTAACATTATATCAGCACTTAAACAAATAGTACAACCACAAATTTCTGGGTTTAGAAGCGTCATGCTTGTGACATTATTTTTATTTCATGTTCTGTATTTTGATCTTGTTTTCTGTGTTTTTTCTTCAATTTTATTTGAAGTGATAGTTATAGCATATGAAACTGATGCACCAAAAGCACCAAAGAGATTTCGTTTATTTTTTATTTTTTTTAATAAGAGAAAAACAATGCATTATAAAAAAAAAATGTATAGAAGGGGAGCCATGATATCCCCACCGTACCAAAGATATTATAGAAAGGACTTTCAACTGGCGAAATTACAAAAATCTGTTGAGATAGTGGATTGTGTTGTCTCTGTTCAAACTTGAGAGGAGCTTTAACTAGCTGGTGGATTTTGATATCTTCGTTCCCCCTTGGTTTGGACTCTTCCTCAACCCAACAAGTGGTTTTATTGGTATCAAAATGAAAGAGCAAGAAAATGACTACCATGTTGCAAGATTCAGGTGCAAATTAGAAGGCCTTCCTCTTACTTGTCTTCAATTTACCCTTCCCATTGTTCCCATCATTTTCGGGAGTTGGAGGTAGACAAGTTTAGGTCTAAGGCTAGGAAACATAGAGGCTTTGTTTTAGGCATAGTGTTTGTGTCGGATATGTTTAGAAGTGGTGATAGTCTGGTTGGTTGATACCTTGGATGATTTGCTTATTGCCCATCATAGTGTTCTTTGCTTTTTGTAGATTCAGGTAATAAAAAAACAAAAGCGGTTGTTTGATAGAAATTACAAAAGTTCTAAATTTAGGGAGAACAACCTAGTTGTTAAAGTATTGATATAACTAAATTTATGGTAAATTGTAAGTTTAAGCTTTTGGGTTGAGTAGTGATTTAGTCACTAGCTTGCCAAAGCGAGCATAACTCAATTGATATACGGATGTGTTAGTGGTCAAGAAGTTTGTGGTTCTAATCCCCTACCCATATATACTAAAATGTTGAAGTTTAAATTTGATGATACTTACCAAGATAGTGACTAGATTGTTATGAATTTGAAAATTAAGGGACTAAATTGTTACTTCTATTGAAAGTTTAGGGACAAAAAGTATTTTTAAATCGACTGAGTGGACTATGAAAAAATACATACTTTTTGTTGTTTAGCCTAGAATTGGTTTATTCCCATTGATATTTCTGATGAGAAAGGGAGAAATGGCTCTAACGTTTTGTACTTTACAGTGTTGTAATCATCCCTATATTGTGGACTCTTCAATTGGACATGTGATCACGAAGGGGCATCCAGAAGTGGAGTATTTGGATATCGGAATAAAAGCAAGTGGCAAGTTACAACTTCTTGATGCAATGCTAAAGGAGATGAAAAAAAAGGGCTCGAGGGTCCTAATTCTTTTCCAGGTACATCCTATGGTCGAATTGGTAATTTTTGTTTTTGAGTTTGATAGATTTTGAAATAGGTGCTTATTACTCTCTGGAGGGATGAAAAAGTGTTGTTAAGACTAATTTTTAAAAAAGCATGTGATCTTGGCATTGCACTTACTAAAAGCACATGAGCTTAGAAGGCAACTGATTTAATTACTGCTATTGAAACAATCAAAATGAACAATTTTTGTTAGTTAAATGATGACACGAATACTGAAGTTTAGAAATAGATTGCTTAAACCACTGCAAAATGGTATATGGAAAGAGGTAGAACTTGGTTTGTGGCCACATATTCCACGAAGAAAGTCTTAGATTTGAGCCAAATACAAAAGAAAGAGCTGTTAACTTTGCAACTTTCAGCTTCCATTACGACAAAAACAAAACTAATGATTGAAAAAAGGTTGCAAAAGCAACTGGAGCTACTGTCGAAGAACAGAGAGAGAGAAGACACCTAATTACCACCAACAAATACACAATATCCTAGAGCTTTTATCTTCCTTAGATCCTTCTCAGTATCTAAGAAGCATTCAAGCATTCAATATTAGTATGATCATAATCCTGGTATAATAAACCATATTTCGGGAACCTTTAAATAATATAGAATCTGTTTTAGTACAGGCCAATGGTCAACTGTAAGAGAAGGTATACACTGACTCATAATACTCATGGAGTAAACTATGTTTGATCGAGTCATAAAAAGATAATTGAGCTTTCCCACTAACTGCGTATATCTTTTGGGATGTTTCAACAATTCTCTCTCTTTTGTGAGTTAGAAGTATTTCAATATTTCCAAATCTTTTGTATGAAATTGACTATGGAAAAGGGTCTTGATTGATTGGAGATTGAATTTGTCCATCACCCATAATAAAAATATTATCGTCAATTTCCATAAGGTCAGACACACGTTAAGAACATGTTAATATTATATAAATAATTAAATATATATGTGTGTGTGATTTACTTTCACATATTAGCTTTAGCTTTTGGTTCAATCGGTTATTTAAGTTTTATATATATGTATGTATGTATTTGTTTGTGAGTGAATATTTTGACATATATTATTAATATTGATGTAAAGTTTTACCTTAAACATCAAAAGAACATCCATAGAATCGATTAAAAACATGAGAGGGAAGAGATGGAAAACTGAGAAGAAATGAGCCTAAAAATTTGAGAGGCTGTAAAACAGCAAAACACAGTTGTTGCTTGTTAGTGCCCGTGGTTGATGCGTGCAAAACAGCAAGGAAGTCTTGTTGCTGAAGTTGGATGGATTTATTTATTTATTTTTACTTTAAATTTTCCATTTATTTATTTTTACTTTAAATTTTTATTTTTCATATCTTTACATGTCCCCTGCATGTTGCAAATTAGTGTGGGTGTCCGACATTGACACTCGGGCATTTTACAGATGTCCATGCTTTATAGTTGATACATCACGTCATAGAATTTTTTTGTATGTAAGAAATTATTATATATTTCAGCGTCTAAAGTCATGTGCTTAAATTGATATTTTGTTTCAAAATTTCCACCTCTCCCTCCCACTGTGCTCTTATCTGTGGATTTGTGAAGCAGTAAAGTGCATTTTATATTTTTATGAGGGAATTTTTTTGTGGCAATTGCAGTCAATTAGTGGCTCTGGAAGGGACACCATTGGTGATATTTTGGATGACTTTTTGCGCCAGAGGTTTGGGCATGATTCTTATGAACGCATTGACGGGGGTCTTATTTATTCCAAGAAGCAAGCTGCTCTAAACAAATTTAATAACATAGAGAGTGGAAGATTTTTGTTTCTGCTAGAAGTTCGAGCATGCCTCCCTAGTATTAAACTTTCATCAGTTGATAGTATTGTCATTTATGATAGTGACTGGACCCCAATGAATGATTTAAGAGCCCTTCAGAGAATAACGCTAGATTCTCATTTGGAGCAGATAAAAATTTTCCGTTTATATACACCTTGTACTGTTGAAGAGAAGGTTCTTATGCTGTCCTTGGAAAATAAAACTTTGGATGGCAATTTACAGAACATCAGCTGGAGCTATGCTAATATGCTGCTTATGTGGGGAGCATCTGATTTATTCGCCGACTTAGAGAAGTTTCATGTCAAAGATAGAACTGAAGATGCTTTGTCAGATGCAACACTTTTGGAAGAGGTGGTAAATGATTTAATATTACTTATTTCACAAGATGCCAGAAGCACAGACAAGTATGATTCCCATGTCATATTAGAAGTTCAACAGATTGAAGGAGTCTATTCTGCACACTCACCACTTCTTGGTCAATTAAAAATGGCATCAACGGAAGAAATGCAACCCCTCATATTTTGGACTAAGCTGCTATATGGAAAGCACCCAAAATGGAAATATTCTTTGGATAGATCTCTAAGGAACCGGAAAAGGGTTCAACAGTCCGATGATTCCTTACATAAATCTCAAAATGAGATTGAGGAATCTGTGAGGAAACGTAAAAAGGTATCAAATAGCAATGTAAAAGTTGCTCAAGAGGAAAATTTTACAAACAAGGAAAAGGAAGGTACAAGTATTTGAAATCTTATTCCTAGACGTTGTTGTAGCTTTACTGTGTTGCTTCTCTTTACTCTTGGCAGCATTCTTAAACTTCTTAGTTCTTTCTGTTTGCAGGTACTTCTAAAGATCCAAAACGTACATCTCAAAATCCAACTAGTTTAGCTGCATGTGAGGATGATTCATCCATTGAGAATCATCTATCCACCTCATCTTTGATAGCGAATGACATCCTGAAAATTCTTGAATATAAATCGGTTGGATTTGATGAAATAAGAAAGCTGACTGATCTACGAAAAAGTCTCCATTGTCTTTTGATGCCTGGAATATCACAATTATGCAAGATTTTGAAACTTCCAGTATGAATCTCATTGCCTTCTTTATCTGTCTAAACCTATTTATGCATTTTTGTGGTTGCTGGCCACTTAAAGATAGTGTTTCTCTTTTCCTTCGACATAGCAACATCAGTAAATATTGTATTTTACATGTTAGATAGTCAGTTTTATTGATATTGCTGTTAATTAATTAGTTTACTGTACAATTATGTTAGTTAATGAAAAGAGACTCATAGTATCCTTTGTCAATTCGCCAAAGTGAGCTTGACTCGTGGTATTGGCACGTGCTCCGATCTAAGAGGTCGGATCCCCCACCCATTCAGTAGTTGTACTCAAAATATCCTTTGTCAATTCATGCAAGGGAAAGCCTTCTCAATTCGTACAGATAACTTGCAGTGTTTCTTTACCATCGAGAAGCTGTCAATCTAGTCACCAGAATCTATCATACCAATGCTGATGATCTTTCTTTTCCAAAATTTTGAAATAATAACTTTAACAGCCTAGACCCATATCTCAAGTGTGAAAGTGAATAGCAATATGCAACCACTATGTTAATAAGGGCAATGTCAAGCTTAGAGGGATGGGTTCAAGCTGTGATAACTACACAACTTGTCTCAGCGGCTAAAATGTATTGGTGATATATCACAACTGCCCATAATATTGGGGAATGGGAGAAGATCCCTTCCCTTGTGCCATATATATTGCCAATGTGTAAAATGTCAGTGAGATTGAAGATATTGTGTGAAGTTGTGGCTTGAACATTGACTACCAAAATATTGTTGATATTTTTATGCTATTCTGGTTATTTATTGCTAACATTGGCAATGTTGTCTTATCAAAAATGACATTGGGAATGTTGTCTTATCAAAAATGACATTGGGAATGTATTGTAAGTCCCTCCTTACTTTCTTATTGATCACCGACTTATATCCCTACCAAAACTGACCTCTTCAAAAAGTTTGATATGTTCATTTGTTTCTGACATATCTAAAAGCATTCTACGTGCAGAGAATGTGAGTTCCTTTTGTATTATATATGTTGACATCAGTTATCATTAGTGGCATATGGGTTCCTTTTGGTATTTTATCTGTTGACATCTATTAATTCTATGTTAGCTCTGCTGGAACGACCATTGACACATCTTTTTGCTTTGTAGGAGCATGTGGAAGGTCAGGTTGAAAAGTTTTTCGAGTATATAATGGATAATCATCACATCTTAACAGAACCAGCAACAACTACATTACTCCAGGCTTTCCAGCTATCTCTGGTATTTTTCTTCCTCCCATTTACTCGGTCATCTCATTGTTATTTCATTTGGACAATGTAAGACCAAAATATGAGAGAAAACCCCACATTCATTAATGAGAAAACCCAGGAAAGAGATTTCAGAGATGAGGAAAGGACATTTCTTGGCGTTTATGTATAGATTGTGGGCGTGGAGGGTAGAACAAACAGTGTTACGGTGATCAAGATGCTCATCATGGTCCTGGCTATAAATTAGTATATTATATGAGGTTTTTGGAGAATTAATATTTCTTATTATTCAAAAATCCGACCTAATGGGTAAATATAAAATACAAGGAAAGAACATCTATGGTAACAAATTATACAAGGAAATAAGATACTAAAAAAATAAAAGAGTAATAAAAACAATTATTCTATGCAAATCTAAGTAAATTGCAATAAATTTATTCAAGAATGATTGACGAAACTTGTTCATTAAATCTTGAATGCCTCCAAGTTGGTCAAATAAATCTAAAAGCTTAGGAATGGGAAAGCGATATTTAGTTGTCAGTTTGTTGTTCTACTATCAATGCACATTCGCCAAAACTCATCATTTTTTGATAAGTGTTGGAATGGCACAATGATTTAAACTTGGTTAAATATGTCCTTTGTCAAGTAAGAATTCTCTTCTTGTAATATTTTGTATTCATAGGGCTCATCTGACAGCTGGGTAAATTTGGTAAAACAGCACCTGGAAGGCTGGAACTAAACCAATCTGGTGTTGTATGTCACGCAGTGGTGTTAATGAAGTAAGCTTGTGTAGAAGATGTTCATATTGAGTCAAAATCTTGTGGCTGTTGTCTTTATATCATCGAGATGTTCAACTCTTTTTTTGTCTTGTACTGTTGAGGATCCCACATAAAAAAACCAAGGGACTTCACTCTCTTTATAAGATAGATGGGCCTCATTGCCAATTAGTTTTGAGATGGAACCTATGATATCTAGTATGGTATCAAAGCAGAAAACTAAACACTAACCCTAGTCATTAGACATCATTAGCTATCTAAGCCACCGTCGCCGTCACCGTCCTACAACGCTGTCGCTGGCATTTTGCCATAGAAGTTGTTGCTGCTGTCCATGTCTTCATCCTAGACCTTATCGTTCTTGATCCCTGTTGTAGTGATGGCATTGATTAAAAAGAATATGCTCGTAATTAATCGATAAGAAATTTTCTTTTAAAGCTTGAGTATTCTTGGCCAAGTATTGATCGACCTTTTCCCAAATGTTCATCTATTGATTTGCAAACCAAGCAGTTGCTCTCTCTTTAGTTTCAGTGGCACTAGCTTCACTTTCTTCTCTTCCTGGGTTTTCATATAACGAAGAAGCTTTCGACCTTCTTGATCCAATCAAGAAAATTTTCAACATCCAAATTTCCATTGAAACAAGGAAGAGTGGTTTTCATCTTATAATGGTTGTTTCTCAATTTTGTCGATGATGCTGAATATGTCCTCCTTGGCACCTGCAAATTTTATTTCCGAATTTGAGGAGCTTGAGGATATAAAAATTCTTCTTCTTCACTGGAAGAATCTCATTCTTGTGGAGATTTTCGATCTCTATTTGTTTTCTATGGATGGATTTGGTGAACAATTTGGTGAATGTCTTCTTGATTCTCTACTTGTTCTGTTTTGGCTGGCTTTCTATCCTTTTTTTTTTTTTTTTTTGGGTAAAAGAAACGATTCATTGATATGTAATGAGGGAAAACCCAAGCAAAAGAAATTACAAAAGAGATTGCCAATCACTGACTAAAAAGGATAAACTGAAATGAGTGAAAGGGTGTTTCGCTTTACATGCCCCAAAAAGCGAGTACTAGAAAAAAAAGTATCATTAAATAGTCTTATGTTCCTTTCACCCCATAAGCACCAAAAGAACGCACGAACAAAGGCCAACCAAATCGTCTTCTTGGTACCACCAAAAGGATGACCCACAAACAATGAAACCAAAACATCAGAGATGGTATTAGGAGAAGTAAATGACCAACCAAATGTGATGTGGTAGGATTAGAGCAAAATGATGATATTATGGTAAAATCCTTAATTGATTAGGATTAGGATTAGTTTCCATGATTGCTTAGAATTAGGATTAGTTTCCTTGTTTTATTAGGATTAGGATTAGTTTCTTTAATTATTTAGGTTTAGGATTAGGATTAGTTTCTAATTCTTTATAAATAGAGAGATTGTCTGCTTGTACTGGTAACTTTTGATTCATAATAAAGATTTCTTTGGATTCTTGGAGAGAATCTCCTTTTATCTTTTAGGCTACATTAATTTGGTATCAGAGCAGTCGTCTGGGTTAATGTTGACTGCCGACGGTGGAAGACCAGAAAACTCTTGGCGACGCTGATCACAAGAGGAAGCTTTGTGAGTTGTGCTCGTTGTTGAACAATCCACATCTATATAGGGAGAACCTTTTAAATTCTAGAAAAGAAAGAAGATACCAATTTTTTTTTTTTTCAAGATTTTGTAAGAATGGATTATTACCGATCAAGGAAGACTCCGAAGAAAAATATAGCAGTTGGTATAGGTAATAAAGTCAAATTTACTCTCAAAAGCAATGTTGGAATTCCAACTCGAGTGATTCAAAAGAAAAATTCTAACAAAAATTTCGCTTGTGCTCGATTTTCTCAAAGCACCTATCACATTATCCATATTGGAAATTTGATTAACAATGATTCTAGCGATTCTGATGAAGCTTCTAATGTAGTTTGGAACGGAATAACCAGACGACATAATTAACAAAGAGTCCAACGATCCAATCAAAGCGGTTTCTCAAGAAATCGACATAAGAATTGAGAGTCAGATGATTCAGAATGTGAAAGAAATTATTATGACCAACATCAAAGAAAATCCGTAAATCATCCCAACACCAATACGGAAGTCGAAATATTTTCAAGAAAATCGAAATATTCAAATAAGAACATCTATCAGGATGACCTTCGGAAGAGAA
This sequence comes from Benincasa hispida, assembly GCF_027475165.1. NCBI lineage: Eukaryota > Viridiplantae > Streptophyta > Magnoliopsida > Cucurbitales > Cucurbitaceae > Benincasa > Benincasa hispida. Next base: position 7,939,873 of record NC_143485.1, on the reverse strand, counting down.
TTGATGAAATTTGGGGTTTTTTAGGGAAAATTCAAGTAAGGTTGGAAATCAATCAAAGCTGTGAATTTAGACAAGAAAAATCCGACGAATCACGGTTGAAGCTCACAGGTGAAGTTCAAGCTAGTCAACAAGTCAAATTTACTCCCAAAAGAAGTTAGGGCTAAGCCACAAGCATTAATTTTAGAGGAGTTACCAAATACTGACTTAAAGAAAAAGGAGAATCTGGAAGTGGTGAGATCAACCGGTGTATTTGCAATCTCAACTGGTGTGAATTTATCATTGGAAGTCGAAACACCACACTCACTGAGGAAAGATAAGTCATTTTTGAAGCCCAATGAGGATCCAAGTTTTAATGACGTGGCAAATATAAAATTAGACCCATTGCAGCCAAAATCGATTGACATACCCAATCGACACTTGGCCCCACTCTAGACAGTCCAAGCCTCTCGAACAGCAAGACTTCATCCACTGTTACATCAGAACCATTGGCACCTCTTTCTATTGCCGTTTCAATACCTAACACAAGTAGCTCCTCGTCTTCTCAAGTGATTTCTTCTTCAGAAATCTCCTCCTCAATCAAGGCAGTGTCTAGAGCGACCCGTTCAGAGACTAAATGCCACTCAAAAGTAAGGCATTCCTCGTACCTTTTCAAATCATTTCCTAAGCACCTCATCAGAAGAAAGCACTGCCTTATAATCCTATTTTAGTGGAAAATTTTCCAGAGCCAAGCTATTATCAAAGCAAAATCTGGATCTCCTGGAAGCAAGTTATGTTCAAACTCAAGGTCACATCTAAGTTAATAGGTCAGATTCCCAATCCTCTCACCCTCCACAATTTAATCACTCTGTTTTTTCCTTGCCTAACTCGAAGGTAAAATTTTTGAGAGGTACACCAAGCCACTCTCCGGCCTTTTCTTCAAAAAGAAAGGGCAAAACATTCCTTGAATCTCCTTTTAGCGTAAGCAGTGAAGAAGCTGGTTGTTTTGATAAAAATGAAAGGTTAGAGGAAGTGAGATAGGAGGCACCACTGGAAATAGACCTCATTGTGCTGTTTCAGACTCGAGGAAGAAAAGTTAACTGACAAAAATGCTTCTGACAATCCCTCACTAGTTCAATCGTTCAAAATTCCAGCTCATTTGAAATCCATAGTCACCGATTGCAGACTTGTCTTGGATTGAAAGCCGCCAGTGGTGGCAGAATTCTACAAATTGGCCATACAATAATGAAGATCGTGTCATGGAATACGAGAGGATTAAAAAGTTCAAATAAGTGACCGACTCTCAAAAGATTCTTGAAACAGTATAATCCTATTTTAGTGTTAATTCAAGAGTTGAAGAAAGAAAACTTCGATGTAAGCTTCATCAAATCCCTTTGGAGCTCCAAAGATATAGTGAAGTGTTGAGCGCTTTAGTAAATAAACTCATTCAATCCGAATTAGTAGAAGGCTTCTTGGTGGGAAAAGAAAGGATTCAAGTTTCCATTCTTCCGTTCGCGAATAATATTTTATTATTTTACAAGTATGACAGCACTATGCTTGCCAAACTCAAGCTAATAGTTGAGTTTTTTTAATGGTGTTCGGGTCAAAAAGTGAATTGGGTTAAATCGGTCTTATATGGTATTAATGTGGATGAGAACGAGTTGCTTAACACTGCTGCAAATCTGAATTGTAAGGCTGAACATTTCCCCTTAATTTACCTGGGCTTGCCATTGGACGGGTATCCAAAGCAATCCTCCTTTTGGCAATTGGTGATAGATAAAGTTCATGCAAAACTGGAAAAATGGAAAAGATTTAACCTTTCAAGAGGAGAAAGCAACTCGGTCCTATCTAATCTCCCCACTCATTACATGTCAATCTTTCTTATGCCTAAAGGTGTTCTTTCAACCATGGAAAGGTTAGTAAGAAACTTCTTTTGGAAGGGCCATAATGGTTGTAAGTTAAACCGTTTGGTAAAATGGGATTCAGTGCAAAGATCTATGGTTGATGGAGGTCTCGACTTGGGTGGCTTCAAGTAAAAAAAACTTAGCCCTTCTAGCTAAATGGGGGTGGAGATACATTGAAGAAGAGGATTCTTTTTGGTGCAAAATGGTTAGAAGCATTCATGGAAAAGACTCTTTCAATTGGCACACGGCGGGTAAAGATGGTAAGAGTTTGAGAAGCCCTTGGGTAAGCATTTCAAGATCTTGGCTGAAAGTGGATGCTTTGGCTAAATCCAAGTTAGGAAATGGCAGTCGGATTGCGGTTTGGCTAGATCTGTGAGAAGGGGAGGTTCCTTTCTATATCATGTTTCCAAGACTTTTTAGAATTACCATTTTTCCAAAAGGTTCTGTAGCCGATTATTGGGACGGTCTCTCGGCCTCTTGGTCAATTACTTTTTGCCGTTTATTAAAAGAAGAAGTGCTCGACTTTCAGGAGTTGCTTGGCAAAATAGCAGCAAGGAGATGTGGTCTTTAGTAGACAATGGCTGCTTTTCGGTTAATTCTCTTAAAACTCATCTTTCTTCATCCTCCCCTATGGACAAATTGCTATTTTCGGCCCTTTGGAAGACAAATAGCCCACGAAGGGTAAACATTCTTATCTGGATTATGCTATTCGGTCAGTTGAATGTAGCTTCAGTTTTGCAGCACAAATGCCTTCAAGATAGCTTTCCACTTCCAGCTACTGAGGAAATGTACAGCAACTTTTAGTTGGGACGAGCCTCAATAAATCCATCCATTTACTTTGGTTTAATGCGGTTAAAGCATTATTGGTAGAATTATGGTTTGAGAGAAATCAGAGGGTATTCAATGACAAATCACTTGATTGTCTGAATCGTTTTGAATCTGCTCGTTGTATTGCTTCATCTTGGTGCATCCTCTCCAAACATTTTGTTCTCTTGTTTTTATCACTTGTACGGTCTAGCTAAGCAGTTTGTGTTGTATTGGCTGTGTTCCAGCTGCACTCTAGTCCTTTTTGTGTATATATTTTGGATATGATGAGGGTGCTATGGGGTGTCAACCTAGTTGAGATGTCTGGGTGCGCCTATTGATCCTTAGCCTTATTGCTCATTGTATAATACTCTTACCTTGAGCTTGTCTCACTATTCTATTAATGAAGAGACTTGTTTCCTTCCAAAAAAAAAAAAAAAAAAGATAAAACGCCCCTATTAGCATTTTCAACACAAATAACTACCCAAAAGATCTCAAGATTTCTCAAGAATAAAACATTCTGTCCCAAGATTACAAAAGACCAAGAAACAGCGACAAGAAATTTGCATCAGAGTTAGTATATCATCAAAGTAACTTAAAATAAATATATTGAAGAATGATTGAAAAACCTTGATCAGTGAACTGGTGCCATTGGAGAGACCAAATGGCATCACTAGCCATTAAAAAAAAATCTTTGTTTATTCAATACTTTTTTTAAACATTTGACAGGTTATATATAATAATAATCATTATTTTTTTAGTATAGATTGGGGCGAGGAGATTTGAACCATGGACCTCTTGGTCCTCAATCTACACTAATGCTAGTTGAGCTAAGCTCTTGTTGTCTTCGTTTATCAATTATTGTTTATTCTATACTATAATTTAATATATTAATATAGGCATCATGAAAATCCTAAGCAAAGAATAGTAAAAGGACAAAAAGCTGATAAGCTAACAAGTTAAATTTACCACAACCTATAAGCTTAAACTTTTGAGTTGTTTCGTGATTTAACACGAAATCAGAGCAAGAGGTGTTGTGTTCAAACCCTTGTAATATCATTTCTTCCTCAATATTTATTTCTACTTGTTAGATCTTCTACAAATTTTCAAACCCACAAGTGGGGATGTTAAAGTGTTTATTCAATAAAATTTACTACAACCCATCAACTTAAACTTTTGAGTCAATTGATGATTTAAATCATATATACTATAACACCTTTTACTAGCTGCTTAATGCCACATGCACAGCCATCTATTTAGACTTTGGATGTGAATTGCCTCTGCGTCCTCATGCATTCTTTGTTAGCAAACTAAATTATTAATTATGCTTTTTTGTCCATGCTTTCATCAGTATCTTTCGAAATATTTCTAACTTGGTAGATATCTGTTGTAGTGCTGGAGTGCAGCTTCCATGCTCGACTACAAAATTGACCATAAAGAATCGTTGGCACTTGCAAAGAAGCATCTTAATTTTGATTGCCATAAACAGGAGGTATACTTGCTTTATTCAAGATTGAGATGTCTCAAGAAAATATTCTCCAAACATTTGGAGTGTTTCAGGGTCAATGAATCCCCATACAATGTGTTGTCTGACAATGAGTTCCAGAAAGCTGTTGTAAAAAGTATTAATAGAATACAGAAAACTTGCCGCAAGAAATTCAAAAAACTTAAGCAGAAGCAACAAGAAGAAAGAGATGAATTTGATAGAACTTGTGATGAAGAGAAATCACAGCTAGACAGACAGTTTCGGATGGAGTCGGTTGTTATTCGTTCTTGTTTGCATAATAGTCTTTTAATGAGAAAGAATAAGCTTCAGGTATTAGAAAGTAGATATGCAAAAAAGCTGGAAGAGCACAAATGTCAGATGGAGATACGGTGTAAGAAACTTGAGGAAGAGCAAATTGAGGAAAGAAATAAGATGATTATGACAGAGGCTCATTGGGTTGATACATTGACATCTTGGCTCCAGGTTGAATTATTAAACATGCAAATTTTAAATAAAACTAAGCAGAACCAGAACAGTTTGCCAACAACTGAGCATTTCCATGATCTCCAAAATGATACAACCATTTGTGATCATCTGTCAGAAGAGAGTCATAGTAAGATTCTTCATAATTTCTCTGGAACTGGGAAAGGAATATCTGAAATTCCAGGATCTGCTTCTTCTGAAGCTATCATCTGCAGTAATACTATTCAAAAAGGTTCTCTTCAAACTAGACAAAATGGTGAGACTGCAGCTTTGGATACCATGGATTCTCAAGGACCATCTGCCACTGAGTTTGTGGATGACTACAGGATAAATATCAAAAATGGAATTGAAGGTTATTTGACCTCTGAAGACCCTTGCTCTGCAGGAAAAGTGGCTGAGGGAGTCATATTGGGCAATCCAAACAAAAAGATAACTACAGAAGGGCCTAATAGTAGATGTTCTGTCCGTGTTGACATGGTCTCTTTACTTCTGCCTACATCAGGGGAACAGATCTCCCATGCTGATAAAGAGCTCCCTCATAAGCTGACTGAAGCCGGTGGTCTTATTGAAGGTTTGCCTAGAGTTCCCCCCATACCTTTGCTACCCTCTACAGAGGGAGGGGGAAATGTGGCCACAAAGAATACTGGGAGTGAAGTTTCAAATGGAACATGTAGAATTGGCAATTCCGATCCATTTGTGGATGCTAATAGCAATCCAGAAACATCTCCCCGTGAGTTGAATTTGCCAATCAATGGGGTTGAAAGGTTATCTGAGACTGATTTAGTAGATATTAGGGAGAATATCTCTGCTAGTCAATCTCCATCTCAAGAATTAATTCCAAATAAATCAATGGGAAACACGTCTGAAATAAAAATTTCATCGAGAATGAATATAAGTTCTTTTTGTGAATCATTAGAGGTTGGGTCCAGCAACCGTCAGAGTGATGGCGAGAATCTTAGTGAATCGATCAATCCTTGTGTAGTAGAAAATACAATTGGTAATGCCGACCCTAATGTCCATTCTCATGAGCTGTCTGTCACCCTATCTCCTCTGGAGCTTGCTGTTACACCTACCACCCAAGGCAATGGTTCTTTATTGTTTAATCAGGTAAATTTATGAGTTAAAATATATTTAATTGTACTAACATCTGATATTTTTCAATTTCATATTTAATATATCGATATAGTCAGATAAATCTCTTTGTCGGAATGCATTTATTTTTCTGTTTTTAGAATCAATATGAATTCACTTTCAACTTCCTATATTTTTATTTTTGGATCTGTACTCTGTACAGGCAGGGCATGACGAAATGAATCAACAATCTTCAGCTACTGGGTCCATGGATGACATTATGCAAGTTGCTGAATTGGCGATTGCTAATGGGGACCTTGAAGCTCCAATATCATATGTTGCAGATCAATCTAATCAGGAAGAATGCGAGGAGATGAACCTACAATTTTCATGCACTGGGTCCATGGAGAACGTCATGCAAGCTACTGAAATGGTGAATACTAACGAAGACCCTGAGGCTTCAATTGCATATGTTTCTGATCAGTCTAATCAGGAGGAACATGACGAAATAAATCTACAATCTTCATCTATTGGGTCCATGGATGGCATTAGGCAAACTACTGCAATGGTGAATACTAATGGGGACACTGAAACTCCAGTTCCATATGTTCCCAATCACTCTAATCAGGAAGCACAAATGATGGAACCTCAAACACCAATGGTGCCACGAGCAATAAATTCATCTGTAGGCTTCTTTCAGGCTGATTTATCTTCAGCCGGTGGAAGGGAAGATCACATGGATAGGGAAGACCATTCCTCTGATCGGCTTGCTCAGGCAGCAAGCCAACCAATTGAAAACCCTATTCAGCTCATTGATGAAGTTTTGTTACAACCTGTGACATGTACTGCACCACATTCTACCCTCAATGTTGCCTTTAGTGATATAAGAACGTCCTTTCTGGACACAAGAACCCTATCAGCTAATTTTGATATTAGCACTGGTCTGATGCAACCAACGCAGCCTTCAATGTCACAAATGTCTCCTTCGTTGTACATTGATCCACTTGAAAAGGAATTGGAAAAATTGCGCAAGGAAATGGAACAGAACATAGATGTACATGCAAAAAGGGTTAGTTTCTCTCAGTCTTCTCCCATACCCTTTATGTGACCATTGCTGGTTTTTTTCCTCCTTTTCTTTGTTTGTAGAAGTGCCCGTTGTATTGATGAGTAATATTGGTTTCACACTCAGCATAGAGAGTTCTCTTTCGTGCAGAAGCTGCAGCTGAAATCTGAACGTGAGAAGGAAATTGAGGAGATTAATAAGAAGTACGACACCAAGGTCCAGGAGTCTGAGACTGAGTTTGATCTTAGGAAGAAGGACCTTGATGTGAATTACAACAAGGTTTTGATGAATAAGGTCTTGGCTGAGGCTTTCAGATGGAAATATGTTGATACTAGATCATGTGGTAAGTTGTTGATACTGGTTTGGATCTGTACGATGAACGTCACTTATATTTCTTATCTATTAGTTGAATCTTGTTAACTTGTTTGATTACTATTATTTTTATTAGTTTTAGGTTAAACAACAAGTTACCTCCTGAAATTTCAAATTTGTAAATAGGCCTATGATCTCTGAAAAGTATCTAAAGTCCCTAAACACTCAACTTTATGTCTCGGCATATTCAACATTTTTAAAAATTTACAAACTGATTAGATATAAACTTAAATTATGTAATAGGACATTAAACTTGTAAGTTTGTGTCAGGTAGGTTCGTGAATTTTGAAAAATGTTGAGTAGTTCAAGGATCTATTAGGGGCTAGGATCTTTTTAAAGTTCAAGAACCAATTTGGCACAAACCTGAATATCAAGGACTAAACTTGTAATATAACTTTAGTTTCATTAATCCAGCTTCTACTAATAAAGAAGGTTAAATCATGCTACCTTTAGTATATTTTGTGCTGCAAGACCAAAGGATGACAATATCAATATTCATGGATATGGATAATGGGATTTATAGAAATATTGTCAATTACCCACAAAACTGCTAAATGTTAGAAAGAAAGTTGATGATTATCAGAATGTTAATAAAATCTGTGTTGTGGATCCCACATTGGAAAAGTGGAGTTCTTAAACTCTTAAGATACATATGTTTATCTAATATGGTATTTTAGAGCTCATGAAGCCCAAGTGGGCATTCGGTCAAGAAAAAAAAAAGATTCGAGATTTGATCCTCGAATGGTAAACTTGAAGGGGCATCATCTTGAAGGATATGTTGAGGATCCCACATCGGAAAAGTGGAGGGATCTCACAATCTTTATAAGATACATGGGTATTGTGAATTGGTTGTGAGATGAAACTCCATGTATGTGATATAAACCATTATTTACATTATTTGACGAATATATTATACAATCTAATCTATGATTTCTCCAATTCCTTGGGACAAAATTAAGAAAGGGAGTTATTTATGAATTATTGTTATTTTATTGAACAGAAAAAAAGTTTTTTTCCTTGAATTGCTTTCTTTCTTTCTTTCTTTTTTTCAATTGATGATTGATGAACTTTTTTTGTTAAAAAAATTATTTAAATTTTGGAAATATATTTTATAATCTACGACATTTCAGAGTTTACTTTGTCCTGCTTATTTAAAACTGTAGAATAATATTGCTATATGTACTATGTTATTTTTATTAATAATGAATAAAGGTCACACAAACATGTTGAGTTTTGTAATTGAATTAACTTGAAGATGCTTTAGAATTGAAGAGTCTAAAATATTACTCGAGTAAAAATTGCAAAGCTTTTCAATTTTCTGTCAACTTGTACATAAATATGAACAATGAATAAAATTTTAAATGTTATTCTTGGCATATAGCTAATGGGAGACTAGTATTGTGGACATGAGGAAGGGGAACAAAGCTTTATCATCCCACAAGCTATTTCCAGCAAATATGACTCTAAAAGTGGCAGTCGGTTTGCTAGCCTTCTTTTTCTAGCTCCCACAGCACATAATTTCATATTTCGGAGCTAGAAGCTTTCATTCTAAGAAATGTCGTATACGTTCAAGATACCATTTTACTAATCAACCTAGATTTGTTAGCATTCTTTTAGTATTTTTCTCTTGTGGGGATTCTCTCTACCCCCTATTTCTAGGTTCTCTTTTCATTCCTTTTTCTTAATTAGAAAAGAAAAAGAAGTCCTTCGTTGGTTCAGATCCATGGTTAAGACTTGAAAGTTCTTCTAAATGAGCATCTTGGCGAGGAAGGTTGGAGCTCTTATTTGAACTTGGGTTGTTTTTACAGGAAATTCTTAGCATTGTAATCTTTTAAATCATTTTCTTGACACTTTTTTCTCTTCCATTGCAACAATGGAAGAACTTCATCTCTCGACAATTAGAAATTAAGCTCCTTTTGGTTAAATTATCGGTCAGTTCTCTCTCCCAAGGCCTGTTTCTTGCTTTACTAGCTCTTTGTATGCTGCTGCCTACTGCAGAAGGCGCCAGGTAGTGTAAAGCGTTTTCGTGTGCTTTCTATTTTGGTGGTGCCGTGAACACACATAAAAAGGTACGCCACCAAGGAATTGTACTTTTCCCTCTGCCTTCGGTTGTGCTGTTTGTGCAACTGTTCTGAAGAGAAACATATCACGTTTCCATCTTTACAAAAATCTCATCATTTTTGGCCTTCATCTCCTTAAAAAAAAAAAAAGGTACTAAATCCAGCACGTTCTCCATGGCACAAATCCAAATCTATGTTATCTGTCTGCCTTCATCTTTAAAGTGGCTCTCTCTTCAACTACATTGTAGTATATCAGATACTTAGATTTTTAGGAAGGTGGAGGTAAAAGTTTTTTATATTCTCGAGTTTAATCTATGTTTTTCATCACAAATCACAATACACTTCTCCATGGCACAAATTCAAATCTACTTTATCTTTGTCTGACTTCATCTTTAAAGTGGTTCTCTCTTCAACTAAATTGTAGTATATGTCGAATACTTAGTTTTTTAGGAAGGTGGAGGTAAAAGTTTTTGATATTCTTGAGTTAATCTATGTTTTTCATCACTAATCATAATACACATCTCTATCTACCTGATAAGTTCTATAAATCTGTAGTTCCTCTGTTTTAGTTATTTTTTCTTTCCTTTTCTGGATATCTGATATTTACGCCGAACAATTATCATGTTTGTAGCTTCATGGTCTGTAAATCTGTTCAACTATTCTGACGTCAACAAAATTATACTATTATTTATTGCAGATATTATTCCAGGTCTTGCACCACAGATGCTTCAGCCAACTCTTCTGCAAAATTTACCAGGGCCTCCTTTGGTAGGCCGGTCATCTTTCACTCCACCCATAGTCAGTTCGCATTCATCCAATCCACCTTCTGTTAATATACAAAGGACCCCAGCTGTGGCTAATCTTCCAACAAACTCACCTGTCTCTACCCAAGGTACAGCTTCAACCTCAATACATGGTCACCACGCATCCACCCATTTCTCAAGCAATCCAATGAGACCACCCCATATAGGATCCATCTCCTCTCTGACCGGAAACCCACAAGTTGGTAGTGTTATTCGTGCACCTGCTCCTCATTTGCAACCCTTCAGACCTACATCATCAAGTTCAGCAACTAATCCTCGCTGTATCGTGGGTCAACATGGACCAAGCAACCCTTCTGCAACCCCTCCCTCATTTCCTCAGCTTCCACCTCGGCCTCCCCCCTCTGCACCACATCAATCCATTCCATTGAACAGACCTTATCGTCCCGATAATTTGGATTCGGTGCAGTTGCCTACAGTTCCTAACATGCCCTTATCTGCATTAGACTTGCTGATGGATATGAACAGTCGGGCTGGTGTTAATTTTCCACACAATTTTCCTCTACCTGATGTAGCCTTGAATACACACCAATCTGTCCCGCCAGTTAGTACAGGTAGCAATAGCATGCAGGTTAATGCAGTTAATACGACTGGAGATTCGGATGTTGTCTGCTTGTCAGACGATGACTAACCAACCTGACAGAGAAAAACAAGGTACATTTTTCTGACTTTCGAAGCTCTTTGTAACATAAGGGCATAACTAAGATCTAAGGGGTGTGGGGGAGAGTGCAAAATTTGATATCTGAGACCGATGAAATATTGTAGATATACGTGGCTCTCGACTCCAAATGTGTATAATGTAAATATCCATTAACCGTCTACAAGGGTGGTGATCTGGTTATGAATATTATTTGGCAGTTTAGAACAGATTAGTTCTTTTCTTTTCTTTTTTCTTGAATTATTTTGACTTCATCTTTGATTCAAACCCTACATGGAATTTGAAGGAAATTGAAATTGATACACCAAGAGATCCTATAGAATGCCCTTTGGCATCTCTTGTTTCAACTGTTACCGATAAGATTGTTGATAGTTCTCTGCTTGTCTTTCCTTAGAGATGTATTAGAGGTTGTCGATATTTTAGAGATGACACTCTGTTTATAGTGGTTCATCCTAGGTTACATCCAATTATCTGCTAACGATGCATGTTCCACTAAAAAAGTCGTACAAAAGTTTATAATGGTCAATAATAATTTTACTTCTCTCAAGAAAAATGTTCATGAGTCACTCTTTCAAATGCTAACGAATCACTCTTAAATGAAAAATACACAAAAAAGACACTCAATTTTTCATTTCATCAAGAATCTGAGACCACCCTTATTCTTCTTGGGGAAAATAAAGCTCTCAGCCCTCCTACGTTTTCCTTCATATTTCTATTATGTTTTAAAGATAGTTTCCACGGCCTCCAATTTCTTTCTTTTCAAAACTATCTTTATGATAAAAAAATCGAGCATGTTCAATTAGCGTACGAATGAGCTAGTAACCACGTGGTCGATAGAAGAAAAAAAAATCCAACTTCACATATAACTAATAAGAAAACCTTAATTGCTTTAGATTATTTAAGAAAATTTTGGGCCATTACATAAATGGGCCTTGATTGGGCTTCAATTTTCTTAACAAATGTAATAACATCAAAATTGGTTTCAAGTACATAAAAATCAATCCAAACAAACATTAAATCTCGTCAAACATAATACATATTTTGCAAAATGTCTTATTTGTTTGGAATTCTCTATGAGCTGATCTTAAGGTTTCTTTTCAAAATCAAATTAAAGGTGGTATCTTTTCTTTCTTTTTTTCTTTTTTTTTTTTTTTTTCAATTTTCATTTTCAAAACATTTTATTATTATAAAAAGAAAACATATATGCATGTTTGTTTCTTCAGGCACTTTTCAATTCCCTATTTTTAATAAGCTCTAATTTAGTTGTTACATTGTAACATTTTTAAATATATAATTTACAATAGTGATTTGGTGTAAAGCCGGTAGAAAATTGTAATCACTTCAATTTTTTCCCTGTTGAGTACCTAATTCTTCTACATTTTTGTCCTACTCAATAATAATAGTAATATTATTATTATCATTATTATTATTATTATCGTCATTATTCGACTTTTTACATAAGAGCATTAGTATCTATAGATATATAGATCTTTACCATTTAAATTGAAAGTCCTATTGGATAACTATTTGATTTTTGATTTTTAGTTTTTGAAAATTATATATGCTTTTAAATGTCCCTTTTATTTATAATTTTCTTGCATTGTTATTTAGTTTTTCCTATTGCTTTTAAAAGTCAAGCTAAATTTTAAAAACTAAAAAAATGTAGCTTTAATTTTTTTTTTCGAAGTTTGGCTAAGAATTTAACTATTTTATTTAAAAAAGAAACAAAATAAGGTAAGAAATTAAAGGAAATAAACTTATTTTAAAAAATTCAAAAACAAAAAATTAAGACCTCATTTGATAATCATTTGGTTATTGAATTTTAGTTTTGAAAATTAAATAAATAATGACTCCGTCCACCGCTAAATTTCATGCTTTTTTATCCACTTTTTATCAATATTTTAAAAAAAAATAAAGCCAAAATTTGAAAACTAAGGCTTCGTTTAGTAGATGTCTACTTTTTTGTTTTTGTTTTTAAAAATTAAGATTTAAACCTATAGGCATTCATTCCAACTCTAAATTTCATATTTTGTTATGTATTTTTACTAATGTTTTAAAAAATCAAGCCAAAATTTGAAAACTAAAGAAAATCAGTTTTTAAAAACTTGTTTTTATTTTTATAATTTAACTAAAAATTCAAATCTTGTAATTAAAATAGAAGCAAAAATTAAGAACAAAATGACTACCAAATGAGTTTTAAAAAATTATTTTTAAGAATTTGTTTTTGTTTTTGATATTTGATTAAGAATACAACTCTTATATAAGGTATAAATTAATGTACAAAATTGAGAGAAAATAAATTTAATTTTAAAAAATTTAAAACCAAAAATGAAATCTAAGTAGTTACTGAATGGGACTCGGAATTTTTAAAATTATTGTTTCGGCCTTGGTCAAACACTGTCGGCTCAAATTGTCTGTATCATCTTAAATCCATATGGATTCTGCCATTAAATTAGTCAAATCTGTTGAGTCAAAAGCACTCAAATCCACAGCCCTTACGCCAAAGGCTGTAACCAATTTCTCGAGAAAAAATAATAATATTACATCAAAGTATTAAATTTTTTTTTGCAAATATGTCAATATTTCTATCAATATTTTTATATTTATATAGGTTCAATATCGATATGAAGAGTAAATCAATATTTTTATTATATTTTATAAAAATTTACGCAACACAAAAAAATAAAACACTAAAATATCACTAATATAAATATAATATAAATAATAGACAAGTTAACTTGTTTGAAATTCATAAAATATTTATTTACTAATTTAATTATTTTTAAAAATTTTTGTATTTGTAATTTTTCAGAAATATCCATCAAAATTGACATTATATCGATATTTAAATAGAAATGTTCGTAAAATTAGGACCTTGATATTTCCATTGACATCAATATTTTAAACCTTATTATAATATCTATTATTTAGATTCTTAATTTGACACATCATTATTAATTTATGTCGTAAATTTAACATTATTTTTAAATATTAATATCATGGCAAGTAATGAATAGAAGGGATAGTATAAAAAATATATATTTGTCAACAAGAACGTAGCTCAAGTGCTCGTACTATTGACCTCAAGGTCTGAGGTTCGATTTCCTCACCCACACTTTAATTACAATACCTTTAAATAAAAATTCCCACAATTTCTCTAATCAATTTGCTTTCCTTATTGTTGAGTAGTTGTAGCAAACTCAAATCTAATCTTCTCTCTCTTTTGTTTCTCTCTCATTTATGATGAAGCAATCAATATTGACTACCAAATCCTCCATCATCTTAACTTTCACTTTGCTAAAAATAATGCTAAATTTTGTACCAACGATACTTTCTCTAGGTGGTAATTCACATGACCTTCTTCCTTAAAGGTAAGAGATTCAATCTTCTATCCCAGTAATTATTGTACTCAATTGAAAAAAAAAAAAAAAAAAAAAAAAAAAAAAACCCTCTTACCTCTTATTGTCCAATGTTCACAATTATTTTACAAAATTTTAGGAGTAGACGACGGAGGGAGAGGGAGTAGTATTTTTAGTATTTTTTTTCTAAAAAAAATATAGTTGCCACAGTGATCTTAGTTCAATGTAATTAACATAGTCTTCTACCCTCGAAGTTGAAGTTCGATCTTCTATCTCACAATTATTGTACTAAAAACAAATCACATCTCTATCAACAAGAAAATATTTTTTTAATTGAAAATAAACTTAGATATATGCCTATAGTATTTACCTATTCAAAAATACTTCGAAGTTTGTTTATAGTGTTAAAATATCATTGGATCCTACTTTTCAAAGGTTTAAATTTAGTTCCTATTTGCTAAAGTATTATTATTATTTTAAAAAAAAAAAAAAAACAATTCACTTGTATTAGCGTTCTCTTTATAAATTTAGAAAATATATTTATATTGTATTTTTTATATGAAAATTATTATTATTATTATTTAATCAATTTCTATATAAAAATAATCTGAATAACTAAATTTAAGATTTATTGAAAATATAGATTAAAAATACTTTTTGAAAGAAGTCATGATTAAAATATTCGTCGACATGTTGAGAAATTTTTTGATATAGGTGTAAATATTTGAAGGTTTGACATTGATATTAAAGATCCATGGATATCTCCGATCCTTTTACAAATATATGTAAAAAGATAAAAGAAATATCATCTATTTTGTCTAATATGAATAGAAACACTAATAATAATACCCATAACTTAATTTGAGAGTAAAATTTAATTATTATTCTAAATAATTTTTATAAATATTTTTTACTTACAAAAATACCCACCGATATCGATAGTTTAACAATATATCCATAAAATTGAAATCTTTTTATCAATATCGACATCAATATTGTAATCTATCAATGACTAAAATGAAATAAAATCTAAATTACGAAGATCGAAATGGTATTTTGACATTGTTAATTATAGTTTTATTAGCACATAATCTTTCTTTTTATGTTTCTTCTCCTGCTTTTGTAATATTTTCAAAAAAGTATGCTGAAATTTTATTAAAGTAATCTCTTGTTTTTCTTGAAATGGTACATTAAGCATTGTACTCATAATTAAGAAATGATTCTTACAAATACCCAAAGAAGTGTCAAATTCTTTTTTACAGAGACCAATTTTCCACATAAAATTTTTCTTTTAGAAAAAGATATTAAAAAAGGGTAATTAAAAAAAAACGCTTTTGGGGTAAAAGCTTTGATGAAAAAAAAAAAAGAGTGAAACAATATGGAACTTGAAATGGCCCCATCAAGTGTTATTGTAAAAGTGAAAGAGAGCTCTATTTTTTAGAAGCAAAAAAAGTGGGTTTTTTTTTTTTTTTTTTTTGCATTTTTGTTTTTTGTTTTTTTGTTTTTTTTGTTTTTTTGTTTTTTTGTTTTTTTTTTTTTTGGGACTAGAAGACACAAAATGGAGACCCAAGAGAGTGGATGCTTTTAACTCCTTTTGAGAAATTCCACCATTTTCAACTTAGATTCCATCTTGGATTTCCCCTTAATTACTTTAACCTTATTATTTCTATTGGATTCACCAATGTGACCTACTACTTCCTTTTCTTTCTTTCTTTTTCCTTATGGGTCAAGAGTTGCATAATTTTATTTGATATCAAAATTTTATATAAGTAAAAGTATAATAATCTATTAGCTAAAAGCGTTAAAGTTTTCGAGTTTAGTGGTATTTTAAACAGATTATTATTGTGAAAACTTTAGGATAATGTACTCATAGTAAATTAAATTGAAGATACCATAACTTGTTAATTTAAGATTTTTTCCTTTTGACAATATGTGGGATTAGGGAATCAAATCTCTAATCATATTGATAGTACAAGATTTGTGTCATTGAGTTTAGTGGTGTTTTAAACATATTATCATAGTGGAACTTTTAGGATAATGTACTTGCAGTGAATCAAATTGAAGATATCATAACTTGTTAATTTAAGATTTTTTTTTTCTTTCGACGATATGTGGGGTGAGTGAATCAAATCTCAAACCTCGAAATCAATAATATAATATTTTATGTCACTTTAGTAATGCTAATTTTGGGCCTCTTAATTTAAGACTATAGATTTAGTGATGTTTCAATATTATATTGAGATGTGAGATGTTATAGTTAAAACTCTTAAACAAATTCCGTAAAAAAAAGAAAATTAGAAAACTCTTAAAGTGGAATTTTTTTTTCTTGAATTTATTTATCTGTATCTAGACTATTGCTAAAGCGAATTTGTTTCATAATAATTGACCTGCATTTTCTTCTTTAAAGTCAAAGCTTCGATCTTCTACATCGGTAAGTGTTGCACTTAAAAAAAGTGTAAGTAAGGTATTCTTTTAAAATATTATCTTCTCTCCTAAGTGAATTTTCATGATAGTAATTGGGTCTTCAGACTGGCATTTAGTTTATATATTTGGTCATTTCCATCATTACTTCTTTGTTGAGTGGTTGGTGTGTCATTGTGTTGCATATCATCTAACAAAAAAATCTATTAAACAATTCAATTTCATATCATTCTTTCAACATAAGAATTAGCTATTTTTTTTTTTTTTATTGTATCTCTTATCTTAGTCTAATGATTCAAATTACAATTATTCTCTCATTAATATTATAAATATAAGTGGTGAACGACTTTAATTATTTAATTAAGAATATAGAATGTCCTTTTCTTTCTTTAATTATGCAATATCTATTCTATGAAAATAGTCCAACAAACAAAATCATAGAACCTATCAATCCTTACCACGTGCAATGCACGTGATATTTTTAGATTTAACATATAAAAATCGTGCATTTAGATATTATGCTTCCACATTCATCTTTGAAATTTAGGTATAGTTAATTGAGCTAGTAATAAAAAAAATGTTTTATTAAAATATTTAAGAATAATAGTAATTTAGGTATTATATAAATAAATATGATAAATTGTAAAAAAAAAGTTATTCCACCTTTTTAAAAAGAATGTGTTATGCATGTGATGTATCTACCTTTTATTGTATCATGTTAACAATAGTTTGGTGACTGATGTAATTATCATTATCATATATGCTGGTCTGCAAGAAGTGGTTCAAGAAGTACTAAGTTGCGGGTGGCTCCAATCTTCATTCGTTTATTAAAAAAAATTAAATAAGAAAAGGCACACACAAACAATTCTACAAGAAACATGTAAATTGGACGATAAAGAAAAAAGAAATTAAAAAATTAAAAAATTCCCTCAAATGTTCCAATCTTTTGGATCTATTCTCTACATCTCTATAAAAATATATATATATATATATATACTAGCATATATCTATTAAAAATGGAAATTAAAATAAGAAAATAATATGATCTCTTTTTTACTTTTTATTGTGACTTTGTGAGCATGAATAATAGTGTAGGAATAACAACAAAGAAAAAGAAAAATTAAAAAAATAAAAAAATTACCTCAAATATTTCAATCTTGCATCTCTTCTCTATATCTCAAAAAAAAAAAAAAAAAAAAAAATACACAAAAGCACATCTCTCTATATATATACACACAAAGAAAAATGAAAATTAGAAGAAGAAAATGATGTGATTTCTTTTCCACCTCTTACCTTTTTATCGTGACTCTTTATCGTGACTCTGTAAGCATTAATGAAAGAAGAGAATGATTTATTTAGGGCTATTTTCAAATATAGTAAAATGAATCAAAATATTTATAAACATAGCAAAATGTCATTGTCTTTTAATGATATATACTGATAGACCACTATCATCTATCATTGATATACATTGATAGACATTGGCAGATATCTACTAGTGTCTATCATAAATAGACGGTGATATTTTACTATATTTGAAAATATTTTCAACAGTTTTGCTATTTAAAACAAATTTTCATTTATTTATACGAAAAGATTTCAGAGATGTTGAGGAATTTGGAGGATTAAGGGAGATAGTGAAGAGTTAAAAGAGATAAGGGGAATGTGGAGGAACTTGAATGAGTGAGTGAGTGAGAGAATGTGAAAAAAAAAATGAAAGGATTAATTAGATGGAAATGGAATTTGGAGGGTTGTGGGCTTTGGTAAGAAGGCAGTGGAAGAAGAGAGCAATAAATGAACCATAAAAAACAATTTTAAATAAAACATTAAAAAAATAAGTTATACTTAAATGACAAAATTGCCCCCAAATTAATAGTAAAAAGACATATTATTAAAGGGTAAAATAGACAAAAAAAAAATCTCACATAGTGACTTTTATATATACTATAGATAATTCTTAAAAGGTAGTTCACTTGATAAAGTCTAATTGGTTTAATTATTTTTTCAAAATTCAAATGTCTTTAAACTCTCATTAAACTTTTGTGGAAAAGAATAATGTGATACTTTTAAGTCAACAAAAAAGGTATAAAATAAAGATTTTAAGGGAACATACCCACTTGTGGTGAATCTTTAAGATTTAGGCTGGGTGGGGGTTTGAAAGGAAAATTAAGGATTTTGGACAAAATAATTTCCAAATAATATTGATTGAAAATTTAAATTAAAATGATTCACAGCAAAGTTTTGTTTATAGGCAGCCTTTAAGTTGACTTGACCAACCTATTGAAATAAAAATAGGTTTATATCACTTATCTATTATCCCATGTGTTGTCCATATGTATCAAGACACACATTAGGTAAAGTTCATGAAAATTGGAGAAAGTAGAGAATTTAGAGAACTTTCTTATTTTATATTTTGCTAATGTATTTTCTTTTGTTTATTTTTATATTATGTTTAATTTATTATTATATTATATTTATTTTAATATTATATTTTATTGGTATCTATGTTCCCAAGTTCACAACACATTATCAGCACGAGCTCCTATTGTTTCCCTCACTAAAGGTAGGTCCTAAAGGTATGTCAGTTTTTTCCTCTTCATTATAATCAATAAATTTAACGTTATTTTTCATATTTAATATCTATTAAATTTCTAATGTAAATAAAATATTTTATGATAGCGTTGTCATGAAAAATCTCACAAAATTAGAATTTGTTTTCCTTGATATTAACGACAGTAATTATTTCTCATGGATACTTGATGCTGAAATCCACTGGATGCTATGATTATTGGAGAGACTATTAAAGAAGGAAATACAACATCCAGCCATGACAAAACAAAAACTATGATTTTCCTTCATCATCATCTTCACGTAGAATTAAAAATGAAGTACCTTACAATAAAAGATCCTCGTATCTTGTGAAAAATTTTGAAAGAGAGGTATGATAATAAAAAAATAGTTATTCTTCCTAAAACTCATTATGAGTACATGCACTTGAGGCTACAAGATTTCAAATCAATAAATGATTACAGGCCTACATTATTTAGAATCAGTTCGAAATTATTGTTATGCGGAGAGAAAATTACTGATGTTGATATGTTAGAGAAGACATTTTCTACATTTCATATCTCGAGTATGCTCTTGCAACAGCAATATTGAGAGAAAGGTTTTAAACAATATTATGAACTAATTTCATGTTTTCTCGTGGTCGAACAAAATAACGAGTTATTAATGAAAAATCATGAATCTCGACCAATCGAGATGACATCATTCCTTGAAATGAATGTTGTGAATTTTAATAATAACCGTGGTCGAGGTCGTGATTGAGGTTGTGATCGTGATCGAGGTCGTGACCGTGGCAGATGACAAAATTATTATTATTTCCGTGGTATTTGTTTTAATCATTCAAAATTTAAAAGAACCACACAAAATGATGATCACAAAGGAAAAACTCCACAAGATAAGAGTTCAAAAAGTGCTGAAAATAAATGCTTCCGATGCGAAATGATTGACCATTGGTCACATACCTATCGTACGTCAAAACACTTAGTTAATCTCTGTCAAATATCTCTTAAAGGAAAAAGAGAAAAATGTGGAAACAAATTTTGTATACTAGGATAATGACATATTTGACCCATTCCATATGATAAATTTGAATGTGACAGACTTCTTTGAATCTCCTTAAGAGAAAATCGATAGAATTGATGGAACATCAAGTGTTTCCTTTGAGTTTAAAAATATTTAGGCTAAATATTTTTTTATTCATCTCCATGTTTTTTTTTTCCTCTTAGTAAATGTTAAGATATGTATATTCCAAATGTTATTTTTCTTATTATAATTGTTTTCTTTTAATGACCAAAACTTGGATCATTTTCATATGTTGGGTGAATAAAAAATGAGTAAAGAATATCAATGTCTGATAGACAATGCAGCTACACATACAATACTTACAAGTAGAAAATATTTTTCCAAACTAACTATGTTGAAGCAAAAGTCAATACAATATTAGGTTCTGCAAACCTAATTGAAGGATTTGGAAAAGCGAATATTATTTTTCCTAGAGGAACAAAATTACAATTGACAATGCATTGTTCTCTAGTCAATCAAAGAGAAATCTACTTAGTTTTAAAGATATACGTTGTAATGGTTATCATATTAAGACTAATAGAAAGAATAATATGGAGTATCTTTATATCATATCTATTGTCGTATGCTGGAAGTGTAATGACCGGATCCTTACACATTATGATCCGACTACTACGACATGCATACTTAGACTTTTCTATTATGAGATGAGTTTGGTGAAAATTTCAAAGAACATATCTAAATTTTATTAATTAGATAGAAAAACTATATAAAAAGTTTATTTATCAAAACACCAGGATCCATAAAACATTAGCGTGGTGGTACAAAATGTATATGCCTATAATAGTGAGTTTGATGGTTGGCCATTTGAGCGACGTCCAATTCTGCCATCTATGCTGTGTCCTTACCTACAAAGTTTGTAAAAATATAGGATGAGTATATAATATACCTAGTAAGTAGTTCTCACGTAGGGTAGTGACCAAATGCACAATCACAAGCAACATGTCATGAAAATATATGGTTGGGACCGAAAACGTATAATAACATGTGGTGGTCGGTTATGCTTCCAACATAAATCTCTCCGCCCTGATAGGAAGATGAGAACCTAAGCGAAAACTAACCCATCTGATGATTAGCGGGTCATGCAGTTAGTAGGGCCAGAGTCGCATCCAACATCAACCATTAGCATAAACGTAATATTGGACTAGAGGGGTGTAACCATACATACCCTACTAGTCTCTAACGTAAACATAACGTAAGATTAGGCCTGGAGGGGTGCAACCATACATGCCCTGCCAGCCCTGGAAGCATAAATTTCTCCGCTCTGATAGGAAGATGAGGACTTAAGCGGAAACTAACCCATCTGATGATTAGCGGGTCATGCAGTCAGTAGGGCCAGAGTCGCATCCAACATCAACCATTAACATAAACGTAAGATTAGACTAGAAGCATAACTTACACCTAATTAAAACTTGATTTTAACGTAATCGTTAACAAACATAATGTATGGGGTCCCTTGTAGAGAAACGTGTTCTAGACATGTAATGCAATATAACAATTAACATAATCATGCAACATAATAAAGGTACACTACCATAGAACATTTAAAGAGAGGGTGAGATAAACTACTTACTGTGATCTATTCCTTATTATTCTTTATGATTTGATCAGTAGAGCTTTCCCTTTTTAAACTAGAAGGAAATTTGGGCAGCACCTTACCCGAACTTTTCTCTTTTAGCCTCACAGAACTTCCTCACTCACACTTACTCTTTCACACGATTCTTTGTTACTGAGATTTGTTTGAGAATGGGTTAAATCTTCAGCAAAGGGTCCTATTTATAGTAGTTTTCAGCTCTTCTTAGTGTGACAAATCATCCTACAGGTGGCTTCTTTAAATTACTTAGGGTTTAAGGATTTCTCTCAATAAGACATCTAATCTTGGCTAACGTTTGCCCTTACATCATCATTCTTTTTTTGTATTCAATTTTAGGGTTTTTCTATATATAATCTATAAGATCGTGGCCAAATTCAATGCATAATCCACGCTTCTGCCCAAATCTCGCTCTCTTTGTTCTCAGAATCTCGCTCTCTCCAGCTTTCTCGTTGGTTTGGCTCTCGCGACTCTCGCTCTCGCTCCAGCTCCCGCTCCTGCTCCTGCTCCCGCTCTCGCTCTCGCTCATGCTTCCGCTCCCGCTCTCGCTCTCTCCCACTGTCTCTCCAATCTCGCTAGTTTTCACGCGTGGTTGCCTTCACTGCTTGTGGATTCCACTTACCCTTTTTAACTCTTTCAAATTTTAAGAGTATATGGACAATTAATTCATGTCTAATTCTTCCAATGAGCAGTGCTCAACCAAAAAGTTATCTACTGCCCGTTGTCTCCTGAATTAGCTAGCGTCCAACTTCCAATTAATCCTCCCTGATTCTGCTCCCTTATTCATTATTTTTGGATAATGAATAAATTTTTTTTTCCATTCTAAATTTCCACCCCTTTAAATAAAATTTTGTCCTGCTTAATATTTGACATTTAATTTCCTGTATGCGTACAAATCTGGGTTGTTACAGGAAGAGTTGTCTGCTTTATCTTCTGGATTATATTATACTCCTATATAAGTAATTGAAACATAAGCAATAATGAATCTGAAGTTCATGAATCTAGACAAATTTACAATTTGGCATGACAGATTGGGTCATCCAGGGTCTATAATGATGAGAAGAATTATTGAGAATTCAAATGGACATCCATTGAAGAGCCAAAAGATTCTTCAATCTAATGAATTATCATGTGATGCTTGCTCTCAAGGCAAATTAATCATTAGACCATCACCAGTCAAAGTGGGGACTGAATCACCTACATTTTTTGAACGAATTCATGGTGATATATGTGGACCTATTATTCCACCAAGTGGACAATTTAGATATTTTATGGTATGAATAGACGCATAAAGTAGATCGTCATACGTGTGCTTATTATCAAGTCAAAATCTTGCGTTTGCAAGATTACTTGGTCAAATAATTAAGTCAAGAGCACAATTTCTTGATTGTACAATTAAGACGTTCGTCTTGATAATGCTAGTGAATTTACATCCCAAGCTTTTGATAATTATTGCATGTCAATTGAGATAAATATTGAACATCCTGTAGCTCATGTTCATACACAAAATGGTTCAGTGGAATCATTCATAAAACGTTTGCAGTTAATTGTTAGACCATTGCTTATGAGAGCTAAGTTTCCTATATCTATATGGGGATATGTTATTTTGCATGCAACGTCACTTGTACGCATTAAGCCAGTAGCTTATCATAAATACTCACAATTACAATTAGCTTATGGCCATGAGCCAAATATTTCCCATCTGAGAATTTTTGGATGTGCAATATATGTTCCAATTACTCCACCACAACGTACTAAGGTGGGTCCTCAAAGTAGGGTAGGAATATATGTTGGATATGATTCTCCATCAATTATTAAATATCTTGAACCTCTGACGGGTGATGTATTTACTATACAATTTGTTGATTTCATTTTAATGAGACAAATTTTCCAACATTAAGGGGAGAAATTAAGAAGGTGGAAAAAGAAATTACATGGAATACGTCATTATTGTCTCATTTAGAATCCAATACAGATCAATGTTTACTTAAAGTTCAGAAGATAATTCATTTGCAAAATATAGCAAATCAGTTACCAAATGCATTTATAGATGCAAAGAAAGTAACTAAGTCACATATACCAGCTGCAAATGTTCCATGAAAATTTATATCCCAACACAACAAGTTATCACTAATGAGTCTGGAACACGCCAAAAGTGTGGTAAACCAGTGGATTTCGAAGATAAAAATCATCAAAAAAGAAAAATAATTAATAGTCAAGAATATTTGGTTGAGGATGTAAATACTCATGAAGAAGTTCATGACATTACTAATAAGGAAGGTGGAATACATAATAATGAGATTTCAATGAATTATGTCATGATAGGAAAAGGATGCAATCGGACTCGTGTAGTTATTGACAGCATTTTTGCGTATAATGTTACTCTTGATATTATCTCTAAAAGTGAGGATTCTGAACCAAAACCTGCTGAAGAATGTCGACATAGAAAATATTGACTTCAATGGAAAGAAGCAATCGAGGCAGAATTAAACTCACTTCCAAAATGTCAGGTTTTTGGACTAGTAGTCCAAACACCAAAAGGTCTCAACCCTGTGAGATACAAGTGGATATTTGTGAAAAAAAAAAATGAAAATAATGAGGTCACAAGATATAAAGCAAGATTAGTTAAATAAGGTTTTTCACAAACACCTAGTATTAATTATGATGAGACATATTCTCCCGTGATGGAGGCAATTACACTAAGATATTTAATTGGTCTGACTGTGTATGAAAGTCTGGATATACATCTCATGGATGTAGTCACTATTAGGATTGATGCCCTAAATTTCATGGGTTCTGTAAATTGTATTGTAAAGTACAAACAAGTTATTTATTTAATAAAATATGAGAGATTTTATTTGAAATTTAGTAGTATTAACCCACAAAACCAATAAACTAACATCCAAGGTTATCTTCTATAACTTAAACATGTATATAGAGACATACAAGTAGATCATGTTTAAGTAATAACTTAAATGGTTTGTAGTAGATGGATAAGGTTGGGTATCTTATCTTGGTGACACTATGAATACAACCCGCTTTATAGATATTACAATTGTTGTAAAGTTCTACAAATGATCTGATCCTGATCATTCATGTACAGACATGGGAGGGGGAGTGTTCTATACAAAAAGGTTTGTATAAGACCAGACCACGAAATGAATAGTCTCTTTAGATAACACCGTTAATTATAGAGATTTACATTTCACCAAGATGACTATAGATGACATGACATGAATTCTGAGTGAGTTGTGAACTCTTGCCTATGAAGGCGGTTCTTTGATTTGCATGGGTGAGAGTGACCAGATCACTGACTCAATATGGCTACCATTTTAGGGATTTATCTGATTGGGGAGCTAGAAACATAACTATACAAGACGAAATTCACTCATTCTTTAATGTCGGGGTAAGTAGATAATTTACTCTCTTAAGGGCTGATTCTGGATATTTATCTGATCCACACAAAGCTAGATCTCAAATAGGTTATTTGTTGATGTATGGAGAATATGCTATATCATGACGATCTGTGAAACAGACCATAACAGTCACTTCCTCAAATCATGCTGAAATTCTTGCAATTCACGAGGCTAGTTGAGAATGTTTATGGCTAAGATCAATGACTCAGCACATTCGTGAAACATGTGGTTTGTCTTCTAGTAAAAATCTTCCAACGATATTATATGAAGACAACACAACATGTAGACTTATTATATACTCAAATCAAAGGAGGATATACTAAAAAAGATAGAACAAAGCATAATTCACCAAAGCTTTTTTACACTCATGATCTTAAAAAAAATGACGACATCATTGTACAACAAATTTGCTCGAAAGATGACCTTGCAGACTTATTTACAAAGGCATTACCTACCGCAACCTTTGAAAAACAGGTACACAACATTGGAATGCGACGACTCAGATATCTCAAGTGATGTTTTCATGAGGGAGAATAAATATACTTTTTAAGAGTATTAGATTATATGAGATATGTAATTTTTTTTCTTCACTAGGATTTTTTTCCAGTGGGTTTTTTCTTAATAAGGTTTTAATGAGGTATATTTCATCTATAATGGGCATCTAAGGGAGAGTATTATAAATATGTTAAATTAGGTGTAATATAGATACCCATTATTAGTGTCTATTGGCCACATGTCACTTATCCATTACCCTATGTCTTGTCTAGTGTCTCAAGATTACACATTATTAGTATCCATGTAATCTACCTCCTACTTGTCAAATTGTCTATAAACAGTGGCATTTGGTAGGTTTTGAAAGACACACATTGGACAAAGTCCATGAAAATTGGAGAAAGTGAAAAATTTAAAGAAATTTCTTATTTTATATTTTGCTAATTTATTTTATTTTTGTTTATTTATATATTGTGTTTAATTTATTTATTTTATCATTATATTATATTTATTTTAATATTATATTTTATTGATATTTGTGTTCCCGTTGTGCTCCTTAAGTTCACCACAGTTTAAACTTTATTTTGATTACTCAATTTTTGAATTTATTCTATTTTAATTTATATCAACTTTTAAGTAGTCTATTTTACTTCCTAGATTTCTAATTTCCTCATCACAACATTCATCTTTAATAAGTAAACAACTAGAATAATTCTTAACAAAATTTCAAAACAAAAGCTACTTATTTTAAGCTTCGTTTGGTAATTATTTCTTTTTTTTTTATAAAAAAAATTAAGACTATTTCCTCTCCATTTCTTACAATAATTTACATCTTTCTTAAGTACAATGGTTAAATTTTTCAAATTCCAAGAACATAAACAATTTTTCAAAAGCTACTTTTTTTAGTTTTCAAATATTGACTTGGTTTTTAGACCATTGGTAAAAAATAGATAACAAATGAAGAAATGTGGAGGTGCAGATAGTGTTTATAGGGCTTAAATTTCCAAAATGATTACAAAATAGGGCGTTAGTTTTCGAATTTTAGTTTGGATTTTGAAAACACTATTGAAAGGAAGGCAATAAAACAAATAAATCAACTGATGAAACTAGTAACCAGTGCTTGTAAGTTTAATTATGAAGAAACAAGTATAGTTTTTAATAAAATAAAAAATTGTTATCAAATGGTTTTTTTCCCAAAATAGATAACAAATAAAATTGAATGTTTATAAACTTAATTTTAAAAAATCAAATACTTATCTCAAACAAGGACTTGGATTTTTCAAATTGATATCTATGTCATTTTATTTTATTGTAGATTGTGAAAGAAAATAGGAATACGAGAGTAATGGAATTGAGAGAATATATTTGAACCACATCTGGTGACTAAGAGCCACATATAATTCAGTGTGCTTATGAACACAAGTGCCGATACACAATGACATGTTTTTCCCCAAAATTTCCAACCCTTTTTATTATTCCTTTCCTTTGTGAAAATAGTGATATGATGTATTTGTGCCTTATTCCTCAACTTATCGTTTATAATATTCAAAACGGTTAGATATAGTTTGATCAAAAGAGCTAGAGTCGAGGAAAGTGGAGTTCATTTGATCAAAGGAGTTTGTGAGCCTATGACTTAAAAAACATCAATTTTATACTTTATTACCTCTTTAGATTGGACAGAGTGACTTTTAGCTCAATAGTAATTAACACGACCTTCCTTTCTAGAGGTTGGAAAGGTTCGATCCCATCCTACAGTTGTTGTACTAAAAAAAAAATTCCTTACAATATGGTCTTACGACTTCATAACTCGACTAATTGCCCTATAGACCTCCTTAATCTTATTTAGTTCTTAATGTTACCTTTATCATATTTTGATGCTTGACTCTATCTATTTATACATATATCATTTTATTATTGAATGAATTATAAATTCAGTGAATTTTGTTCTTTACAAAAATCATAATAAATAGTTCATGAGCTTTCCATGTTAAATTTAGGGGCATTTGCTAAGAGGGTAGAACAAGTTACACTAATTAG
Source organism: Benincasa hispida (assembly GCF_027475165.1). NCBI lineage: Eukaryota > Viridiplantae > Streptophyta > Magnoliopsida > Cucurbitales > Cucurbitaceae > Benincasa > Benincasa hispida. The sequence goes on along the minus strand of NC_143485.1, from coordinate 7,912,214 downwards.
ATCCATAGCCCGTTGTTTGCAAAAATGGTAAATATAAAGCTTAGTCCAAATATAAAAGATGTAAAATGTCGCAATGTCTTCACTACTGATATATATTGATACACTTGATATACTATTGATATACATTTGATACACTTGATTGGTATACATGATACGGATGCCCTTAATTGATATACATGACAAGGATACCCTTGATTGATATATTTGATATACTTGTCAATCATGCACGCGCTTATACTGTTAAACTTGATACATTTGATTGATAAATTAATAATGATGCACTTGAATTATATTGTTGATACACTTGACTAATACTGTTGATTGATATACTTAATAGTGATGCACTTAATTGATAAACTGATGATAAATTAGTCAATCATTCACTCGTTTATACTGTTGATAAACTTTGATACACTTGACTAATATACTTGATACTGATATACTTGACGATATACTATTGATAAACTTGATAATTATGCACTCTTTTTATAATACTGGTAGACTTAACTGATATACTGCCGATACACTTGATTGATATACTATTGATAAACTCGACAATGATGCACTTGACTGAGTTGATATACTATTGATAAACTCGACAATGATGTACTTGCTGATTTTTATAATACTGCCGATACACTTGATTGATATATTATTGATAAACTCGACAATGATGCACTTGACTGAGTTGATATACTTTATAATGATACAATTAGATTAAAAAAAAAAAACAAAGAACTTCTTCACACGCAACATATCCCTCCCCCTCAACATCTCTCTTTTACCAACTAACATAGCTTCATACCATTTACCACCGGCCACTGCTCCAACTCCTCGTTGCTTACCTCTGTCGACTGCCATAAGTTTGATTATCGATCATCGATCATCGCTTTTCTCTCTCTATTTCTACACCATCTACCGTGGACCACCACTCCACCTCCTCGCCACTTGTCTCCATCGACTGCCACATGTCCAGTTGTCAGTCTCCATCCTCATTCACCACTTTTCTCACTCTACCAATTGATTGTTTAGGACAAATATGGAATAAAAAATAATAAGAAATCTAGATTTGAAGTTTTTGCCATAACACACCTACAAAATTATATATTTAAATTGTCACCTATTGTATTTTTCCTTAAAATTTTCTCTATTAAAAATTTTATAAGGTGCAAAAACTAGATAGATATAACTTTATAATTTTATGAATTAATTATTTAACTTTTAAACGATAAGAATTTATTACAGAATCTGAAAAGTTCAAACCCAAACTTTATAACATTATTCGATATAATCATAATGGTACTAAATTTTCATGGATATTTTTACATTTTCATAAGTTTGACATTGACATAAAGAATGAACGGACATTTTCCTTATTTCCACATAAAAACTATAAATGTAACTTAATTTAATGCTGACTAAAATAATCAAAGTAACCAATAATTACCTATAATCATGACCAACACTAATTTGAATGTGCTTCATTTCTCAATATATTTATGATTTATTTTTAGTTGCTAGTTATATATTGTCATCTTTAATTCTTTATAGAGATATTTATGTTGTGGGGGTTGTCAAAATGCAGAATAGATATGGATTTTTTTTTAGATTTTGAAATATGATTGGGAGAAGAGATGATAGCTATTATACATGAAAATGACTTCATTTTATTTTCAAACAGAAGTTGACTACTCTACCAATTGTCACATATGTTGTTGGCTCTATCTCTTGGACAATAAAAATATATGTGCTAAGCAAAACGGCGTCGTTTTCCATTGGATGAATCAACAACAATGGTAATAATACCTACTTTCTTAGTAAAATTGATAAAAACCTTCCATTGTTATATAGCATCAAAGAGGCTTAACTACAAGTTTTGTCATTTGAACTTTCAAATTAGATTTATGCATAGAAAAAACCCCTAGTCTTTCATCTAGACTATTTACAATACTTTTGTCTTATAGGCATTCATTTGGTTTCCATACTAGAACAAATTTACCGTTGGTTTGATGCTGCTTGATTTTTATACCATTCAAAACCTACAATTTTACAATGTCAAGTTTTAGTATAGTAATTGTGTCGTCCTTGGAATTTAGTTATCTAGTTTGACTAAATACCGTAGTTATTGACACTTTATTTTGCTTAATTGGGTGTCCAACTGATGTCAATATTGATATTCATTTCGAATACCAATATCGATATCGATATCAATACTAATATTTATTATCCATATCGATATTTTGTATCATTCAAATATCTATATCATATATGAGATAAAATCTAAGCAAAGTAATGACACCACATAGTAATTAACCCACAGAGTAAGGATAGCAACAAAGTAAAGGAAAAGAATGATTCATTAGATAATAAAAAACTCAATTACTAAACTTACCAAAATATTAAACAAACAATAAACAAAGTGCATTCAAGCAATGCATCACAAGAGGAAGACACTAGAATGTCCAAGACGGTCGTGATAAGGATAACAAAGCCTTCATCTGTCTCCACAATAGTATGATATTGTCCACTTTAGACATAAACCCTCATGGTTTAGGCTCTGGTACCGCCAGTTGATAAGGATAACAAAATCTCAATCTATTTCCACAAATATTGTCTATTTTGGACATAAACTTTTATGACTTTGCTTTTGACACCACCCAAAAGACTTCATACCAGTGGAGATAATTGTCAATATCTTTATATCCATGATCATTCTCTTTCCTAACTAATGTGGGACTTTGTTTGCACTCCTAATATTTAACACGTCGAACATTTGAAAGTTTGGTAATTTTTTATTATATATCTCGAGGGCATTATAGTTATCATAGAAATATCCAATTCTATTACCAGTGTTAATATAAATAGCCTCAATGAAAATCATATGATGATTACCGGTGTAAACTTTGTTGTTTACATTGCATTTGCATTATTCTTGAGGAAAGTCTTGATTATTTTGGAGTTTTGTTATATTTATTTCTTTGCGTTGAATTTAGAGTACCTCTATATTACTTGCTAACAGTGTGCGCTTGCACTAAGGGTTAAATACCAATTACACTTTACAAGACTACACATCATTAGGCTATGTCTTCGTCGTAGTCATCAATTTTATTTCAGTCTTTCTATGTAACCACCCCTTTTCTAGAACAAACCTTGGGTGTTATTATGCATGCACAAATTGAAAAAACATAAAATTTAAAAATGGTTGATAAATAACCACAAAAATTCACTAATGCTCTATTGAACAAAAGAACGAAGAACTTGTTTTGAATCCCTTTAAATTATTCCCATGTTCAGCATAACAACCTCCTATCAGCCGTCCGAAGTGTCTTTTCAAATTCTCGTCAAATTTTCGTCATTGTCTTTTCAAACTGTTCCCATGTTCAACGCAACAAATGAAAATTGTGTATATTACAAAAATACTCAGTAAATGATTATTATATCACATAGACGTCCAGACACATATGGCGCACATACAACAATCAGAACATAAGCCTAGATGTTACGATACTCGTGTCATAAGACATGTTACGTTACATAAACAAACAATATACATTACACTTAACATCCAATACTTCATTAGATATAACACCCACATCACATAGATATAATGTTAGATAACTCATAGCAGTTAATATTTCATGAGATATGACACCCTCCTCATACTGATACAATGTACATAACTTGCAGTTCATAAAGAGCTTGTCATGCACATTCACATCACAGAGACTATCATTAAACATTTACCCACAAACAATTATCTTAATAAATTTATTGAATTTACCCATAAGCCAAATTAAATCCCAATTAATCGAAAATCACTAAATTGAAATTAATTTAGCCAATTATTTAAATCCTGAACTCGAATTTTTCCAAACAAATTCAACATAAATAATAAATATTTAAAAGAAAACGTTCAGGGTGTTACACAATATGTCATGTTATGAACTCAATTCATTTTTTTAAAAATCTAATATGTATTATGTAATGTATTATAAACTATATTATATTACAAAATAATAATTACATAAATTTGTTAACATAAATCATATTCATAAATAAATTAGTATAGTTTATTGTCAACCAAATATTAGCGAATAACTACAACTAGTTTTATGATTTATAATTATATATTATCAAACAAGGATTCATTACTTCCCAGTGAGCGAAAGGTGCATCAGCTCACTCATCAAGTATGGTGTTTAGCTGACTTGCACTGATATATCCCTATTGTATTGGAAATAATCTCTTTAGTTTTCAATTCAACTCAATGTTAGAACATATTTTTGTGAATGCTATTCTGATTTAAGTGGTCCTATTTTGTATTCCGTGCTAGGAAGAATTACTCCTCTTTTTATTCCAAACTCAAGAATATAATCGATATGATTGGTTGGTCTATGTATCTCTCTTATTACTTTTTTGTATTCCCCTGTTACTCGGATACAATTCAATATTTTAAACAATTGTTTAAATTAGAATCAACTTTCTAAATTTGCTAACAAACACATATTTGAAAATATGAAATACAACTTTGTTTTCATTGAAAATTGTATTTCATTAAATTGCTTTTGTTTCAATTTTCCATTTTCAAATTCTCTATGAAATAGACCATAATTTTTTTTAAATTTTTTTCTTATAATTTGTTGGGCTTGAGATGCGGAAAACGGGCTGAAAGAAAGACTGATTTACTAAGTCTTTTGGGCCTTGAGTAAATAATAGCCCTTAAACGAATACCAGATACCACCTTGTTTCTTCACACAAACAAAATACAGCGTGTTGAAAGCACAATCCGTATGATGAATGATCTCGACCTTACACTTTGATGGCTGAGAATAGAACTTCAATCTTCTGCTAGAAATGCCCTTCGAATGACTAATCTTTTCTTTTCTTTTTGCAGAGAAAGAACGAGAGAAAAGAAAAAAGAGGATCGCCGGGAGGCTGCCGAAAATCGCAGAGACGGTGAGTCTTCGGTCGTCTAGGCGATGAAAGGTAAAGCTGGGGTCATCTAGACGATAAGGCACAAGTCGTCTAGACGATGAAGGCTTTACTGAAGATCGTCTAGACGAGGTCGTCTAAACGATGGTCGTCTACATGATGAGGCTTGCACAAGTAAACGATCGTTGGCTAAAAGCTAGACGATCGTTTGCTAAAGCTACACGATCGGTGGGTCAGAGGTATACGATAGAGAAAGACGATAAGAAGAAGAAGAACACGATCATTTACGTGGTTCGGCCAAGGGAGGCCTACGTCCACGGAGAAGTTGACGGGAGTTTTAATTCAAGATTGCTTCAAGATAAGTATAGTCACTCAATTACAATATGCTCTCTTTCTGTGTACAAATTAGTTATACAAAGTATTTAAAGGTAGCTTGATTTGTAACTAATTCTGTAACTGAATGAAATTATTTTCATCTTCTGTATAACAATCTCCACCTTGAAATGAACTTCATGCTTTCTTTAGCTTCTCTAATAAGACTGTCTCTTTGCTTTAACCTTTGTCTCTCAGCTCAAACCTTATTATATCAAGGCATTTCCGGAGTTTGAGCTGAGTGACTATTTTTGTTAACATGTCGGAGGCATTTTCTGAGGTATGAACTTTCAGAACTTCAATCTGTTTAGCTTCTATAGGCTGTCGTATGAAATGATATTTCACATCTATATGTTTTGTTCTGTTATGGTACTGTGGGTGCTTTGACAAATGAATTGTACTCTGATTATCACAAAAGATCTTCACTGTGTTCTGTTTAATTCTAAAGTCACTTAGGAGACCCTTTAGCCATTGGCCTTCCTTCATTGCTTTTGATAGTGCTATGAACTCTGCCTCAATAGTAGAAAGGGCTACTACTGATTGTAAGGTAGCCTTCCAGCTTAGGACACACCTTCCAAATAGGAAGAAATACCCCGATAATGACCTCATCTTGTCTAGATCTCCTGCATAATCTGAGTCTACATAACCAACCAGCTCTGGTTCACTGTCTGATAGCTGTTGGTACTTTAGTTTAGCATTAGTAGTACCCTTTAGATACCTCATAATCCACTTTGTAGCCTCCCAGTGCCTCTTACCTGGATTAGCCATGTATCTACTCACAAGGCTAATAGTATAGGCAATGTCAGATCTTGTAGACACCATTAAATACATCAAACTTCCCACAAGGAATAAGGAACTGTTGACATGATTTGCTGATGCTCAATGTCTGGATCTTTAGGTGAATTCTCCGTTGAGAGTTTGAAATGGTTGGCTATAGGAGTAGTTACTACTTTTGCCTCTGTCATCTGATACCTTTTTAAGAATTTACTGCAATATTGTGACTGATCAATGCTTAGAATACTTGTTTTTTTTTTATTTCTAATAATGTCAATGCCAAGTATTCTTGTTGCATTTCCCATGTCTTTCGTTTCAAACTCTGATTTCAGTAGATCTTTTACTTTATTCAGCTCTTTCATTGTTGCTCTTGCTAAAAGCATATCATCTACGTATAGTAGTAAGTAGATAGGATAAAAATAGGACTCTGTATTTATATAAACACAACTGTCATAGGAGTTTCTATAGAAACCATTCTTTTGAACAAAGTCACTAAACCTTCTGTTCTAGCATCTTGGGAACTATTTGAGGCCATAGATAGATTTTTTCAATAGGCACACATAATCTTCCTTCCCTTTGAGCTCATACCCCTTCGGTTAGTTCATGTAGATAACTTCCTCTAGAAAGCCATGTAGAAAAGCTGTTTTGACATCTAGTTGCTTCAGCTCTAGGTTATTTTGAGCCACAATCGACAACAATAATCTGATAGAAGTCTGTTTTACCACTGGAGAAAAAATCTCATTAAAATCAACACCTGGCCTCTGTATAAAGCCCTTAGCAACCAACCTAGCTTTAAATCTAGGTCCTTGATCATTAGAAAAACCTTCCTTCAGCTTGTACACCCATTTGGATGCAATTGATTTGCATCCTTTTGGCAAAGATGTCAACTCCCATGTGTTATTTTTCACCAATGAATTAATCTCTTCATTCATAGCTTCTATCCACATCTTAGTTTTAGAACAACTCACTGCTTCCTCAAAGGTTGAGGGTTCTGCATCAGAAGCATTCAAAGCTAAGTAGTCTTCATACCTTGATGGTGGGACAATGTTTCTTCTCTGTCTATCTCTAGCTAGGCTGTAACTTCTCAACTCTGGTTCTTCTTGCTCAGTATCAATAGTAGCATCTTCTACTTCTTCTTTTAGATGAAGTAGTTGATCAAAGTATGATTCGAAGCTTGAAGGATCAGAAGTAGGAACTAAAGCTTGAAGGTTAGTCTTCTGCATATACATCTCATCTTCCCTGAAAATCACATCTCTACTAGTTATGCATCTCTTCTTAATAGGGTGCCACATTCTAAAACCCCTTAACACCTTCTATGAAGCCCAAAAATATACACTTCACAGCTCTGGCAGCTAGTTTCCCTTTACTCTGATGAACAAAGCCAGTGTAGCCAAACACCCTTAGGTTATTCAGGTTAGGTAGCTGTTTGGTCCATCTTTCTTTAGGGGTTAGAAGGTTAAGAGATGCATAAGGGCATCTATTCAGTGTATAGATTGTATATGAGGCTGCCTCTGCCCAAAATTTCTCAGGTAGTATAGCATCAGATAGTAGGTTTTTCACTCTCTCCATTATTGTTCTTTCAACCTCTCTATTAACCCATTTTGCTGGGGTGTATACCTAACTGTCTTGTGTCTAGATATGCCATGCTGTCTGCAATAAACATTGAACTCTTTTGCACAATATTCAAGCCCATTATCTATTCTAAGACACTTAATCTGACAGTTAGACATTTTTTCAACCATAACCTTCCATTTTTTAAATTTTTCGAAAACTAAATCCTTAGATTTAAGAAAATAGATCCAGTTATTTCTTGAGTAATCATCAACGAAAGTTAGGAAATACCTGGCACCACGCAATGATTGAAAAGATGAAGGACCCCATAGGTCTGAATGCACATAGTCAAGAATGACCTTAGTTGTGTGCTGAGCCTTCACAAAGCTCTGCCTAGTACCCTTCCTTATTACACAATGTTTACAAAAGGATAGGCTCTGGTGAACTCTCTTAGGTAGAATACCTTGGTTGGCTAGAGCTTGTAGACCTTTTGCACTAATGTGTGAGAGTCTTTTGTGTCATAGGTCTCCTTCAGTAGGCTGATTTTGAGTCACAATCAAAGCTGAGTGTACCTAATGAACTCCTTACACTACATACACTCCATTTATCTTCACCCCTCTAAGGATATGCTTACTATTCTTCAAAACTTTATAGTAACCTTCCTTGCCTCGGTATTCACAGCCAATAGAATCAAGCATGCCTAGTGAAATTAGATTTCTCTTCAACTTAGGCACATGTCTAACATTTCTTAAGAGCTTGACTGATCCATCTTCTAGTTTCAATGAGACGGAACCAATCCCAAGCACTAGACATGAGTTAATGTTTCTCATATAGACTGATCCTCCATCCAATTCTCTGTAAGTACTAAACCAGCCTTTATGAGGTGTCATGTGGAATGAACACCCTGAATCTAGAACCCAATCTAAGTTCTTATTTGCTTCTTCTTCTTCTGCCCTGCAATTAGATGTAGCCAAAGCATCAGAATAAAAGTAAGAGTCTTCACAAACTGAGGCTTCACCTCACTGATTTGGTTGGATTTTGGGTTATGACTGAGATTGTTTATTTTTCTGCTCATTTTTCCACTTCAATGTTCTGCAATCTTTGATTAAATGTCTAAGTTTTTTACAATATGCATCTGACCTTGGACTTCTCTTTTCCTCCTTCATCATTTGAGCTCTGCTTGCCTTTCTCCTTATTGTTTTGTTTTGACTTCCCTTTAACAAACAAACCTTCTGCACTAGGCTTGTCTTTTTTGCTTGTAATGAGCTCCATTTCTCTAATTTTAAGGGCAAAAATTATGATATCAGTAGTAATGGAATCTCTCTCATATTTTAGAGCTATCTTCACTTCTCTGTAGGATTCTAGCAATGAGTTAAGAAGCACAAATGCTTCATTGTCTGCCCTAATTTCTTCTCCTTGAGTCTTAAACTCAGTAGTAATTCTCTTGAAATCATCTAAGTTCTCTGTTAATGACTTTGATGCACTCATTTTGAATGTAAAGAATCTTTCCCTTAGGAAAAGTTTACTAGGCAGATTCCTTGTCTTATATAGCTCATTAATTTGTTCCACATCTTGTAAGTTGTCTCCTGATCAATTACTTGCCGTAGGACATTATCTGACAAGTTCAAAACTAGTGTTCCATGAGCAATTAGCTCCATATTTTCTTTTTCTTCTGTTGCTATGCTTGGCAGCTTTGTTGGATCATCTAGGGCCTTGTGTGCCCTCTACTGTCCCAAGATAGCCTTGGCCTTCCACAAACCAAAATCGCTTTTTTCATCAAATTTCTCGATGTCATACCTTGCAACTGCCATTTCTGAATTGAAATTCAACTGAAAGACTCCAAGATTATTGCTTCTTTGAATCTTGACTAATCTTGAAGCTTTCTTGCAGGCTCTGATACCACTTGTTGGGCTTGAGATGTGGAAAACGGGCTGAAAGAAAGACTGAATTACTAAGTCTTTTGGGCCTTGAGTAAACGATCGCCCTTAAACGAATACTAGATACCACCTTGTTTCTTCACACAAACACAATACAGCGTGCTAAAAGCACAATCCGTGTGATGAACGATCTCGACCTTATACTTTGATGGTTGAGATTAGAACTTCAATATTTTGCTGGAAATGCCCTTCGAATGACTAATCTTTTCTCTTCTTTTTGCAGAGAAAGAACGAGAGAAAAGAAAAGAGAGGATCGTCGGGAGGTTGCCAGAAATCGCAGAGGCGACGAGTCTTCGGTCGTCTAGGCGATGGGAGGTAAAGCTGGGGTCATCTAGACGATAAGGCACAAGTCGTCTAAATGATGAAGGCTTTACTGAAGATCGTCTAGACAAGGTCGTCTAAACGATGGTCGTCTACACGATAAGGCTTACAAAAGTAAACGATCATTGGCTAAAAGCTAGACGATCGTTTGCTAAAGCTACACGATCGGTGGGTCAGAGGTATACGATAGAGGAAGACGATGAGAAGAAAAAGAATACGATCATTTACGTGGTTCGACCAAGGGAGGCCTACGTCCACGGAGAAGCTGACGGGAGTTTTTATTCAAGATTGCTTCAAGATAAGTGTAGTCACTCAATTACAATATGCTCTCTCTCTGTACAAATTAGTTATACAAAGTATTTAAAGGTAGCTTGATTTGTAACTAATTCTGTTACTGAATGAAGTTATTTTCATTTTCTGTATAACATAATTTTTTAAAAAAGTCAAGTATCTTATCTTGAAATACATCTAAATTTCCATCGAATTCTTAGTAAAATACAAAATATAAAAACTAAAAACATCTTTTTAATAAAACTTTAAAGACAAATAAAATATAAAATGAAAAATAGTCCTCATAGTTTTTCTAAGTACTTATTTATTTTTTTAAAACCATTAATGCATTGTACAAACATTCAAAGTTAACTATAATATGCTGTAGATAGGTGTTGAAATGAATATAGATTTTTTATAAAATGATTTTTGAAAAATTAAATAAAAAGACCAAAAAAATTCTTTATGCAAGTTGATGAAAAACATAAAATTTAGTGACTTAAAGAATGGAAATGGAAGTTCTAAGAATTTAAAAGACCAAAATAAATTATTATATAAGCTCATCCACCAAAATAAATCTTAAATAAAACAAATCATAGAATTCAATTTAAAATTGACAGTTGTATACTTTTGACCATACTAGCTCAACAAAGAGCCCTACCTTTTTTTCCTTTTCCTTTTTCTTTATTTTTTTTTTTTATAAAACAAATATCACTACTTGTAATAACAGCTGGCAGCCCAATGTTTAGTTTTTACCCAAGCAAACAAACTGATAAATCAATAAATGAATAAATAAATAAATAATGGGTTGTTTTCAAATATAGGAAAGTAAATCAAAATATTTATAAATATAGTAAAGTTTTAGTCTATTTGCGATAGGCTGTAATAGATTACTATTTGTATCATGATAGATACAAATAGTAGTCTACCGCGATCTATCGCAGATAAACTGTGATATTTTACTATTATTCGTAAGTATTTTAAGTCGTTTTTTCATTTAAAATAATTTTTCTAAATTGATGTGGGCTGTCTTTTTTTCTTTTGTTATTTATTGAGTTGACCATGAAAAATTTGAATCTATGATCTCGTGATCAAAAGTACATACATAACTACGCTAATGTTAACCTATTATAAGAATATATGAAATGTTTATGTTATTCTATTTTACTAGTTATGAAGTTAAATATAATGTATCATTTTGTCTTCTAAATACTGATTCATAAAAATCAAGCAGAGCCAACAATTCAATAAAAATATATGAGACATTATTATTATTTTTTTATTACTATAAGGCGGTGAATCGAATCTCTAACCATAAGGTTTAATACAAATTTTATGTTCATTAAGCTATGCTCATGATAGTTAATATATGAAATATTCATGTCACTTTTTTATTAATTTAAATAGGTATTTAATCTTTTAAATACATATATCAATGTTTTACCAATGTTTAAAATATCGATATCAATTAAAATATTGAGGTCTTAATTTTATGGAAATGTAGATGAAAATGTAGATAAAATGTCGATGTAAATGGATATTTCTAGAAAATTATAAAAACAAAAAAAAGTGATAATTAAATGTTTTACGCTTTTTAAATAAGTTAAAATATTTATTATCTTTATGATATTCACATTAGTGACATTTTATGATTTATTTTGTATGTTTTAAGAATTTTTACGAAATTTGGTGAATAATCATGTCGATGTCGAACTCATAAAATTATAGAAATATTGATTGAAATATCAACATGTTCATTTAAATTTAATAGTATAGTTTAACTTGCAAGTTTTATTTTTATTTTTGTTTTGTTTCCGATAAATTATCATATTTATTGATCAGTGTTTTCTTTTCCAAATACATATTGACATAATTGTTTTGTAATTAACGTATATATTCTAGTTGTAATTAAGATTTTTTTTTTGTTTTTGTATTCTATTCTAAAAAATAAAAAAAATAAAAAAAAATTGTACCATATCTTCGTCACACGTTATTTTCAACCAAAAAAAAAAAAAAACTGAAAATTGTAATAATAAATACACTAAAATTTGTATCACTTATTCCTTCAAATATATTCCTAATTTTTAATTCAATCTTTGATATTTTAACATTTTCGATTTTATGGCTAAGTAGTCAAACTTCAATCAAGTTCATACATGATTATGTGGTTGAAATTGAATAATAAATAGATAATTTGTTATTTAGGAAATATAATTTTTTTAATGCTAAATATCAATATTATCCTATTTGAATAAAAAAAAAATGCAACTATCCTATTTGGTTAAAATATTTATCTTCTTGCCCATATATACATATATTAGAAAGAAGAGTTGCATATTGATTGGTAGAGTTTCTAATTTGCAGATCATCAAAATCAAAATAGAATTGTTTTGCTTTGAATGAAAGGAGAAAGGTAGTGTAAACAAAATTAAATCAAATTTTAGAAAATTGAAAGAGGTGAGTTATATTTATTTGAGTAAGATAGAGATATATTGTCAAAAAAAAAAAAAAAAAAAAAAAAAGAGAAATGAATTATTGTTCCTATGAATAATGTCCTATAAAGTATATATAATTTAAAATTAGACAAAATAAAAGTTTAAATTAATTTTTGAAATATATGAAGAAAGTTATGAGAAAAGTGCATGACACCTTGTTAATGATTTATTAAAATACTGATTGACCGAAAAATTTAAGTCGATGGTGAAAGTAATTTTAATATTATATCATCTAACTTTGATATCATATTAAATCATTGATTGATCTAAAATCTTAAAATGATGAGTGAAAATAAATTTAATTTACATTTTTCCGTTTAGTCTGCAAATTACACAAAATAAATTATTTAGATCATTCCTGTTATGATCTCTCCATATTCTTGAGTTGGTAAATAATCTCTTCCTCTGGCTCCAAAGGTTTCTTCTTTCATCAAAGAAACAAAAACAAAACCAAGTTTCTTTTAATTCTAAAAATATTCTAGAATTTGAAATTAGGGTTTTTTTTTTCCTCTCAAAAGAAGATGTGTATATTTATTTTCTATCAAGGTTGCACTTATATGTTCCCCTAAATTGCATAAAAAAATTAGAAAAACGGGAGACACGATGATAGCTCCTAGAAAGGGCTATATTTTCTGTCCTAAATTAGGTTAGTTCTTTGGTATTTGATGTTTATATATAATATAATGCAAGAAATTGAGCTTAAGAGATCATTGAGACGTTCCAAATGGAGCAATTAGGCTCAAGAAGCATAAAAAAAAGACCAAAATGCTCCCATGATGCAATGTTGTTCAACGCTAGATGCAACACTGCAAGACATCCGTGACAGGGATGCTTATCCGAGCTTACTAGTAATGCTACCAAGTTTTAACAGTGTTATAGATTAACGTCTCAATTTAGTCCCCTTAATTGGGGTAGGGGAATTTGAACCATGAAACTCGTGACTTTCTCTTTTATCTCTTATATCATCTAAAAGTCTCACTCGAACTTGAACACATGACCTCTCTGGACCATCTACTCTTATAACATCTTAAATCACGGATTGACCCAAAAGTCTAAACTAATGGATGAAGACGAATTTAATCTTATATCATCTAACACATTATTTTGCCCAAATGCTATCCCAGGTTTCAAATACTGATATCAATGAAAATAATAGGGTCTTAATTTGATAGAAATATCAATAAAAATATCGATAAAATGTTGATGTTTGATAAATATTTTTGAAAAAATTATAAAATAAATTTAAATTAGAAATAAACATTGATTTGTTTAAATAAGTTAACATGTCAATCATTTATAGTATATTTACATTAGTGATATTTTGTTAATTTGTTTCTTGTTTTGTAAACTTTTCTATGATATAATGAAAATATCGATTCATCTCTTATGTTGATGTCGAACCTACGTAAATGTAGAAATATGAAAAATATTCACATGTAAAGAAATCGATATGTACGTGAAAGTGACACACGTATGAGAGTGAGTTACAAGTTAGGGCTTTCCAAAACGCACTTAAATAACTATAATTAAATTCTGAAAATGTTGGATAAATTCTTAGGAAAAACTTTGGAGATAGAATCTGGCTTCCCAAATTTGAACTAAGATACAAAAATATATTAATTTCCCAAAATTATGAATTTGAAACTTAAAATAAGAATGTTCTAGAAAAATAGAGGATGGATCTAACACAGAGTACAATGTCAAGCAAGATGTCACAAACAATATGTATGAAAGGGGGCAACATAAAAGCAAACAGAAGAATAACAACACAGAGATTGGTTACCTAGTTTGGTGCAAAAACACCTACGTCTAGGAGGCAGGGTGTCCGATAGAACGAAACTTCACTATAAAGAGTTTAGCAATTGCAAGTACATTACTTATCTAATAGACTTCCTCTTCAGTGACTCAGATATAGCTTCCTCTTCAGTTTCAACTTAGGTTCCCCTAAGTTTGAGCTTCGATCACTTCCACAATAATGCTTTTTCAAGTTTTGTATGAGATCCCCTAGTACAACATACTTAGGCTCCCCCTAAGAGTGAAATCCTCTCACATTCATCATATTTAGACTCCCCTAAATATGAGTTTTCATCATCTTCAACGTATTTAGGCTCTCCCTAAATACAATATCAAATTAATCTCCCCCGAGTTCTACAACACCCGTCGAACCAAAATTCTCAACAATAGATATAAATAAAACTAGCTGTGAGAACTTATTTTTTTGAGTTAATAAATATTCTCTGCAAGAAAATAAGGAAGACAGATACGAAAATCTGCAAACCACCTATATGTAAAAGATATTCTGCAGAATCTGCTGCCAGACATGTAACGATGTGTATGACAATGTCTTTGACATATTGCACAACATGTTGCTCGAGTTTTGCCTGTAATAAAATCAGCCAACCACATTGTAGTCTTATGATAGTATCAGCCAATCACACTGCAGTAACACTTCCATCCAAAAATTTATTTTTTTTAATTAACTTAGCTTAATCCAATTACATCTAATTTACTCAAATTAGACTTCAAACAACAATTCTTATTGATCCAATTAAATCTAAATTAATCTCAAAAGAACAAAACTACACTTGAAAATACATGGCGTCATGAGTGCAGAAGAGTTTTAATGTGATATATTTCATCCTATCTTCTTAAATATATGCTTCTTTGATTTGAATAGTACATAATATATTGTTTTTGTATAATGTTGTTGGATAAATATCTTTATTACAAGATAAGTCACGTGTTTCATGAACATGTCGATTAATTTATTTTACCTATACATATTATCGACTAGTCTCATGAATCACTAGAATATCAGCATGATTTGAGTAAATAATTATTATTTGTTTTCTTCGTAAATTGTTATGATATTACATTCGTGTAATGTAAATGAGTAACATGTTTGAGGTCAATCTTTACGTGGGTAAAAAATATAACTTGCATATGAAAATTATCAACTACATAATATTTGATTTTTTAAAAAAAATAATAATATTTGATTTATAATAGTAAAATAAGTTCATATCAATTTTTCTTCAAAGATAACCAAAGATATAATTCTTAGCTAATATACTTATTGAAAAATACTCTAGCAAGTCATGTACTATCGAAACGTAAAAAAGGCATATGCCACAAATGACAAAACTAAAAATAAAATGCTACATTTAGGTCAACAAAAATGAAAAAGAGATTCATGCTAATAAAACATTATGAAATGAAGGCACATGAAGAACAATAAATGCACATAAGAGAGATGAAGAGAAAAAAAAAAACAAAAAAAACAAAGAGCTATGTGTCATTTCATTTAACTTTGAATTGGTGTATTGTGGATACAAATGATCTCTACACCCTTTGTTTATAAGGTTGTTAAAAGTATAAATTACAAAAAATTCATCATAAATAGTCAAAGTGAATTTAGCCCAATAAAAATGCATGTTACTCCAAATCGGATGTTTAATTTATCATTATTGTATATATATATTTTCTACAATATATAGGGTGGGAGAATCAAACCTCTAATCTCGAGGTTGACAGTATAAGTGTATGTTAGTTGAACTCAATTCATTGTTATTGCAATTTTGTACAATAGCGGTATGGAGATCCAAACTGTAGATCTCTCAATCATTAACACACCATACATCAGTTGAACAAGCTATGCTCGCTTTGGTATCACTTTAATTATTGTATTAAAGAATGACAGATAGAGTTAAAAAAGAACTATGAAATCAATTATATAAATGAATAGGTAACATATAGAAGATATAGAAAGAGTAATTATTTTAAAGGACGTAATTGCTAAAAATATTTATAATATAGCAAAATATCATTGTGGTGATAGACAGTGATAGACATATAGATGTGTCTGTCACTTGTAGACAGTGACATTTTTTTATATATATGTAAATACATTAGCTCATTTTCATATATTTGAAAACAACTCTCGTAGAAACACTAATTAGAATATTATTAATTTAAATACTCTATCTATTACACATACTAAATTTATAATAGTCTTAATTTATAGGCTAAATTATAACATATATCTTGAACTTTCCTTTTTGTTTTTAAAAATACCCCTATGCATTCAAAAGTTGTAATATTACCCTGAACTTTTATAAATGTTTCAAACCTACTATTGGAATATAAAATTTTTAGAATTTCGAATAGAAATTGCGATTTGGAATTGTGTGAGAATGACCTAAAACGATGTGATGATTCAAATTTTCATTATATGTCACCTACTACACCATTTCACATCTCAAATTCCATCCAAATTCTAACAAATTTCCATTTTAAGGGTATTTTTGAAACTTTTATGAAAATTCGAGTGTAATATTACAACTTTTGAAAATATAAGAATAATTTTGAAACATATAACAAAGTTCAAAGGTATTTTTTATAATTTAACCTAATTTATAAAGTTGAGCTAAACTCACCAACTCCATTACATTTCTCCCTTGTGAACCCCATAAATCTAAAAAGGCTCAAATCTCAAAATCCTCTCTCCCCTTTTATCTCATATACTAAAATTTATAATAAATTAAAAATAAATATTTAATAAAAAAAATTAAATTACAAACGTAAATCTTGAAACCTATGAATCAAGTTGAAACAAAATTCAAATCTAAGAAATCAATTGAATTCAAACTCAAAACTTACTAAGTAAATGTATAATATTTAAAAATTTAGGGACCAAATAGAAACTAGACGCCAGACCTAATGACCAAAAAATTATTCTCTCCATTTTTGTAGTACAACAGAAGTAGGAGGATTCGAATTGTAATGTTCTTGATGGTTAATACATTTGTATATAGTTGAACTATGTTCGTTTTGGTTCATCATTACAAATGTTATACTAACAAAAATATACTTGAAAATTATGTATAGAAATCAATAGGATGTGTGACATATAGAAGTTATAGAAACTTTAATTAGAATAATATATTATGAATATGAATGCTCTATCCATATACTAAAATTTAATATAAAAAGCAGTGCTGAAACTCTCTAACTCTACTTTTCTCCATTGTGAACTCCATCAAACCGAAAAAAAGGTCAATTCTCAAAACCCTCTCTCCTCTTTGTCACAATTTGCCAATTCCTGTGGTCTTGACTTTTCCCAGTTGAAGCATTTTCAATTCTCTCTACCCATTTCCATTTCTTCATCAAAATCTCTTATCCCCTTCATAATTTTCTTCACACTATGCTCTCTTCTCGCCTCACCGTCCTTGAAAATTTTCATTTCCTTTCATACCCACTTGGATTTACTTAGATTTTCTCGCCCTTAGATCTGAATTGAAACATGGGTTCTACTTGGAAGAAGGTGAAAGTAGCTCTCGGCTTGAATATGTGCCTCTATGGCCCTCGAAATCTCCATGATTCTTTGCCTTCCATGGCTTCTAGGTTCTCCGACGCCGCCGCGCCGTCCAATTTGCTTTCTCCGGCTAGTTTTAGCTCTGATTGCCGCCCGGCAGCGACACCCACTCCGTCGTCTTCCAGTCTCAGGCTCTCCAAATACTCAACCAGATCATCTAAGGTTTGTTGGGGTTTCTCCATTTTGCTAGTTTTTTTTGGTTTTCTGCTAGTGTTTATCTTGTTCTTGCTTGTACTGATGCAAAGCTTTTTTTTTTTTTTTTTTTTTTTTTTTTTTTTTTTTTTTCTTTGATTTTTGAATTTTTATTTGTTGAGTTTTCTGCTGTGAAGCTTTCTTGGTTTTCTTTTTTTCTTTTTTCTTTTTTTTTTCCAGCTTGGTAGCTTTTTTGTTAAGGATTTGGTGAATAAATTTGTTTGAGGGTTTTTGTTAGATTTTTGGTGAGTTAAATTTTAGTATATTATGCTCTCAAGATTGTTGGATATGAGTAGTAATCCAAGGGAACTATGTGGAAAGAAAACTAATTATATTTGTTAAAGAAAAAAATCATCGGAATATCCTTCTCTGTTCATGAACAATTGCCTCAGAAAAGATAACAAGGGAAAGAAGAACACTGTTCTACTGTTCTGTGTACCACTTTTATCTGTTTTACTTTGTGGCTTCAATGTGATGAGTTGTAATGTTACTTTCAACTACATGAATTTATGTGGGGAATGGTAAAGTGGAGTAGTCCCTTCAAGGACCATTAAGCCTTTGGCTTATTAGTGAAGTAACTCTGTTCTCTGCCTTTACTTTTCAATCCTCCCCTGAAGAGAGAGAAGTGGTTTGCACTGTCAGCACCACGAGCCTTTTTCTCTTTTGCTCCCAAATGTTGATTTTTGAAAAGCCAATGGACCCACCTCACCCTCATTTGTATGACTTCCACCAATCACCATAATAAGCTAGACTTAGGTGAATAGTAAAAAGAATTCAAAGTACAATATTTTTATGTGGCAACCCATAATTTCACTTCTTTTAATGGACTTATATCGTCTCTTCTTTTTATTTCATTCTTTTGTTTTATATCTTCTATTTGTTGCTTAACTATTCTAACTTTTGTAAAGTTACCCAGTTGACTGTTTGTTAGTTTCCATCATGTCATCCTCTATTACCTAATATTGACTTTTTTCCCCCTTTTCTTTTGCTTAGAAGATTTACCGTTGAGTTTTACAGTGGTAATGATGAGTAATTTTTTCCCTAAAGTTCTTGAAATATGTATATTCTGTTTGCTTTTATTAAAGAAACCGCATATACTGTTTGAAATTGGTTTCTTTCCCTCTCACGAGTATGGGGGAAGGGGAAAGGTAAGTTGAAAATACCCTTTGGAGGCAAAAAGAAAAAACCGAAAGTTAATACCAAAAGTGCCTGCAGATAATTAGCTTTTAAGCAAATTGACCTTTCCATTTTTCTTTTGTGCATATGCTAAAGATATCGGGCCCAAGTATAAGTGAATGGTTTGAGATAGGAATTGGGTAGGAAGTTTTACCTTTTAGCTCAAGGTAGAATACTTGTGCGTATAAAGAAAATTTCAGTAACTATGTTATTATTGACCTTGGATACTCAAAGTTTATGCAGCTTCTTGAATTTAACATGCCTATACACAAAGAGAGAGTAGACTTGTTTGTTTATTTATTTATTTTTTGAGAACTTAAGACTCTTTAATCCTTAATATCCTTAATCTCCTCATTACGAATGAGAGAGAGAATACAATCTCTGGAAAAACATCTTTCCATATCAAAGAACAACTTTGAGAGGATGCCAAAGCTGCTAAAGCGACTTGTTCTCCTTTCTCAGGACGTGACAAAAAAAAGTATTAATGGAGTTACCAACCAAAAAAAAAAAAAAAATCATCAATGATGAAGTTAATCTCAGCAAGGGAAGTTTCCTTTCTGCTTAGCAGATTAATCACTTCCAAAGCACCTGTCAACCTTGAGCGGTGAATTATTCCCAGCCCATTCACGTTGCACTGCTAATAGACCCTCCCAAAATGCTTCAGCTTCTAGGTAACTGACGTTCCACCCTTTTAAATAAACTTCCATCCTCCCATAATCGCTTGACCTCTACTGCCAGAGCCCCTATCCTTGTACAGGATCAGTTTCTTTTTGTATATGGAAGTGTGATGCTTTTTTGTTTATGTTTTCTTTTTTTTTTTTTCCCCTTTTTGTGTGTGTGTGTGTGTGTGTGTGTGTTTGTGGTGGGGGGATAAGAAACTTGAGGTATATTATGCCCACTACCAAAAGACACAGCCAGGCAAGCTGGAAGAGAGAACCCTTCCTCACAAAAGGATTTGATTAGCTTTCAAATTGGGATTGAATCATGGAGAAGCTGTAATTACAAAAGAATTTCTTGTGCTTCCAGCAACACCGAGATGCTATAAAGTGTCCTGTTCTGCTTAATGATAAATATTGAGCGATGTTTTCATGTTATCATCTGAAACTGCATCTTAAACATGCTGTTCTGTAGCTTGTGTTATATGAAGTAGAAGGTTTTGGTTCTTTTTTTCTGACCCTTTTATCATTTTCAAATTGCAGAGGACATGTGCGATTTGCCTGACTGCTATGAAGCCGGGAAAAGGCCATGCTATCTTCACCGCCGAGTGTTCCCACTCATTTCATTTCCATTGCATAACCTCAAATGTTAAGCATGGAAACCAAATTTGCCCGGTTTGCAGGGCCAAATGGAAAGAGATTCCTTTCCAGAGCCCTGCTTCAGAGCTTCCAAATGGAATGATGAGAATCAATCAAATTGATTGGTCACGAGATGATTCCTGGATGACTGTTTTAAGAAGGGTTCGTCCCCCACCGATTGATGCACCTAGGCAGATAGCATCTCTATCTCATGAGCCGGAACCAGGCCTGTTTGACGATGATGAAGTCCTAGATCATCAGTCTAGCATTCCTGATGGAGGAACGTCTGTTGTAGATGCTGTTGATGGTTCTATTGGAACAATTGAGGTTAAGACATATCCTGAAGTTTCAGCTGTTGCTCGATCGGCAATTCATGATAATTTCACTGTATTAGTGCATATCAAGGCTAGTCTTACAAATCAGAGGCAACATTCTTGTGAAAATCAATCCCCATTTACTCCGTCTCAAAGCTCTCGTGCTCCAGTTGACCTTGTTACTGTTCTTGATGTCAGTGGGAGCATGGCTGGTACTAAGCTTGCTTTGCTTAAACGAGCAATGGGTTTTGTGATACAGAACCTAGGCCCCTCGGATCGGCTTTCAGTAATTTCCTTCTCCTCTGCAGCACGACGCCTCTTTCCTCTCTGTCGGATGACCGAAAGTGGACGACAACAGGCATTACAAGCTATTAATTCTTTGATTTCAAATGGTGGAACAAACATCATTGATGGCTTAAAGAAAGGGACCAAAGTATTATTGGATCGAAAGTGGAAGAATCCTGTTTGTAGTATTATGTTACTTTCGGATGGTCAGGATACATATACTTTTGGCATTGGTAGTTCACATCCCGAAACTGACTATCGTTCACTTCTTCCGGTATCAATCCATCGCAATAACAACACAGAATTGCAGATACCTGTTCATTCTTTTGGTTTCGGCACTGACCATGATGCTACGGCAATGCACTCTATCTCTGAGATTTCAGGGGGAACGTTTTCCTTTGTAGAAGCAGAGGGTACAATCCAGGATGCATTTGCGCAATGCATTGGAGGGCTCTTGAGTGTTGTTGTGCAACAGCTTCAGGTTAGAATTGAGTGTGTTCATCCTAGTTTGCAGCTCAGTTCACTGAAAGCAGGAAATTACCGATCGAACATCATGGCAAGCTCAAGAATTGGCACTATAGATGTTGGAGATTTGTATGCTGAAGAAGAAAGAGACTTTTTGGTGACGATCAATGTACCAGTTGATAGTTCCAATGATGAGATGCCATTGCTCAATGTCAAATGTACTTACCGAAAGCCCATCACGAATGAAATGGTGACTTTAGAAGACATCGAAGAGGTAAAGATAAGAAGGCCTAATGTGATTGGAGAACAATCTGTATCAATAGAAGTCGACAGGCAATGCAATCGGGTACTTGCCTTGGAGTCAATGGCCAAGGCTAGAGTTGCGGCCGAACGTGGTGATTTGGCCAATGCAGTGTCTGTCTTGGAGAACTGTTATAAGGCAGTATCAGAAAGTATCTCAGGACAAGCTGGTGATCATTTGTGCACTGCACTTTGTGCTGAGCTGAAGGAGATGAAGGAAAGAATGGAAAACCAACGCATCTACGAGGCTTCGGGAAGGGCGTATGTTCTATCAGGATTAAGCTCTCATTCATGGCAGCGAGCCACTGCACGTGGTGATTCAACACGCAACGGAAGCCTTGTGCAAGCTTACCAAACTCCATCAATGGTAGACATGTTGACACGGTCTCAAACCATGTTATTAGGGAACCCAACACCACGGCCCCAAAGAACACTCCGCCCTACCATGACGTTTCCTGCTCGAACTCGTCAACGGTAACCAACGGTACTATCCAAAACTTCATCCTGCTTGCCATTGTTGTAGACATTTTCATTTTTGCTCTTTTTTTTTTCTTTTTCTGCTGCCATTCATCCTTTCTTTTTTTTTTTTTTTTTTTTTTTTTTTTTTTTGGTGGTATTTGGAGTTTTGTTGGGGGGGTGTATATTTACCTGGAGTTTTGGTGGGTATACTTCCTTGTTGTAAGTTGTAAATGAATAAGAATTGGGGGGGTGAAATATGTTAAATTTGGAGGTAGTGAACAACTGTTAAAAGGCCTTGTTTGGGGAGATTGGTTTACTCAAGTGTGATTTTGGTTGGAGGTATAGAAGTGAATTATGGGATAATTGTTGTGAGTTTCTCACTAACTATGGTATACTACTCCTAATTCTTTTACAACTTTTATTTTTCTCTTTCCACTTAGTGAATTGTTTTGTTCATTTCTATTTTTTTAATTTATATTTATATATTCTTACTGCTAAAGTGAGAGAAGTCTAGTATCACATCACATAATTTTGTATCAAGTCCAAGGTAACAAGTTTTGAAATAGATTTCATAATAGTTATTTTGCAAAATATAAAAATTTGATCATAACAGAATTCAGGGAAGTTTGGAGATCAAAACACAAAATATTTGAAAGTGCGAACAAAAATGAAATGTCTAAAAGGTTCTTAAGATCTAAATGAATATATTTTGAAAGAAAAGAAAAAAATATAGGAAACATACATTTTTGTCCCTTAGTTTTGGGTATAGTTTCTATTTGGTCCTTATGTTTTCAATACATATTTGATTCTTAAGTTTTGAGTTTTATTTCAATTTAATGTTATAATTTTACCCATGAGATTTGAGTTTTGTTTTAATTTGGTCTCTAGGTTTTAATATTTTACATTTTAAAAATCAATTTTCTATTAAATACTCACTTTCAATTATTGACGTCAATTTCTATTAATTAATTTGAAGTGAAAATTTGTATTTAATTTTAAAAGTGATAAAATATAATATAACTTAATTAATTATAATCCTTTTAATAACTTTTAATATATCAACATAATTAATACTAAAAATTGAAAATGAGTATTTAGTGAATATTCGAGGTTAAAATTATATATCTTGAATCATAGAGACCAAATTGAAGTAAAACTCAAAATTTAAAGATTAAATATGTAACATTTTGAAACTTATGGACTAAATAGAAACTAGACTAAAAATCTAGGGACCAAAAAGATATTTTTTTAAAAAATATATCTACTTAAAGTTAACTTGTCGTGTTAGACCCACCTGCGTTGTGTTCTACATATAATTTGTATTTTTGTCGCATTAATAATTGAGTCACTTGTTGATACAGATAGTTTCTAGTGTCTCATTCATTTATTATCATATTCTAAATTATACAAGGCATGTCAAAATTATGAATGAAAGATTGTTAATATTAGATACTTTTCTCCTAGTGACATGCTCTTTACACCATTTGAACAACATCTTAAGTTTTAGTTTTATTTTAACTTTGAAGTTGTTTTTTACATTTGATTAAACAAAAATGAAAAACCAGAATATATAGTATCGGTTCAAATTTTATTTAATATTAGATATATAAGAAAATGTTAATCTCGTCATCATTTCCAATAAAAAATTTTGCGTTTACTTTTATTTTTTACCACAATGGTGAGAACGAAGGATCCAGTCGCCGACCTAAAGATGTAGAATGCATGTCAATTACTGTTGAGTTAAACGCACTTTAACATTATCATTAAGACATTTATTACAATAAACTAATAATATTATTTTAGCATAAGAGATTATTCTTATAAAAAAAATTATGAGTTCATAAATCTACCTATGTTCTCAAGTTGATAAATTGAATATAAATCAACTAGTTAAAGCTTATATCTCGTAGAAAAAGTAAAATAATATTCGAACTCCACCTTCATATGTCGTTCATTTTTCAAAGAATCTATATACATTCTCAACTTAGTGCCATCTACTTAATGATTAAGTTTCAACACTAGTTTCACTATTTGCATGTCTCATTTGTAGGACGGAATCTTTTTTAGTACAACAATGAAAATAATACATGTAAATTACTATTAAACTAAGTTCAATTTTGGTCGGTGACAATTGATTAAATACAATTTATGTAATTGGTATTTATGCAAATTATATATTTAATATTGAATAACCAACAAAAATGTCATATTAATGTATCGTTTTGGATCCACAATTTCCTGTTTATATAAATAAAACTTTATATTTGAGAAGTTGAAAGGGTGGGAGGTTAAGAAAAGAAAATTAATGATTAATACTAATGGAGATTTATGAAACGTTTTAATTATAGTTAGTGATTAATAAATCATAAGAAAGATAATTAAGCAATAATTAATTCACATTTAATTGCAAGTTACAGTCTAATTAACCTCTCTTTGTAAATTAATCGTATTTTCTTTTGTTTATCCAAATTATTATATATTATTTTCTCTCTATATAAACCCTACCTTTTATGATATATGATCACAAAAGCAAATCTAACTTCTACAAACTTCATTTTGTTGTTTCAATCTCTCTTGTAAAATGGCCTACCTTTGGAAACTCTTCTTTGTCTCTTCTTTTACTTCTTTCATCCTCTCATCCAATATTGTTGAATCACGACCAAACCCGGAAATGAGTCTAGCAGTACGACTTAAGTTGAATGGTGAGACATCAAATTGCTGGGGAACGTTGCACGAACTTCAAGCATGCACGGGTGAAGTTATCACATTTTTTCTTACTGGTGAAACTTATTTAGGTTCCAACTGTTGTCAAGCTATTAGAAACCATTCAACATGAGTGCTGGCCAACATTGCTTGGATCTTTGGGATACACGACAGAGGAAGGTGACGTACTTGAAGCCTATTGTGATACCACTATTGATGCTCTCACAACATTGTCATCTCCTCAACCACTTTCTATCGAGAAAAACGCAATGGCTTATAAAAGTATTTCTCCATGAAAAGTAATATGCTTCTAGTAATCGAATAATTATGAGGTTGTTATCATTTTGAGTTATGCCCAATAGTATTTTTAAAGTTGTCTTTTAAAATTCGAAAATCGCGCTTATAATTGTATTTCTATCATTTTCGAAGAATACATATAAGTACTCAAAATTATGTACTTCAACTTTCATTGTATGCACAAACTGTTCAAACACTTCCCTTCTTTCCCAATCTAAAAAGGGAAATCATAATAATATTCCATTACCTATGAAATGGTTTAAAATATAAATTGACAAAAAAAATTACAAAAAAATATAAATTAACAAGAGTTTTTATAATTTCCTAATATGTATTTTAAAAATTGTTATTGTAAAAAATTATATTAAAATAATTTAATATATCATTTACAATACTCATTAGGTAAAAAAAAATAGTTCAAATAAAATTTTGAAATTTATAATACTTAAAAGTACGAGGACAAAAATAAAATGTCTAAAAGATAAGATTAAAATCCAAAATAGATAAGTTTCGGGAAAAATATATATATGACTAGAGTTAAATCGTGTTGATAAGCAATGGATTATGTGCCCCAATATGTAATTTGTATTTTTTGTCATACATTATGGTTGTATTTTTTATAATTTTCAAAGAATATATCTATAATAAGTACTTAAATTCTATACTTAGACTTTCATTATGTACACAAAATGTTCAAGCACTTCCATTCTTGCCCAATCTAAAGAGGAATTCATTACAATATTCCACTACCTATGCCATGGTAATTTGAAATATAATTTGACAAAAAGAAATTTCAAAAGATATATGTAAATTAACAAGAATATTTAATTTAATTTTGTAATGTGTATTTTATAATTTTATTATTGTAGAATTTATAATCAAATTTAATTTAATATATCATGTACAATATCCATCAAATAAAAGTTAGCTCAAATAAATTTTACTTGTGAACAAGAATAACTTAAAAAATGTACGATATAAATACTATTTTTTTTTTCTTTTTGGCAAAATAGAAACTACAAAATCTTGACCTAAATTATTTCCTTTAAAATGATGATTGAGATATTTCTAAGATTGCTGAAAGTTTTATATTTTCTTTTTCAATATTGTAAATCTATGTTTTCCTAAGATTAGGATGTATCAACTGTCATCGTTCATGTTAAATCTTTTATGTTATGTCATACATCTTTGTGTTATGGTACGGATAGCACGGGACAAAATTTATGGTACATCTTTCTTTTCATAACATATTCAATAATATTGTTAGATCTCATATATAATTTTTAAAGAAATGCTTACATGACAATAAGTTAATGAGAGTCGTATTTATATTATGAGTTTTTTGGATCACATTATTGCTTGTGCCATTTGTCAATTTTATGTTGGATTGTTTATCTACGTTGCACATTGACATCAATGGCATGTTGGATATGTTGGTATTTAGTAATTTTTCTATGTTTGTTTTAAATTTTAAATTTTGATATTTGTTATAGAAAAATAAAATAATATGTTAGAAATTGAGCTATGAAAATTTACGTTTTAAACTATCTCAAACTTTAATATGTATTTGCTACTAAAAGATAAGAGGTCCGAATCTCATATCCCTTTCATGTCCATGTTATTGATCTAAAAAAGTCAAAAAAACAAAAAAAAAAAAAAAAAGAAAGAAAGAAAAAAGAAAAAGAAAAAAAAAGAAGAAACAAAAAAACAAAGAAATATAGAAAAAAAAACACCAATTTAGAGTTAATTTTTTGTTTTTTACTTGAAAATATTAGTTCATAGATAGTTTTGCACTAACTATGGTGTAATACTACTCCTAATTCTTTTTCATGGTTTTATTTTTCTGTTGCCACTTAGTAATTATTGTGTTCATTTCTATTATTGTCTACATTTTTTTAATTATTATTATTATTATTTTACTGCTAAATTGAGAGAAGTCTATAGTATCCCATCACATAAAAATTGATCAGAATCATATCCATGAAATTTTGGAGATCAAAATAAAATATTTGAAAGTGCAGGGACTAAAATGAAAAATCTAAAAGATAGAATAAAATTTAAATAGATAAGTTTTTGGAGAAAAGAAAAGAAAAATTATATCTAACTAAAGTTAAATCATGATGGTAAGCCAAGTGCATCGTGCACTACATGTAATTTGTATTTTCGTCACATCAATAAATGTGAATTGCTCGTTGATAGAGATAGTTTCAAGTGTCTTATTCGATTCTTCTCATAACATAAAATATATAATAATAGTATGTGTGGTATTAAGATAAAATAATATATCATTTAATGACATGTCAAACTATGAATTTAAGAAACATGTATTATTAGATACTTTTCTTCCTAGTGACGAGTTGATTATACCATTCGTACTAACCATTTAATGTTAATTTTAACTCTACAATTCTCTTTTACATTTCATTCAATAAGAATGAAGAATATGTTGTCTTGATTCAAAATTTAATTAATATTAGATATTTAAGAAAATGTCAAACTCGTCATCGTTTTCGTCCAAAATTTTTGCGATTACTTTTTTTTTTTTTTACTACAATGATCAAAATTAGGGATCCAACTGTCGTTCTACATCCAAAATCACTCTGACATTATCATTAAGATATTTGCTACAACAAACTAACAAACTAACAATGTTATCGTAACATAAGAGATTATTTTTATAAAATAAATTATATGAGTAAAGCTCAATTATTATAATATTTATACTATCAATCTTGAAGTTACCGATTTTTCATTTTATATATCATAAAAAAAAAAGATATACAAAAATTACGAGTTCATAAGTCTTACACACGTGCGAAGTTGAAAGGGCTGGAGGGTAAAAGAAGAAAATCAACGATCAAATGCTAATGGAGATTTAAGAAACATTTTAATTAGCTTATCTTTGTAAATTAATGGTATTTTCTTTTATTTTCATAAATTATTATATATTATTTTCTCTATATAAACCCTACCTTTCATGATATATGATAAGAAAAGCAAATTCAATTTCTAATGCATTTTAAAGTGTCTAAATTAAAAAAAAAAAAAAAAAAAGTCATTTTGAAAAAATTTGTGATGTACGGCAACTTCTCAAAATACATTTTACAAAAATGAGTTTTAAGAATAAATCATTTGGGAGAAATCACTAAAAACCAGATTTTTAGGAAAGGGATTTTGTAATGATTGACCGGAATCCATCCTCTTTTTCATCTTAAATTGAAAATACTAAAATACCCCTCATACTACCCTTCTGCTCGCACCTTTCTCCGGTTAGTTCCATTCCAATTTCAATTCATCTAGATAAGTAGGTGATAATGATGATACATCAAGAGATACAGAGCTTAATGACACTAATAATACTGAATATTCGATCATACCCAAAAGAAAGGAGGAAAAGAAAAAGAATAGGATAAAAAGTAACATTGCTAATAAATTTTGTAACCAATTGGAATGTGTGTGTAAAACAATCGATAATAGAAGAAGAGAACTACCACGTTGTAGCATTCTTGAAGTGATGAATGCTTTACGAGATATATATGGAATTGTGAAAGGTGATGAGCTCTTCATAAACGCTACAGATATCTTTACAAAAAGAGAAAATAAGGAAATATTTATAACACTACAAGAGCCTGAGCTTCAAAGTTGCATGGCTTAAGTGAAAGAAAGTTTGACTCTAAATACTTACGAAATGTTTGCTTAGATACTATGACTTTGAATTGGTTAGATAATTACTACTTGAATTTTACCTTTGTTATTGCTTTTCAGATGGCATTTGATTGTTACAATACTGATAGCAATGATTCTTCTGATAAAAGCGATATTGAATATGAACTCGATCAATTAGTAAATTTGGGATGTGGTGCTATAGTGCATCATTTTTGTGATGCATGTTTGTAAAGAGCCTTGTAGGACATCTTCTCATACTGGTTACAAATTTGTTATGGAGATATTGAATGGTCATGAGGATAGATGTCACCAATAATTTAGGATAGAAAAACATATATTTAAGAAAGTAGTATTAAACTTTAGTAAATCTAAACATAAGCCATTGGAGGAGGCTCTTGCAATGTTTCTTATTACATTAGGTCACAGTTTCATGAATACAATGGTTCAAAAGAGAGATTTCAGCACTTAGATGAGACTGTATCAAGGTGGTTTGACATAATATTAGATGTTATTTGTCGTATGACCATAGATATAATTAAGCCAACAGATCGACAATTCAAATATATTTATGATAATCGATGGTACTCATATACAGGTTGTAGCACCTAAAGGAAAGCATATACCGTATATTGGTCGAAAAAATATTACCACCCAAAATATTATGGCAGTTTGTGATATTGGTAGAAAAAGTATTACCACCCAAAATATTATGGCAGTTTGTGATTTTAACATGTGTTTTACATTTGTCTGGACTGAATGGGAGGGTGCTGCTCGTGATGCTCGAATTTTTGTGGAGGCATTAAGAAGACCACATTTAGGATTTCCACATCTACCTAAAGGTTAGTATTTAATTAATTATTTAATATTAATTTAATTGAAAATTAATTATTTGAATTATTTTTGAATTAAATGGAGTTAATTAAAGATGGTCAAAGTCAAATGTTAAGTTCACCAAGCTTTGAAGGTCAAAGGTTAAAAGTTGACTTCACTAAGTGGAAAATTTAAAGATTAGTTTTGAATTAATTTTGAATTAAAATTGTATTTAATTAAAATTTGACTAAAGCCAAATGTTAACTTCAAATTAGTCAAAAGTCAAAATGTTGACTTCACTTAGTGGAAAGATCCAAGAATGATTTTTAGTAGAAAAATCTAACTTTTAGTGAATTAGTGAGTAATTCATTTGGCAAAGTGTTGATTTCACAACATGCCACTTATCCCATTAAATTGAGTGCCATTTTGTAGTGTCAAAATTTGGTTAACTCAATTTTGCATGAATTACATGTAATTGCTCTATAAATAGATGTTTTGGTAAAGATTAAATTGCTTGGCAATTTGGTGAATTTCAAGTTAGTTGAAAAAAAAATTCTTGGCAACTTAGAGATTCTAAAAGAGTTTTAGAATTTAAGTCCTCAATTCTCTCTCAATTTCTATTCTAAATTCATATCTAATTTAGTCACTCACTGGATCCCACCATCACATTCTAAGGCTGAAGAATAATCGGAAAGACCCTCGTGGTGGTTCACAGCCGGTTCATGAGAAGATTGGAGTGGAATTGGTGGTCAATTTGGAGCTACAAAGGTTGTAACTGAAACCCTAATTTCAAAGTTATTTGCATGCATATTTTATCTTTAAAATTAATAACATTTAGAGTGCTTAAGATCCAAATTGTTTCCGCATGCACGTTGTTTTTTTCACAAACGAAATGTTGCTTCCCAAAATTCCGTTTCATGAAATACAAAATGATTATTGTAATAAAATATAGGGATGTTTGCAAATATAGACATAGACTCAAAGTATTAGCAAATATAATATAATGTAAAAAAAATTGCAAATATGGCCAAATTTAAATAGACTATCAGTGATAGACCATATTATTGGTAGGAGTCTATCAATGATAGACCATATCACTGGGAATAGTCTATCAACGATAGAAGTCTATTATTGATAGACTTGTGGGTCTATCAATGACAAGCCTATCAATGATAGAAGTCTATCACTGATAGATTTGTCTATATTTGCATTTTTTTTAAATGATGTTATACACTTAGTTATTATTTCTAAAAATGCTACCAATTGCAATTATCTTAAAATATATTTGGGTGTTTTTAATTATTTCGATTTATACTGACTTCAATTTTATTCTTAAAGTTTGAAGTTTATGAGTCAA
Source organism: Benincasa hispida (assembly GCF_027475165.1). Classification (NCBI taxonomy): domain Eukaryota; kingdom Viridiplantae; phylum Streptophyta; class Magnoliopsida; order Cucurbitales; family Cucurbitaceae; genus Benincasa; species Benincasa hispida. The sequence continues at coordinate 7,880,869 of NC_143485.1, read as the reverse complement.
AAGTCATCGTCTCATTATTGTCAAAGAATTTATATATGTATTAGAAAAATGTTAGATTCAGTTATTTCAAATTGTGCTAAATACTTCAATTTTGTTTTTAAAGTTAGAAGGTTTAAGAGTTAAGTCATACATATGATCATATTTTTCATTGTTTTCAAAGAATTTATGTATATAGGCTATAAGAAAATTTTAAATTTAACTTTGATCATGTTATAAATGTGACTTAAATTAAGAAGCAAATTTAAATACCTCGCAAATCTGAAGAATAATCGAAGGGAAACTCCTATTAATATATAAATTAACATAAGAAAGTTATATATATATATATATATATATAAAGTTGGACTATAGTCAAGAAATTTGCATAAAAATTTATATAAAAAAAAGTTTTATCAAAGCATGCCAATTTCGTAATATGCATTTTGCAATTTGTTGTCATAAAAAATTATATTAAAAATATAATTTAATATATTGTACAAAAGGAATTAAGTAAATTAATCGTAAATCTGTTCAGGTCTCCATTGGTCTCGAGCTATTAGGAAGTTTAATTTAATATATTATACAAAATAAATTAAGTAAATTAAGTAAATTAATCATAAATCTATTTAGGTCTCCATTGAGCCATCAAGATGTTTAATTTTGTATTAACCAAAAGCAAGTTAAATATAATAATAATAACCTTATTTTAATTCATCCTACTTTGCATTTGGCATTTGTTGCCACAAAAAATTATATTAAATATAATTTAAGTAAAAAATGAATTAAGTGAAAGTATACCTAAATCTGTTTAGGTTCATTATTCATGAGCCATTAGAATATTTAAATATGCATTTTGTAATTTGTTACCATAAAAAATCATATGAAGATATAATTATTAAAGATGTTAGATGAAGTAAAATACTCATAAATATGTTTAGGTCTCATTGTTCTCGAGCTATGATAATTGACATACATTTCTTCCTCTATTTTTATGATTATTGTAATAAAATAATCATATGCTAATTATTACATAAACAAATGATTGAAGATAATAAAATCCTTATTAATATAAGTGGGGCTAAATGTTCTTTGAAATTATCTCTATATCGCATGTGAGACTAAATCTGACTTGATTTGTTCATGTTCAAACTTTCACTTTTATTTGGTCAAAAAGTGTTAAAAAAAAAAATAAAATGAGAAGTTAAAAGGGAACTTTTTTTTTTTATATAATTATTAATATGGTAAATTTTAAATTTTTTTTTAATAAAATATATTAAAAAAACACAATAGGTGAATATTATAAATCTGGTGAGGTAACTCCTTTTCTATTTTATTTCTGGTTACAGAGTATTTGTTTCACCAAATCTTTAACATATTCTATGTACAAATTCCTATATAAAATCAACAATCTTAATTACTACCTCTATCTAAGATCATTACTAATGAATATTATAAATCTTTAACCTATTTTAATTTAATTTCAAGAATAAAACAATGTTCAGAAACATCTTTCGAAAATGATATGAATAGATTTTTTTTTTTTTTTTTAATTCTGAATCCCAAAAAATAAATTAATTTAAACAACAAAATCTAGTTCCTAAAAAAAACAAAACCTAGGACAAAACAAACCTAAGAAGCCCTAAGAAATTTAAAATAATTTCAAAGAAAAGAAATTATATGCAGAAACATAGTTGCTCTAATCACATGTCATTGTCAACACATCACTCTGTTATGTACAACTATACACATTTCCAATATTACCTCAAAAAAATTAAAAGGAAAATATGAGTATTAAAAATATTTAATTAGTAAGTAACCGACCTACTATTAAGGTAAGGACATACAAACACGTACAACATGAATCTTATTATTGTTGCTTTAACTAGTGAGACATAAGATTTTTTCATTTTTAAGCTTTTTTTATATGACCTCTATGTGTGGACAAATAATTCATTCCATTAAAAGCTCTTCTAACTTTTTGATATAGTAGACTTGTTCATGAGACTTTATCCCTACACATGGTTAGTTAGCAACTCGAACAATTGGATTGGATCTAAAAAGTCTTTCAATTCAACCTATGAACACTCCTAATTGGGCATCAAATGAGGGAAGTTAAATGCTAGCCTATACTATGTTTAGCTCTAGTAAATATTTAGCTCTAGCTCTAGGAGAGAGAGAAGAAAAAAGAAAAAAAGTATATAAAAATATTTTTAAATTTAATAATTAGAAATTAGATTTTTGTTTTTTTAATAAAAAATAAATGTCACAACTTTTGGTTAGTGGTGGACAGAAAAGCTGACGCATAGGGACTATTTTTTTCCTATATTTTTTACGCAACTTTCAATTAATATATATATATATATATTTTCCTTTCCAACAAAATAAAAAGCTTCCAAAATTTTAAAATATAGTTGAAAGTTCAAGAAGTTACATTAACCTAAATCAAATCTCAAGAACTAAAAGTATAATTTTTTCGTTTCGTTTCGTTTTCGTTTGTTTCGAGAAATATATCGATCAATTCCAATTCTTTCTTTTTCTATTGATTCTTTTCCGATCAAGTTTTTTACATGCCCCCGAAAATTTCGAGTGGGTGCAAATTCTCCCAATTTATGACCTACCATGCGATCCGTGATATAAATAGGCAAATGGTCCTTTCCATTATGAATAGCAATAGTATGCCCAATCATTGTGGGTATAATGGTAGATGCTCGGGACCAAGCTTCATCCTGGTCATGGATAGATCACCCAGGTTCGGGTCCATAAGCAGTGACAATTGCCCCATGAAGACTCGCTTTCGCTACGGCTCCGGTGGGTTCCCTTAACCAAGCCACTACCTATGAGTCGTCGGCTCATTCTTCAATAGGCACGTGGTCAGAGTCCTAGTCTCCTCCCACTGTTTGGAAGCTTACGGTTTCATGTTCTATTTTCACTCCCCAATGGGGGTTCTTTTCACCCTTCCCTCACGGTACTACTTCACTATCGGTCACCCAGGAGTATTTAGCCTTGCAAGGTGGTCCTTTCTAATTCACACGGGATTCCACGTGCCCCATGCTACTTGGGTCAGAGCATAAGCTAGTGATGCTTTTGGCTACTGGACTCTCGCCATCTAGGGTGCAGCACTCCACCGCTTTGCCTAGCAGCACGACGCTTGTATTGCTCTCCCATAACCCCGTTTTCACGGTTTAGGCTGCTCCCATTTCGCTCGCCGCTACTACGGGAATCGCTTTTGCTCTGACTGCTGGTCTAACGATCTCTCCTAGCCGCCATCGTCAGTGACAAAGCAGGAGGTGTAGCCGCAATAGCATCAGTTTTTATATGTCTGTTGGCTTTACCTTTTTTTAAAAGTATGTATGTGCGGATCGTGAATATAACTCTACGAGTAATTTTAGAGTAAGTATAGTCCAATGGTAATGTTGACATAAAATAATTCAAGTTGGTGGCTCAATTTTCATCTCCATATTTATTGTACTAAAAAAAGTTATACTCCAACTAAGACATTAATTGCTAATATTATCTAACATTAATTGCTAATATTATCTAACATTAATTGCTAATATTGTTTTTCATTTTTTGTAACAAAAAGTAATTACAAGAAGTTGAAAAGGGAGAGTTTTAAAACAAAAAATAGGGAGAAAAAAAGGAGAGAAAAACCCTAATAATTATTGAAGAGTTTGGAAGGTCGAGAGCTGAAAAAAAAGACTAAAAGACTTAAAATGTGTGAAGCAACAACTACTTCTGTGAAATCAAACATTTATTTTACAGTTATACTCTCAACTAATTTATAAAAGCCGATATAAAAGGGATCTAAGAAAGAAACTAAGTAGTGATGAACTTATCTATTCAATTTGTTCTATAATTCCTTCAAGAATCTGAAATTTAAAGCTCCTCTCGTGGATGTAGGCCTAGTTATTGAATTACATAAAAAGCTCTTGCATTCTTCTTCTCTTTCATCTTTGCATGCTTGAATCTCCATTACAAATCATCATCCTCTTTAAACTTCTTTTGAATTGTTCGGTTGTCGATAGGAAAAAATTGAAAAGCATAAAGGAGTTGTTATTCTTCCTTTCAAATTGTGTTTTGTCTAAAGTGATACAATTTAGAAAAGAAGAGAAGTAGATCACCTTTGGCAGGTTGCGGTACATAAGTGCGGCGTGGCTTCTTCTTGTTCACATGCAACAGTACAAGTTGGCTTTCAACTTTTGATAGAAAGTTCTCTTGGGCCTCGATGAATTGTGAAAAAACCAATAAAGTGGTATCAGAGCCTGCAAGAACAAATCAAGATCTTTAAGAACTTTTAAAAAAGAGGAATCTTAGAGCTTATTAGTAAAGAAAGAAGCAAGACAATGGTAGTTGCAAGATATGACATAGAAAAGTTTGATGGGAAAAGAGATTTCAACCTTTGGAAGGCCAAAATAAAGGTTGTTTTGGGGAAATAGAAAGCTCATAGGCTTTATAAGACCCATCTAAGTTGTCTACTATAATGACAACAAATGATAGAGAGAATATGGAGCTAATTGTCCATGAAACTCTTGTTTTGAACCTCTCAGACAATGTGCTTCAACAAGTAATTGATCAAGACACAACTTTTAAATGTGGTCAAAGTTGAATGAATTATGTGAATCAAAAGATTTTCCTAATAAAATGTTCTTAAGGGAGAGATTTTTTACATTCAAGATGAATCCATCCAAAACCTTGATTGAAAATCTTGATGAATTTAAAAAGATTAAAGTTGATTATAAAACACAAGGTGACATAATAGGGGTAGATAATGAAGTATTTATACTTCTTAATTCTCTTCTTGAAGTGTATAAGGATGTAAAAACAACTTTAAAATATGGGAGAGATTCAGTCACCACTGATATCATTATTTTTGTCCTTAGAACTAAAGAAATGGAGTTGGTGTCTAGCAAAGAGGAGAAATCAAGTGTTGAAGGTTTGTTTGTAAAGGGTAAAAACAAGCAACACAATAAGGAAAAAGGGCAAACAAACATCCATAGATAAGTATAAGGATAAGTCGAAGATTAGATGCAAATATTGTAAGAAGATAGGACATCTAATCACAGATTGCAGAACCTTGAAATGAAAAAAATGTGTAGAAGAAAAAAAATTAGAATAAGAAGATTCAATCAACACAGTCAGGTGAAGCTTCAGTAGGGGAAGACTCATTCTTCTACTAAGATGTCTTAGCTACCTCTAATTAAAGGGCAGGATTTGAAAATCCAACAGACAGCCTTGATTGGGTTCTTGACTCAAGGTGCTCTTTCTACATGACACCTAACAAGAATTGGTTTAATACCTACAAGGAAATGGATGAAAGTTTAATCTACATGGGTAACAATCACTCATGTCCTGTGATTGGCATTGGCTCAATTCCCCTAAAACTAGAAGAAGGATTAGTAAGACTACTAAAAAATATCAGGCCATGTGCCCAAATTAAAAAGGAATCTGATTGCATTGGGTATGCATGACTCAATAGACTATGAATATAGAGGGAAAGTAGGCTATTGTGAAGTTTGGAAAGATTCTAAACTTGCATTCAAAGGTGTTAAGATAAATGGTATCTATGTGGTCCAAGGAGTTTAGAAAATACAATCAACTTTGGTTGTAACTCACAAAGAGCCTACTGATGGAGACCTATGGCACAAAAAACTTGTCCACATTAGTTCTAAAGGCCTTAAAGCTCTGGCCAATCAAGGAATCCTACCTAAAGGGGTTCACCAAGACCTATCATTCTGTAAAGATTGTGTAATTGGGAAGGCTACAAGGTAGAGCTTTGTGAAGACTCAACATATAACCAAAGCAATCCTTGACTATGTGCACTCAGACCTATGAGGTCCTTCACCATTTCCATCTTTAAGTGTTGTCAAGTACTTCCTAACTCTTATAGATGATTTCTCTAGGAACAACTAGATATATTTTCTAAAAACTGAAGACTCGATTTTTGAGAAATTTAAAGAATGAAAAATGATGGTTGAAAAAATGTTAAGCTATCAAATTAAATGCCTTAGAATAGATAATGGGCTTGAGTTATATGTAGAGGAGTTCAATAATTTTTACAAAAAACATGGAATTCTCAGACAAAAAATAGTGAGGTATACACCTCAACAGAATGGAGTGGTAGAGAGGCTAAATAGAACTATACTTGAAAGGGTGAGAAGTCTCTTATCAGATGCTATCCTACCAGAGAAGTTTTGGGCTAAAGCAACCTTTTATATAGTCTACACACTCATAGATGCCCCAACATCTCTAGACCTACTCACTTCTGAAGAAAAGTGAACCAAGTACCACCATAGCCTAAGAACCTAAAGGTTTTTTTGAGTGCATTGGTTTTGTTCATCAGAATAAACAGAAATTAAATGCTTGAGCAATCAAATACATGTTTGTGGGGTTCACTGAAGGTGTAAAAGGCTCCAGAGTATGGTATCCTACTGAAAGAAAATGTGTGACCACCAGAAATTTCATTTTCAGGGAAAATGAAATGTTTATGCAGAAGACAAATGTCCATGGACAAACACCTCAAGAGTTGACTAATAAAATTGAGGTGGAACACTCACTCATTCCTAATTCAGCTCCCTCAAGTTCAAATCCTGAAGATACTAGTGGTACGATATCTCAACATGAAGAAGAAGAAGAAGAGACAACAACTAAAGTTGAGCAAGAGGGTCCAGACCTAAGAAACTACTCCTTAGCTAGAGATAGGCAAAGGAGAATTATAGTGCCACCTACAAGTTATGAAGCTGATTATATAAACCTAGCATTGAATGCATTAGAAGAAGTAAATAACTTAGAACCATACACATTTGAAGAAGTAGTGAGTTGTAGTAATGAAAGGAGATGGATAGAAGCTATAGATGATGAAATTGAGTCCCTAATGAAGAATGGAACTTGAGATTTAGCTCTTCTCCCTAAGCGATGTAAACCAATTGCATCTAAATGGGTGTACAAATTCAAGGAAGGCATCTCTAATGTTCAAGAACCTAGATTCAAAGCTAGGCTGGTTGCTAAGGAGTGCACTTAGAGGTAGGAAGTGGACTACAATAAGATATTCTCACCAGTTATGAAACAAGTCTCTATCAGATTGTTTCTATCCATAGTAGCACAACAGAACCTAGAATTAGAACAGCTTGATGTCAAAACAACATTCCTTCATGGCTACTTAGAAGAAACCTTATATATGAGTCATCCTAAAGGTTACCAAATCAAGGGGAAAGAATATTGCTACTGCCTACTTAAAAGGTCCATTTATGGACTAAAACAACCTCATAGGTACTGGAACAGAAGGTGAGATGGGTTTATATAGAAGAATGGTTTCTTAAAGAGCCCCTATGACAGTGGTGTTTACATCAATGCTAAGTCATTTGCTAATCTTGTCTATATATTACTATATGTGGATGACATGCTTCTATCAGAAAGCTATAAGGAGAAGTTGAAACAAGTAAAAGACCTTATAAAATTGGAGTTTGAAATGAAAGATATGGAAAGTGCAAAAAGAATACTTGATATTGACATTGAAAGAAACAGAAAAGAGCATAAATTATACATTAGTCAAGTCAAATATTGTAAGAAATTAATTAAGAAGTTCTATATGAAAGAAGCAAAATTAGTTAACATATCCATTGCACAACATTTCAAACTATCGACAGAAAATTCACCAAAAGAAACAATCTACAGTGCCTAGTCCCAAACGGTGGGAAGTCTCATGTATTTGATGATCTCTACAACACTAGACATAGCTTATGCAACTAGTTTCGTTAGTAGGTACATAGCCAATCCTGGCAAGAGACATTGGGAGACCATCAAATGAATTTTGAGGTACTTAAAGATTACTAAGGAAGCTAGACTCCTATACCAATAAAGCATTGACTCAGAACCTGAGCTATTTGGCTTTGTTGACTTAGATTATACAGGGGATCTCGATAAGAGAAGGTCACTGTCAGACTATATTTTTCTATTTGAAAGCTGTATACTAAGTTGGAAAGCTTCCTTGCAATCAGTGGTAGCTCTTTCTACCACTGAAGTAGAGTTTATTGCTCTATCTGAGGATGTGAAAGAAGACCTATAACTAAGAGGTTTACTTAAAGACTTCGAAATTACGTGGGCAATAGTAAAGATCTATTGTGACAGTCAGAGTACTATACATCTATAAAAAATTCCCAATATCATAATTGCACTAAACACATAGATGTAAAATACCACTTAATTAGAGAACAAATAGAAGAATGGAAAATCAAAGTTCTTAAAGTCCATATCTCAGATAATGCCTCAGACATGCTGACTAAATGTTGATTTCAAGGTGGAGATTTGTAAAACAGTAACTACTTTTGTGAAATCAAATATTTATTTTACCGTTATACTCTCAACTAATTTGTAAAATCCTATATAAAAGGGATCTAAGAGAGAAAGTAAGTAGTGATGAACTTATCTGGTCGATTTGTCCTATAATTCCTCCAAGAATCTGAAATTAAAAGCTCTCCTCGTAGATGTAGGTCTATTTGCTGAACCACATAAAAATCCTTTGTGTTCTTCTTCCCTTTCATCTTTGCATGCTTGAATCTCCATTACAAATCATCATTTTCTTTCGACTTCTTTTACATTATTCTATCATCGAGAGAGAGAAAAGAAGAGCAAAAAGGAATTATTCTTCCTTTCAAATTATGTTATTGTCTAAAGTGATAGAATTCAGAATAGAAGAGAAGTACATCACCTTTAGCATGTTGCAGTACATAAGTGATGTGGCTTCTTCTTGTTCACATGCAGTAGTATAAGTTGGCCTTCAACTTTTGATAAAAGGAATATTCAGGCGTATAGCAGTAATTACACTATCATTTGAAAAAATAGTAAACGACGGAATTCTTTTGAATTATGGTAAAATGCACGTGATGTGTTTTTTAGTTAAACATGAAATTCCCTCAATAATATCTTGTATTACACTGTAAATGAATTTTGGTCTTCCTATATTATAGCCCACAAAATCTCCTTTATTTGTTTGAAGCTTTGAGATAATATCAAATATTTGTTTTCAAATCTCACTATTTTCCATTTCTTTTCTCACTCTTATATATATATATATTTAAATCTCATATTATTCTTATTGTTTCGGTTCTTCCATTCTTTTCCATTCTTTTCTATTTTTTTTTATTTATTTCAAATCTTATATCATCCTTATTATTTTATTTAACCTTTTATTTTATATATTTACTTTGCTTCTTCTTCTTGGATATCTCAAATTAATGAAAACCAGTCCGACGACACTCCTAATTTGTTTTCTTTCCCGTAGTTATTGCTTAAATACTTCCTAAATACTTATTTTCGTAGAGGAGCTGATTTTCTTGGAGTGCAGTCATGATACATTTTCATTCTCCAATCTATTCTTTGCCAATTCTTTTCTTAACACCAAAGAAAATCTTGATAGTGAGAAGTATTTGCTCTTCTTAATCGATTTCTGCAAATTAGGATTGGAGTTGTTGTTGTTGTGACTCTTCAACATATCGATATTATATCCCACTTTGAACTCATACTATGAAAGATTTCGTTGATGCAAGAACTTTTTAGACGAGCTTATCGGTAGAAAAAAGTGCAATGGAGGCTTGATGAAGCAAAATAGAGACGGAGAATTGAAATAAGAAGATGAAGAGGAAGAAAAATAATTAATGGATAATTATTTTTGTATTCTCAACAATTTCAATCTCTTATTTCACAAAACTATCAACTCTCCGTTAAGTAGTCATTATTTACTTATTTCTTTTGTTGTTCACTAATTTTTCTTCAAAGATATATTAAATTACAATATAATTAACTAATGAATAATGATTTAAAAAAATTTATTATTTGCTTCTTTCTTTCGTTACTCTTTTGTTATTTGCTTCTTTCTTTTCCTTTTATAAGGAGTAATAGTGTTTTAATAAACCTCTATTAAGGAAGAGGGAAATTGGGTTGTGTAGCATCATACCATTTTTACAAGGTGTAATACGTTATTGGCTTCTTTCTTTTATTTTTCCATTTTTCTGACTTTGTAATACGTTATTGGCCTCTTTCTTTTATTTTTCCATTTTTCTAATTAGTACCAAAATCTTTCTTTTGAACACTTTACTCCAACTTTTCATTTATCATTTATTCTTTTTCTCCTTTTTTTTTTTTAATGTTATCTTATTTTCAAATATCACTTTATCTAAAATTTTTATTTTCCTATTTAATTTTTATATAGACATAATCATAGAACTTGGTGAGGATTTGTTATATTTAACTAAAAATTTGTGTTTATTATTTATGATTTTGGACTAAGTATCATCCATCCACCATTTTTTTTGTAAGTATTTATATAGAGCTTTAGTTCTAGATTTAAATACACAATAATTATGTTCATATATGTTGTTGTCATACAGTAGTTAGTATTGTTTAATGGCCAGAATACCTATTGATGGTATGTTCCAATTAGTATACTACAGAAAACAATCCGGGGAGGTTTAATCCATTTTTCTATATTAAGTTTTTATTTATTAGGTTTCTTATTTCTTTTGTGTTCTATTTCTTACTATTTAATTAAGATTTGGATAGTTAGTTACAACCTAATTTAGGGAAAAGAATCTTTTTTTGTTAGCATTAAAATATTTGGGAATTTTTTAAACAGAGAATGTAATCTATCAAAGATGAGGGTACTTATGATATTCACAAATTATTAATCACTTATTTTGCTATTTTTCAAAACCTAAAACCAGTTTGTCATATCTTCAAATAAAACTTAAAAATTATCTTGATAAAAAGATCTCTTGGGCTTTGGTGGATTGTGAAAAAGGCCAACAAAATGTTTAAATTAAGGAATTAAGGATAATCAGGTAAATAGCAGTAATTACACTATCATTTAAAAAAATAGCACAAGGCAGAGTAGTTTTGAATTATAGCAAAACGCATGGAGATCACGTGAGTCAAACTTTTGGAAATCCTAAAATGCGTTTATCGTCTCTTTTAATTGCACTGTAATTAACTCGACATTTGTATTAATGAGACTGTAATTAATTCAACCAACTAACTTGATTATTTCAAGTGGATAATCATCTTTAAATCTCGCGATTTTAGCGGTTGTTATGAATTTATATATCAAATTTAATATTTATTTTGAATTTTCAAATCTTTTACAACAACTAATTTTAAAATCTTTGTTTGAAATTTAAATTATCATATTATATTAATTATCCCAACTGAAATTTATTGTTTTTATTATACTTTCTATTAAACTTAATCAAGATTCACAGTTTTAAAATACTTTTGAACATTATATTTATTATCCTTTTGTTTCAAACATAAATATTAGAATACAACACGTAGTTCTAGCTTTCATCCTCTCGACGTTATCTTCTTATGACTGTTAAACTATTAAGAGTTTTGTTCAATGGTAAGTGAGAAGAAAATAACTACTAACATGACTTCTGATTTATAGAAGTTTTTGTTGCTTCTAAACATCTTATCGATCTAATCCAATCTAAGGTTTTTCCAATTTCTGAATGTATTATTTCTCGGTTAACAATATGTCGAGATGGTTACAGAAATCCTAATGTGATTAGAATCATGGAAGACAAAGATGTGAAATCCTAGCCTATGCGAGAGAAAGGATTTGCAGCCAAGGACTTGTGATGTCTTGAGTTTAGTGTGGCTCAAGTGATGTGTTGATGAGAAAGCCATGAGCTAATAGGCTAACCGAGAAGAGATCAAGCTTACATAAGTAGGAGGTTGACTGATGAGATCTCGTGCAACTTGAGGTGGACGACCGAGGAGGCATGCAAGGAGAGACTTGTACGTTGGCTATGTAAGAGTGTATCAACATGCAACGGAAGCAACAAGGATCATTAAGCATTCAAATTCATTAATTTTGGCAGAAAATAAAGCATGCTCATCTAATATAAGAGGGTTTGTAGTCATACTTTTGTAGAACTCTTCAAGATCTTGATCAATAGCAGTTGTCTTCTTCAAAACTCACCGTGAACCACCTTAAGATCTTCTCCACTATCCTTTTGGAGCTTTAGAACGAGGTCTGGGACTCAAGAACAGCTTGAAGCAACGGAAAAACAAGAAGAAACTCACTGCACCAGTTGGCTTGAAAAACTTTTTCTTCAACACGAAATTTTCTCTAAAATTTCTTTTGAGTGCATGCCTCAATTCCACTGCAATCTTCTTTATTTATTGCAGGTGAACGTGCAAAGAAGATCATTGCATGAGATGCAGCTCATGGTTGGAGTGATAGAAGAGAAGGTAAGTGGTGTTTGTGTGAGCAAGTTGAAGATGGCTAATGGATAAACCGATTTTTCCATTTTGTGTCATTTTTGTAATTTTTCAATTTTTCCAAAAATCAAATGATTTCAATAAATCAAATTTGATTTCAAAACTGAAAATATTATTAATTTTATAAAATTAATTTCATAAATTAATTTTCTAATAAAATAAATAAATAGTTATTTAAATAATTCAAATTAATTTACTATCAAATATTAAATTAATTTTTACACAAATCCATCTTCATATATTTAAATCATATTTAAATATAGACTCTTCTATTCCGTTTAATTCTAATTTGAACGTTTCAAATTAACTTATCAAGCTACTCTAAAGCTTAACCATTTACGAGCTAGTAGGGGGACCTTGCGGACCTATAGATCATGTGTTCCAATGATCCGAGATTAATCAGCTAAACTCATTAGATCGAATTAACCCCCATTCATTAACTAATGGGCCACTCCACTATAGCCCATAGTTGAACTTCCCTCACTGTAGATATATTATGTCCACTTGATATAACCACAATCAGTAAGTCGATCCTTCACAGGTTATTCGTAATCACACCTGGGTCAAGATGACTGTTTTACCCCTGTGAATACATCTTGTTCCTACTGACCCTCTAATGAACAATTCTGATTCATAATTCCTATGAATCAAGTCCTTTCTCTATCATGAGAAGGCGATGCCTCAATTGTTCAAGACCTGGAATCCGTACTTAAGAGAACAACCTATCTACTAACCCTAAATTGGGTAGGAGTGAATTTCATCTTGCAGTGCTATGTCCCCAACTATTCATCCGGTCGTATCCCCAACGTGGGAGGCTTATTGAGCAGTGCTGTAGGACTACTCTTATCATTTGCAGATCAAAGGATAATCTCGAATAAACAGGAGTTCATAGATAGCTCAAGATTAAGATCGAGTTAACCTGGGTTACTTAATAAATGAAATAGTTAGTTTTAACAGTAAACGGTCGTTATAAAAAAAAAGTGACTATTTTCATGGTCCAGTCTATATGCAAACTCATTGTTTAGGATGCCCCCACTCACATGTCTCAACATGAACGATCTGTGGATCACATCATTTGTAGTAGTTTACAACTCTTTGTAACAATTATAAAGTGGGTTGCATCCAATAATGTTACTAGGATGATATACCCAATTTCATCCATATACTTATTAGACTATTTAGGCTATATACTATTAACTTGATCCTGTTTATGTCACCACATAAAGTTAAAGTATTTAGACCATAGCCATGAATATGTTTATCGGATTTTCATAATAGAATGCAAATTTAACAACTTATTATAATTGATAAAGAGAATGTTTAACACGAACTACGAGTTCTAGGACATTCCCAACAATCTCCTACTTGGACTAAAACTCTAGTGAGAACAAAAATATACAATATAATGTTGAGAAACATAAAGGAAAAATACAATAAACTAGGGTATCTATAATACCATAGATATTCTCCCACTTGCCCTATATTACACTTTTAGGTGGCCCTTGAACACTTTAGCCGAGAGGGCCTTTGTAAATAGATCAGCAAGGTTGTCTTCAGAGGCAATCTTTGTGACGATCACATCTCCTCGGTATACTATCTCTCTGATGAGATGGTACTTTCTTTCAATATGTTTTCCATGTTTGTGACTCCTTGGTTCTTTCGAGTTGGCAACAACACCACTATTGTCACAATATAGTGTGATAGGCAAGTGCATATCTGGAACTACTTCCAAATCAACCAAGAATTTTCGTGGCCATACTACTTCTTTAGCAACTTCACATGCAGCCACGTATTTCGCTTCCATTGTGGTGTCAGCGATACAACCTTGCTTAATGCTTCTTCCAACTATAGCTCCTCCGTTGAGAGTGAAAACTGGTCTTGAAGTAGATTTCCTGGAATCTACGTGAGTTTAGAAATCAGAATCAGTGTATCATGTAAGGATCAAATCCTTAGGTCCATACACAAGCATATAGTCCCTTGTTCTTTTTAGATATTTGAGGATGTTTTTGACAACAATCCGATGACTGTGTCCTGGATTGGATTGGAACCTGTTGAAGATTCCAATTGTAAAACACATGTTGGGGTGTGTACATAGCATTGCGTACATCAAACTTCCAATTGAAGATGCGTATGGAATTCTTGTCATTTTCTCAACATCTTGAGGTTTCTTAGGACAATGTTCCTTTGAAAAATGAATTCCATGTCTAAAAGGTAACATACCTTTTTTAGAATTTTGTATATTTTGACAACATCTTGTTAATATAAGATGCCTAAGATAGTGCTAATGTTCTATTCTTTCGATTCCAAGAGATCTGTATGTCTAGAACATACTCATCACCTAAATCGATCATTTGGAACTGTGTTGCTAACCATCTCTTTACGTCAGCAAGGAAACTTGTTTCATTCCCAATGAGCAAGATATCATCAACATAAAGAACTAAGAATGCTACAGTTTTGTTGACTATCTTCTTGTACACACAAGGTTCATCAACGTTCTGTTCAAAGCTATAAGATTTGATCGCAGTATCAAACCTTATATTTCAGGATCTGAATGCTTGTTTCAATCCATAAATGGATCGATTAAGCTTACAGACTTTTTGTTCCTATCTTTTTTCGATGAACCCTTCTGGTTGAGACATAAAAATACTTTAATCAAGATAGCCGTTCAGAAAAGCTGTCTTGACATCCATTTGCTATATTTCATAGTCATAATATGTGGCAATGGAAAGAAAGAAGTATTCTTATTGACTTTATCATGGCAATAGGAGAAAAAGTTTCTTCATAATCAACTCCTTCTCTTTGGGTAAAATCTTTTGCCACGAATCTGGCTTTATAGGTTTGCACCTTATCAATTTGGTCTAGTTTCCTCTTGTAGATCCATTTGCAACCTATAGGTGTAACCCCATGTGGTTGATCTACAAGTTCCCAGACAGAGTTGAAGTATATAGACTCCATTTCATCGTCCATGGCTTTTATCCACTGTTCCCTGTCAACATCTTCGATTTCCTTTTTAAAGGTTAATGGATCCTTTAAACTACCATCCTGTATGATGTTTTGAGTTTCTGTTAAACCTATATAGTGTTCAGGTTGTTGAATAACTCTCCCACTATGTCGAGGCATCTTCAACTCTTGGGATGGATGTGACGGGACAACAATAACTGTTGATGGACCAGTTTGATCAACAACTCTCGTTGATGTTTCTGTAGTATCTTTGGTCAGTTCTTGCAATATTAGTTTACTGCGAGGTAGATGGTTTTTTATATGATCTTCTTTCAAGAACGTTGCATTTGTCGATATAAATACTTTGTCTTCTTGGGGATCATAAAACAATCTTCTTTTGTTTCTTTGGGGTATCCTACAAAAAGGCATAATTTCGAACGTGTTTCCAATTTCTTAGGATTTTGTACCAACACATGTGCTGGACAACCCCAGATACGGAAATGACGTAAACTCGTTTTGCGTCCTTTCCATAATTCATATGGTGTTTCTGAAACACTTTGTAAAGAAACAATGTTTAGAATAAATACTACAGTCTGTACTGCATGCCCCTAAAAGGATTGAGGTAACTAAGCATAACTTATCATAGATTGAACCATGTGTAACAAGGTTCGATTTCTCCTTTTTGCAATACCATTTTGTTGTGGTGTTCCAGGTGCTGTGACTTGGGATTGAATTTTATGATCTACTATATAGTTCTGGAATTGTAAATCCATATACTCACCACCCCGATCAGGTCAAAGTGTTTTGATTCTTTTACTTAACAGATTTTTAGTCTTAACCTTAAATTTTTTGAACTTTTCAAGAGTTTCAGACTTATGACTAATTAAGTAAATGTAGCCCTAGAGTAATCATCAATAAAACTGACGAAATACTGATATCCTTCTCAAGCTTTAACATTCATTGGACCACATAGGTTTGAATGTATAAGTTCGAGAGGCTCTTTGGCACGAAGACCTTTGTCAGAAAAAGATATTTTAGTCATTTTTCCCTCAAGGCATGATACACATGGAGGTAAAGAACTATCTTCTAATTGGTTTCCTTCAAGACATGATACACATGGAGGTAAGAGTGTATCAACATGCAGCGGAAGCAACAAGGAACATTAAGTATTCAAATTCATTAATTTTGGCAAAAACTAAAGCATGCTCATCTAATATAAGAGGGTTTGTAGTCATACCTTTGTAGAACTGTTCAAGATCATGATCAACAATAGTTGTCTTCTTCAAAACTCACCATGAACACCTCAAGATCTTCCCCACTATCCTCTTACAGCTTTAGATTGATTTGTGGGACTCAAGAATAACTTGAAGCAATAGAAAAACTAGGAGAAGCTCACTGCAACAGTTTGCTTGAAGAACTTTTTCTTCAACACAAAATTTTCTCTAACATTTATTTTGAATGCATGCCTCAATTCGACTCCAATCTTCTTTATTTATTGCAGGTGAACATGTAAAGAAGATTACTGCATGAGATACAGCTCATGGTTGGAGTAATTGAAGAGAAGGTAAGTGGTGTTTGTGTGAGCAAGTTGAAGATGACTAATGGAAAAACCGATTTTTCCATTTTGTGTCATTTTTGTAATTTTTCAATTTTTCCAAAAATCAAATGATTTCAATAAATCAAATTTGATTTCAAAAATGAAAATATTGTTGGCCAGCAAACCGGTATCTCGCCCAAAAAGCAGGTCCCTCCTAAAAAGATTATTCCAGAATAAATGGGCAATAGTTAGGAGAGGTGCGCCAGCGGCGGCCCCGCTCACTGATTTGTTGAAGAAGAATAGAGCTTGGGTTTGGAAATGGTTTCCCTAATCAATAAGCGGGGTTGAAGATTCCGTAGACATCGTAGATGAAATACGAACAATAGCACGGGCAAACCAACGCTTTGATGAAAGTTGTGAGCTCTTAGCCAATGGTTCGTAGACTCGGAGTCAAATTCTTGAGTCCTAAGGCCCTATGCCTAGGTGGCTGCTTCGCTCCTTCCCATCTATCTTGACCGGGAAGAGGGGGGAGGCCCTTGCGGAAGCCCTGCCGCCCCCTACCCTATCTCTAAAACTCTAAAAGGGCCCGTCACTTCGTTCGTATCTTCTTGGCTTAGGCTTCCAACTGAACTGACTTTATGGCCTTGCCTCCCTACGCCTCCTCGCAGCCCCACTTTTTTGTTCGTAACGAGGGAGATCTCGAATGGGGTTCTTCACGAAGTTCGAAAGAAAGGTTGACCTGAGAAGGGGAATTTCCTATGTCAAGCAAGGTAGGTTGAGTCACCGAGGGTCCAAGCTTTGACTTTCTTTCACGTCTTTCAGCGCTGTTTTAAATGATTTCTTCTGTTCTTTCTCTACAGCCGACTTCGCAACTAAGAACACAGAAAGGAAATCTACATCTACAAAGAAAGAGATGGCAGCATCTAAGGGCTTCTTATTGGGTCTAGCTTCTTAGCCATAGGGAGAGACCGGACAATCTGATGATATACACTTGTGATGTCAGAGAAGAGTCCAGAAGAGGAGAGGCAGCTGATTCTTCGAACATTTTCTGTTGGATTCTAATGGGATGAAGGATGAAAATAGGAATTCGAAAGAGCGTAGAGAGATGGTCGAGCAAGAAGCGTGGTTAATGAATCTTTAATAGTCAAAAGGCCTAGAAAGGACGGACCGGACACCGCAAACCGGTCGTTATTGGAGTCACCATTTCCGTAATTTCAAGTAATTGATCCGGGTCTCTTTTGAATCCATCTTTTCAGACTATATATATAAATAACTCCCTTGGTTTATTAGAAAATCTTGGTAGGATTCCAGGAAAATCAGGCCTTTTTACTTACATACCAAACCCTTTACCTGTGGAATTGGTGTTTAAACTATTTCTCAACCCTAGGTAGGTCCTCTCAAAACGACTATTCTCGAATGAGATCATTCGAGAATAGGGATCTCCAGATCCGGGAGCTAAAACACTCATGTTACAGCCATCGCTGTTAAGAACAACCGAGATCCAATGAGAATTTGCGCATAGCTTCTGGTCTTTGACATCAAAAAAGAAGGTTGTAATAACGAAAGAGACATGTGAGAATTTGGTCCTAGCTAGTGGAACAAGAAAGACATCTATATTCAATACACAATCAAAGGATTTCCCTTAACGAAGAATTCCCCCTACTTTGGCTTTGTTTTCGCTCCGCTCATGCGTGGCCCTCTCGGTCGAGCTGCTTCGCCCCTCTCCCTATCGGTCGAGGAAGGCTGGAATGCCAACAGACCTCTATTATTGAATTCACCCGACCCGATAGTACCCCATTTTTGGAACGTCCAGTGCCAAAGGTATAGATAATTCGAGAGAAAATTCCGATGCCAGGGTGGATCCTACTCCGTATTTACCAGCGAAAAGGGGCACCTAGATATAGATATGCAATTTCCTTTGGCTTTGTCACGAGCTGGATTTGAACGACCAATTTGTTAACATCCCCCCGAGCCATTTTTTATTAACATAATGACACCGAGCCCTTGTTGCAGCCCGGGCTACTGAATCTGCTGCTTTATTTTTGGTACCAACAATTAAGAATTGTTTGCCCCTACTTGTTGCATCAAAAACTAAATCACAAGCTTCTGATAAAAAACGAGCAATCAGGTAAGATTTCTCATATGAATACCTTTACGTTTTGCAGAGATATAAGGGTAAATTCCTATATGGAAAGCATTCAGGTAAGCGAGCGAGTTCGACTTCTAGGAGTTAGAGTCCCTAAGGCTAACAAGCAAGTTAAGGCAATGCTGGAGTAAGTAAGCCATTGGGAGTTGCCATAGGTTGTGGGTTGTGGTTGTCCTTTCCCCTATACTGAATCCTACCGAGAAGTAGAGGAAGTAGTCTTTGACTGAGTCCCCTAGTCTTCAATTCGATTTGGTTCTAACAGCGGTCAAAGTCGTAGAAGGTCCAGTTGCTTCTTGCTTTTTTGTCCCTGTTTTCTTGAAGGAAGGAATTTGTTTGTTGCTCCTGTTTGATCGAGGGCGCTTCTCCCCAATATGAGATAAGTTGGCTATAGTCCGAAGGTTTGTCCATTGGGATTGGGCATGGACGAGCCTCGACTGGGCCAGCATTGATGAAAAAATGACAAAAGAGGCTGGCGCAGGAGCGAAGCCGAGGGGAAGGGTCGATGTAATTGAGCTCGCCCTAAGAAATAAGCGGGAGAGGTTCGAAGACGCTCGATCGATAGGGAGAGGGGCGCTCACCTTTTTTTTTGGCATATTAATTTTATAAAATTAATTTCATAAATTAATTTTCTAATAAATTAATAAATAATTATTTAAATAATTCTAATTAATTTAATATCAAATATTAATTTAATTTTTACACAAATCCATCTTCATATATTTAAATCATATTTAAATATGGATTCTCCTATTTCGTTTAATTCTAATTTGAACGTTTCAAATTAACTTATCAAGCTACTCTAAAGCTTATCCATTTACGAGCTAGTAGGGGACCTTGGGGACCTATAGATCATGGGCTTCAATGATCTAAGATTAATTAACTAATCTCATTAGATCGAATTAACGCATCGTATAGCAAATTGAACGCATCGTTGAGCTCCTGCAAGTACACGATCGTCTAGCGTTCAATATCACAACGACAAGTGCCCATTGCTATACGATCATCTAGCTTTTCTTCACATTGTGTAGCGTCTGGAGCTAGACGATCGTTTAGCCATTAGAACCACAGCGACGATAAGAAAAGAGGCTGATTTTCTGGAACTGTAACTCACCCCCTTTGCTTGTTTCTTCGATTTACAGCTTAATTTCAACTCTAATGACTCCAAATAAATTACAGACTCTTGGGAACACATTAAAGTTCATCAAGCAAGAGCCAATTACAAATTTAAACAAAAAATTAAAGAGAATTAAACAGCCAAAACTCAAAAAACTATATCAGTGCATCAATTTCATATTTCTCATATAAAACACCCATCAAACCAAAATTAAACCGAATTAAATGCTTATTTGATACTCTGATACCAATTTTAGGATTGTATAAACAGCAGCAGATGCACAAGAATCATCTAAGCATTCAAATTCACTAATTTTTGCATAATATAAAGCATGCTTCTGCAGAAAAATGGGTTTCAAGAC
This sequence comes from Benincasa hispida, assembly GCF_027475165.1. Lineage (NCBI taxonomy): Eukaryota > Viridiplantae > Streptophyta > Magnoliopsida > Cucurbitales > Cucurbitaceae > Benincasa > Benincasa hispida. The sequence goes on along the minus strand of NC_143485.1, from coordinate 7,860,519 downwards.
TCTTGTAGAACTTCTTCAAAGCTCTTTCTCCAGCTGCAATCTTCTCTATATCTTGTTGTAGACCACCTCGAGATCTTCCCCAAAATTTTCTTGATGCTCTAGATTGAGTTTTGGGACTCAAAACAAGCTTGAATTAAGAGATGAAGGAGAAAAGCTCACTGCTGTAACCTTGTTGAAGAACCATTCTTCAAATCGAATTTTCTCTCAAAATTCTGTAGATTGCACGCCCGATATTTACTCCAATCTTCTCATTATATTGCAGATCAACATGCAAAGAAAAGAGCTACATGAGTTGCAGCTCATGCTTGGAGAAGACAAGGAAAATGATTGCTTCATGTGTGAGCTACTTCAAAGATGGATAATAGAAAAACCCATTTTTCTATTTTGTGTTTTAGTTTTCTTTTCCTTTTTCAATTTTATCTAAAAATCAAATTTTGGTTTAAAAAATCTATTTGATTTTAAAAATGAAAAATGAATTAATGTAATAAATTAATTATTAAATAAAACTTAATTAATTTAATATCAAATATTAAATTAACTTTAACACATATCCATCTTTATATATTTAAATCATATTTAAATATAAATTCTCCTATTCTGTTTAATTCTAAAATTAAACATATAATTATATCTTATATAATTACTAATTCCATTAATTCTAATTTGAACGTTTCAAATAAACTCATTAAACCAAATTAATCTCCATTCGTTAACTAATGGGTCACTCCACTAAAGCCCATAGTTGAATTCCCCTTACTGTAGATATATTATGACTACATGATTTAACCATAATCAGCAAGTCGACCCTTCACATGTTGTTCGTAATAACGGCTGGGTCAAATACTTTTTTACCCTCGAGATTACGTCTTATTCCTTCATTCCCTACTGATCCTCTAATGAACAACTGGTTTGTGATCCAATCACCAAACCAAACTCTCTCAGGTTAGTGAGAGGGTTCGGCCCCTTGTTCAAGATCTGGATTCAGTACTTGAGAGAACAACCTTTCTCCTATCCCTAAATCGGGTAGGCGTGAACTTCGTCTTGAACCTTATGTCCCCAGCTGTCTATCCGGTTTTACCCCTGAAATTGGAGTCTTATTGAGCCGGCGCTGTTGAGCCAACCCTCAACTATGCAAATCTAAGGGCAATCCCGGATAAGAAGGAGTTCATAATTAGCTCAGGATTAAGATCGTGTTACCTAGGTCATCTAGGTGAAATAGTCAGTCTTAAATAGTAAACAACATTATAAAGTAAGAGTGACTTATTTCTTGGTCCACATCTTATGAAAACTTATTGCATAGGACGCCTTCACTCCTCATGTCAGAATATTTACGAATTAGGATCACATCGTATGTAACACTTTATAACTGTTTGTAACAACTACAGAGTAGGCCGCATCCAATGGCGTTACCAGAATAAGGTACCCAACCTCATTCATGTACCATAGATCATTTTGACTATTTACTCAAACCTGATCCACTCTTATGTCTCCATATAAAGTTCAAGTACTCATACAATAGTCATAGGTCTTAGTTTATTGGATTTAGACTTTCATACAATTTATGAGATCAATAACAAGTATGTTGATAATAGAAAATGTTTATCATTTTACAAACTGCGAGTTTTTAGGCTATAAAACCCAATAATACTCCCACTTAGACTAAAACTCCAGTGGATCAATATATACAAATATATACAATGTTGAGTCTACATGAAGAAAATAAAATGTACAAATACAATAAACTAGGGCATCACAATACCCATCAATTCTCCCCCTTGCCCTAGTGATACAAAACTCGTAGACCTAGTCCTACTAGGTAACCCTCGAACACTTTAGTCGAGAGGGCCTTCGTAAATGGATCAACTAAGTTGTCTTGGGAAGAAATCTGAGTGACAATGACGTCTCCTCTGTGTACAATCTCCCTAATGAGATGGTACTTCCATTCAATATGTTTTCCCCTTTTATGGTTCGTGGTTCCTTTGAATTTGCAACTGCTCCACTGTTGTCACAATAGAAAGTGACATGCAGATGCATGTTAGGAGCTACTACTTCTAGATCTGTCAGGAACTTTTTGAGCCATACTGCTTATTTTGCTGCTTCGCTTGCAGCTACATACTCAGCTTCTATTGTGGAGTCTGCAATACAACTATGCTTGATGCTCTTCCACACAACTGCTCCTCCGTTAAGAGTCAATACTGACCCCGAAGTTGATTTCCTCAAATCAATATCGGTATGAAAGTCAGAATTAGTGTATCCAGTAATGATCAGATCCTTAGAACCATACACGAGCAAATAATCTCTTGTTCTCCGAAGATACTTGAGAATATTTTTAACAGCAGTCCAATGGTCATGGCCAGGATTGGATTGAAATCTACTGACATTTCCTACGACATAGCATATGTCGGGACAAGTACACAACATTGCATACATCAAACTCCCAACTGCAGATGCATATGGAACTCGATTCATCTCCTCAACCTCTTGAGGTTCCTTAGGATTCTGCTTCTTAGACAAGTGAATTCCATGCCTGAAAGGTAAAGATCCTTTCTTGGAATTTTGCATTTTATACCTAGACAACATCTTGTCTATATAAGATGCTTGAGATAATGCCAATGTTTTTTTCTTACGATTCTGAACTATTTGGATTCCAAGAACATACTATGCTTCTCCAAAATCTTTCATTTGAAATTGTGAAGCCAACCATCTCTTAATGTCAGCTAGATATTCTACCTCATTCCCAATGAGTAGAATATCATCAACATACAACACCAGAAAAACGACAGTTTTGTTGACGATTTTCTTGTAGACACAGGGTTCGTTAATATTTTGTTCAAAGCCATAAGATTTGATCGCAACGTCAAATCTCATATTCCAGGATCTAGAAGCTTGTTTTAATCCATAAATGGATCAATTAAGCTTGCAAACTTTTTGCTCTTGACCCTACTGTATAAACCCTTCTGGTTGAGACATATAAATACTCTATTCAAGATAGCCATTCAGAAAAGCTATCTTGACATCCATCTGTCATATTTGATAAAATGTGGTTATGGACAAGAGTATTCTAATAGACTTTATCATGGCAACTGGAGAGAAAGTTTCTTCAAAATCTAACCCCTCTCTTTGGGTAAACCCTTTTACCACTAGTCTAGCTTTGTAGATCTGTACCTAACCAGCTTGGTCTCATTTTCTCTTGTAGATCCACTTGCGGCCGATAGGTTTTACCCCTTCCGGTTGATCTACAAGATCCCAGAAAGAATTGAAATACATAGATTCCTTTCAAGGTCCATGGCTTTAATCCATTGGTCTTTGTCCACATAATTCATTGCTTGGTTAAAAGACAATGGATCCTCTAAACCATCATCTGGTATGATGACTTGAGTTTCAGTTAAACCCATACACCGGTCAGGCTATTGCACAACCCTCCCACTACGATGAGGCATTTTCAACTCTTAAGAAGTATGTGAAGTATCAGTTTCATCAACAACTCTTGTTGACGGACCTACTCTATCAACAACTCTTATTGAAAGACCTGCTCGATCAATAACTCTTGTTGATACGTTTGTCGTTTCTCTGGACATTTCTTCTATTACTAGCTTACTACGAGGTTGATGGTTCTTTATATAATCTTCCTCTAGGAAGGTTGCATTTTTCGATACAAATACTTAACCTTCCTGAGGACCATAAAAGAAACCATTTTTAGTTTCCTTTGGGTAGCCTACAAATACGCACACTTTTGAACAGTGTTCCAAGTTTTTAGGATTTTGCACCAACATATGTGCTGGACAACCCCAAATCCTGAAGTGATGTAAATTTTCTTTATGTCCTCTCCAGAGCTTGTAAGGTGTTTCAGAAATATTTTTCGAGGGAACCATGTTTAAAATATACATTGCAGTCCTAACTGCGTGTTCCCAAAAAGAATTTGGTAACTGAGCGTAACTCATTATGGAACGAATCATGTCAGTAAGGTTCTGTTTCTCCTCTCTGCCACACCATTCTGCTGAGGTGTGCCAGGGGCTGTGAGTTGAGACTGAATTCTATGTTCTATCAAATAGTTCTAGAATTCTATGTCCTTATACTCACCACCTCGTTCCGATTGAAGCATTTTAATCTTTTTACCTAATTAGTTCTCAACCTCAGCCTTATACTCTTTGGACTTTTCAAAAGTTTCAGACTTTTGGTGTGTTAGGTAAACATGCCCATACCTTGAATAATCATCCATAAAAGTAATGAAATATCCATACCTTCCTTTTGCTCTAATATTTAGAGGCACATAAAGGTCTCAGTGAATCAGTTCTAGGGGTTCTTTGGCTCTAAGACCTTTTCCAGAAAAAGATCTTTTTGCCATTTTACCTTCAAGATAAGACTCACATGGTGGTACAACTTTCTTCCAACTTGTTTGAAAGACCGTTCTTAACTAATCTCCCAATCCTGTTGAGATTTATGTGACCCAGTCTCAAGTGCCAAAGATAAGCATTTAGAGAAATTTTCCGTTTCTTATGAGTTCCAGCAGTTTTAAACATCTCTATGTTCAAAACAGATTTGACCTCAGTTGGTTTTAACATGTACATGTTATTTTCTAATTTTGTAGAGAAAATCCATTTATTTCCCATTTCGATGAACACTTCACCATTTTCGAAATAAAGTTTATAATGTTGTTCTAGCAAACAGGAGACAGAAATTAGATTCCTTTTCATAGAAGGAATATAATATACATTTTTCAAATAAATGTACTTATCTCCTATAAATAAGTTCATATCTCCCACTGCTTTGGTTGAAACAATCTCCCTGGTCCTTACCTTAAAGATTGTTTCACCTTCTTTCATCTGTCTCCAGGAAATTGTTTCCTGTGAGATAGTACATACATAATTAGCAGCACCTGAATCAATTATCCATATTTTATCGTTTTCCACTAAACATGCTTCGATAACAAGTAAATCATATTTATCTTGTTGTTCGAATTCAACATCCTCATCTACATAATTCATAATCTTAGATGAGTTGGGAGAAAGAGGACAATTCTCTATTAAAACTCTATTGGTATAATCAACCGCTAGTAATTTGTTTGTTGATTTGATTTTACTGTTATGTACATCGGAAACGAGTATTCTAGAATTCGATATGCTGATAAAATTCAAACAAATTCTAATTAGCAAATTGTAACTAAATCCAAAATCAAATTTTAGCAAAAAGTAATAATGTACCCATAACCATTATTTATTTGCAATGATATTTTAGTGAGTCATAATATGTGCTACCGAGGGGCAATCAGATACTCTTTCACTAAAACAAACAATTTTGACCAAACACTATCCTCAGAATAACTCTTATTCCTATTGTCTCTGGAATAACTCTTATTCCTATAGTCATTTAGTTATCGTTTTCAGTCAAGATCTTTACTAACAACTTAGTAATTCTTGTAAGTGTAACCCGCCATTTTCAGATCCTATAGGACGGTTGAATTTTCCTTTGAAATAGAAGACAACATCCAAGACGGAACTATAAGACCCTATTCATTTTACTGAAGCCTTTGTTGTTTCAAATCCTATGTTACAACCCTCCGTGGGGATACCCATCACTAAACGACTAGCAAAGGGCCGCTTAAAGTTAATTAGCAGGTGCAACATAGAAATCTCATGGTTCAGATTAATGGAGGAGACCGTAGGATATATTGACACATATCCTTCACCCATTTACTATGAACTACTTCCTCCGTTTACCTTGATATTGACTCTTACAAAACACTTTCTGTAGGGAGGTCACTCCCAGGAAGCATCATATGAATCTCACGATGTAAACTATATAGAGATGTGGCAGTTGAAATCTATTTATCGTATAATAGACTTATATTTGAACAACTTCCTCTTATTCATCGAAATCTAGATTTAAGCTAAAAAATACTCTCCGTAGGGAGGTCACTCCCAAGGTGACACGAAGTACCGCTTAAATCTGGATTGTGAACTCTTATAGATGTGAGAGCTAAAAATTACGTATCGTATATGTTATTAATCTCCCACTGAAGTTTTCTAATAACTCTATCATATAGAAGTTATTAAACTGCCGTTGAAGTGTTCTATTTTGGGTAGATTTATACTTAGGTTCTTTTCGGCTAATAAAACAACCTTATGTCTATGTGGTTTATCCAAGTATAACTCTTATAATTGGATTTTAACCTACGATGTCTAGGTGATAAACCATTTTATTACCTTACATCACTCACGTATGCTTATAAAATCGGTTACTAACGCTCAATAATTCAGCCATAATCCCCAGGTAGGAGGTATTCCGTAAACCATCAACTTAAGAACCCTCAAACTTAGATAGGATTATATACCGGTTGAGTTTGTAACCTTGGTTTTATAAGTTTTAACAATTAAAACAGGTGGTCAACCTACGTGAGCATGCAACTGTTGTTTATGGATTTTAAATGTCTAACCCAATTTTATAACAACTTATAAAACTTTAGACATGCTAAATATCCACAACATACATGAGGCATTCAACATTTAATATAACATTTATATTAAATACGAGAAACCCTAACATGCATACTATATATTATAACAATTATAACATACTTTCAATACATGTTACATGCTTCCTATGGTGAGATTTTAAATCTAAATGGCATACTATATGCACATACAAGATTTATTTAATTATAACATACATCAAATGCATAAATAATTAAATACTGACTGATATGATTTTAGTTTTGGCAAAAACAAGCAAACAAAACCTAATTATCACCAAACAGCTTCCAGACCGCTCCCGGATCGTTTGAATCGCTCCAAAACGAACTCAAGTAGCTTGAACCAGACCCGAATCATCTGAATCGAACTAGCCAAGTCTGAACCGGACTAGCCAAGAACCATTCAAAGCTGAACCGAACCAGACCACAAGAGAACCAGTCGAATCGACAGCCCTTACACATGTTCAACACCTCGCTAAGTCTCATCTTTTAGCAATGACGACCATCGTCTAGCATTTTGCCAAATTGTTTAGTAAATGATTAATGTTTAGCATGCGAAAAGGTAAACGATCATTTAATGCCTTCATATAGCATTCAACGCATCGCCCAGCTACCGCACAAAGCTATGCAATCGCGTAGTGCTATCGCATAACAACTCGTCACATCGCTTAATTGCTGCATAGAGGTAAACGATCGCGCAGTGCTATCACATAGCAATTTGACACATTGTTTAGCTCCCGATCAAAGATAAATGATCGTAGTAAGCGATCGCTCAGGTCTATCGTATAGCTCTTCATAACTATCAATTAGTTTTATCGTATAGAACCAAACGATCGTTTAACACCATCGTCTAGCGCTGTATGTCATCGTTCAGTATCCGTCGTGTAGCTAAACGATCGCTTAGCTCCATCATATAGAACATCATCGCGTCGTTCAGCATCATAGGTAAGCGATTTGTTTAGTTCTATCGCATAGAAACTTCAACGCATTGCTTAGCATTTCGTCTACACGATCGCTTAGCTCTGCATCTAGACGATTGCTTAGCGCTATCGCGTAGCACTTCATCGCATTGCTTAGCGTGCATCGTTGCTAAACATATCATTGTATAGTAAATTCAACGTATCGTTTAGTACCCACACCAAAACTAAACGATCGCTTAATGCTATCGTATAGCAAATTGAATGCATCGTTTAGCTTCTGCAAGTACACGATCGTTTAGCGTTCAACATCACAACGACCAGCTCCCATTGCTATACGATCGTCTAGCTTTTTATCACATCGTGTAGCATTTGGAGCTAGACGATCGTTTAGCAACTGGAGCCACAACAATGATAAGAATAGAGGCTGATTTTCTAGAACTGCAACTCGGCCCCTTCGCTTGTTTCTTCGATTTACAGCTTAATTTCAACTCTAATGACTCCAAATTAATTACAGACTCTTGGGAATACATTAAAGCTCATCAAAGAAGAGCCAATTACAAATTTCAATGAGAAATTAAAGAGAATTAAACAGCCAAAACTCAGAAAACTATATCAGTGTATCAGTTTCATATTTCTCATATAAACACCCACCAAACCAAATTTAACCAAATTGAATGCTTATTTGATACAATGATACAATTGTAGGATTGTATAAACAACAGTGGAAGCACAATGATCATCTAAGCAATCAAATTCACTAATTTTGGCATAATATAAAGCATGCTTCTGTAGAAAAATGGGTTTCAAGACATACCTCTTGTAGAACTTCTTCAAAGCTGCTTCTCCAGCTGCAATCTTCTCCATATCTTTTTATAAACCACCTCAAGATCTTCTCCACTATTCTCTTGATGCTCTAGATTGAGTTGTGGGACTTAAAACAAGCTTGAATCAAGGGATGAAGGAAAAAAGCTCACTGCTTGGAGAAGACAAGGAAAATGGTTGCTTTATGTGTGAGCTACTTCAAAGATGGATAATGGAAAAACCTATTTTTCCATTTTCTGTTTTAGTTTTCTTTTCTTTTTTCAATTTTATCTAAAAATAAAATTTTGATTTAAAAAATCTATTTGATTTTAAAAATGAAAAATGAATTAATTTAATAAATTAATTATTAAATAAAACTTAATTAATTTAATACCAAATATTAAATTAATTTTAACACATATCCATCTTTATATATTTAAATCATATTTAAATATAAATTATTCTATTCCGTTTAATTCTAAAATTAAACATATAATTATATCTCATATAATTACTAATTCCATTAATTCTAATTTGAACGTTTCAAATTAACTTATCACGCTATTCTAGATTTAGTCCGTTACGAGCTAGTACGGGGATCTCGTGGACCTATAGATGATGGGCTCCAACGATCCGAGATTAATTGGCTAAAGTCATTAGACCAAATTAATCTCTATTCGTTAACTAATGGGTCACTCCACTAAATGTACCATAGATCATTTTGACTATTTACTCGAACTCGATCCACTCTTATGTCTCCATATAAAGTTCAAGTACTCATACAATAGTCATGGGTCTTAGTTTATTGGATTTAGACTTTCATACAATTTATGAGATCAATAATAAGTATATTGATAATAGAAAATGTTTATTATTTTACAAGCTGTGAGTTTTTAGGACATAAAACCCAACAATACTCCCACTTGGACTAAAACTCCAATGGATCAATATATACAAATATATACAATGTTGAGTTTACATGGAGAGAATAAAATGTACAAATACATTAAACTAGAGCATCACAATACCCATCAATTCTCCCCCTTGCCCTAATGATATAAAACTCTAGACCTAGTCCTACTAGGTGACCCTCAAACACTTTCATACAATTTATTTTTTTATATGATTATTGTTTGATTATGGCATCATTTTCCCAAAAGTGAATTCCTAAAATTAAACCTATGTTTGTATAAAGTTGCCATTCACTAAGCTTTGTAGCTCACATTTTCCATGTTTCATTTCGTTCCCTCCCAAGTTAGCGGAGGTTGAGGAGTTCCAGGATGTTGCTAAGGTCAAGGTCCGCCACGCCACAGTCGCACTTCTGGTTTTTAGAATTTTTGTTATAAATTTTGTAGTTAAGCCTAAGAGTTATATAAACGTTGTACTGTTGTTAATAATTTATGAGCTTAATCAAGAGATTGTTGATTACATCTTTGGCTTAAAGCTTACTGATCGTAGTAAGGTAGAGATGGGCAGTAGGTATCACAAAAGGGTGGTATCTACGGTCCTTCACATCTCTCCTCGGGCTCAGGAGGCGGGCTCGGGGCGGGATATAACAAAATCTCTTTATATAGAACACTTCCGCTCACATGTCTCTACATGAATGATCAGGATCAGATCATTTGTAGCACTTTACAGCAATTGTAATATCTACAAAGCGAGTCGTATTCGTAATGTCCCTAAATAAGGTATCCAGCCTTATCCATCTACTACAATCCATTTACGTTATCACTTAAACATGATCCACCGTTGTTAGATATGGTGGATCATGCTTATATGATAAGTAGATGGTTCTATTTCTCATGCTTAAGCATGGTTATTATGTTGAGTTTTATGTCTTAAAACTCGTGGATTGTAAACAAGAAACTTATTTATGAAAATTCAGTAAGTTGTTGTTGAATATATGAATTGCTTATTTCATTTTAGAAATAAATCTAATAAACTAAAAGATCCAAAAGATCCATGACTATTGCATGAGTATTTGAACTTTATGTGGAGACATAAAGTGAATCAGGTTCGAGTAAATAGTCAAAATGGTCTATAGTATATGAATAAGGTTGGGTACCTTATTCTGGTAACACTATTGGATGTAACCCACTCCGTAGTTGTTACAAAGAGTTGTAAAGTGCTACAAACGAAGTGATCCTAATTCATACATGTGATGACATGAGGAGTGGGGGCGTCATGTGCAATGAGTTTGCACAAAATTGGACCACGAAATAAGTCACTCTTACTTTATAATGTTGTTTACTGTTTAAGATTGACTATTTCAATGCGATGACCTAGGTAACTTAACCTTAATCCTAAGCTAACTACGAACTCCTGTTTATTTGGGATTATTCTTAGATTTGCATAGGTGAGGGTTGGCTCAGCAGTGTGGCTCAATAAACCTCCTGTTTCTGAGGTAAGACAGGGTGCATAGCTAGGGACATAGGGTGCAAGATGGAATTCTCTCCTACCCATTTTTAGGGATAGTAGAGAGGTTGTTCTCTTAACACTGACTCTGGGTCTTGAACAAAGGGCCCCACCCTCTCATTGGCTCGAGAGGGACTCGGTTTGGTGATCGGATCAGAAACCAATTGTTCATTAGAGGATCAGTGGGACTTAAGGAACAAGGGGTAATCTTGGGGGTAAAGCAGTCTTTTGACCCAACTGTTATTACGAATAACCTGTGAATGTTTAACTTACTAATCATGGTTATATCGAGTGGACATAATATATCTACAGTGAGGGGAGTACAACTCTCGACTTTAGTGGAGTGATCTAGTAGTTAATGAATGAGGGTTAATTCGGTATAAAGTGTTTAGCCAATTAATCTCGGATCGTCGAAGTCCATGATCTATATGTCCACGAGGTCCCTCTATTAGCTCACAAATGGATTAGTTTTAGAGTAGCGTAGTAAGTGGATTTGAAATGTTCAAATTAGAATTAAAGGAATTGGTAATTATATGTGATATAATTATACATTTAGTTTTGGTATTAAATGGAATTGGAGAATCAATTAATATTTAAATATGATTTAAATATTAAATTCATGAATAGGTTTCATGATGGTGGAATTGGTGTTAAATTAATTTAATATTTGATATTAAATTAATTGGATTAATTAAATATTTTAATTAATTATTAATTATTAATTTTATTAGAAAAATTAATTTTGAATTAATTTTTGTAAAATTAAATATAATTTCTGCTTTTAATTTAATTAATTTGAAAATAAGTTTCAAATTAAAAGAATTGGAAAGTGGAAAAACCAATAAAAATGGGATTTTTCCATTTACTACTTAACCACCTTACTCACTATTCCACTTTCCAAATTCAGTCAATGTTTCAAGCATGAGCTGTAATTCATGCAGCAGTAGTGTTTTCATGATATTCATGCATTAAATAAAGAAGATTGGACTGAAAAAAGATAGAGAATGCAATTGTTGAAACTCCGAAATTTTGTGTGTTGAAGAAGAGTTCTTCAAGCTACTGAAAACCAGTACTATTTCCTTCAAATTCCCTTCAGTTTAAGCTTATTTTGAGTCCCACAACTCAATTTAAGGCACCAAGTGAAGGAACTCTAAATTAGTGAACTAGTGAGCGGAAGCAGATCGTTCCAAACTCCATTGAGAAAGAACACAAACATTTATACTAAAAAAAAGAGATCATGCATAAAGAATAAATTACAAGCAAGCTTCTTAAAAGAATAAACAAGGTATCGAGTATAATACCTTTGAAGAAGTCCTTCTTCACGTATTTCCCTCGATCAATCTCCAATGCGTCCAAAGAAGAACTCGAACGCGACAATCAGAGCAACAACCAACATAAACTGAAAAAACCTCAATCACAATCGAGTACAACTCGATCCTTGACCCTCGAAGAAAACTCAACACCACTATGAGGCTACCTTAGTATTCTCAGTGTGAGAATCTAGGAGTTGTGGGCTCTGTATGACTTTGGATAGAGGAATGGAGGAAGTAAACGATCGAGTATGCGACAAAAGAAGGAATTCTATCGTATAGACTTGATACTCGATCATGTAGTAAGAAGAAGCCTATCATATAGACTTGCTACTTGATCGTGTAGCAACGAGTATCTATCATATAGAATACTCGACGCCTATCGTTTACTCTCTGTAATACTATCATTTAGTAAAACTCTTTTACTCGATAGTTTTTCTTTTGTGAGACGATCGACTGAATGAACAATAAGATGATTTGGAAAACAATTTTTCCTTTTTATCTCACAGTTACCATAAACCGCCAATAACCTCCCACTTAAGTCGGTTATTAGAGAAAAATAATATTAATTATCTCATTTATAAATAAATACAATAACTAACTTATCATATTATATATATAACCTATAGTTTTAATATTTCATCATATGAAACACATAAACCATAGTTCTTTTTTTTTTTTTTATGGCATTTAATATAAATCATATTTATTTTAATTCCTCCAATCAAATAATGTATCAAATACATCATATCAATTATATAACATATAATTGAATCAATTTAAATATATCATAATAATCAAATATCCTCTTGTTAATTTGAACACTTCAAACTAACCCAAAATCAGATTCTCAACTTGAACACATTGAGCTACCAAGGGGACCTTATGGACCTGTAGATTGAAGCTCCAATGGTACGTGAATAACTAACTAAACTCTTTAATCATGATATCCACCATCTATTCACTATCAGACACTCCACTAAAGACCGACAGTTGCACTCTTCACACTACAAATATATTTCTATGTCCATCGGATATAACCAATCAATAGTGTGATGACCCTTCATAAATCGCTCCTAAGTATAATTGGACCAATTTTTCGTTTTGCCCCTATAGTTACATCTAACCGCTTAAGTACCACTAATTCCTCCAATGAACAATAAGTCTTAGTCCCACTATGATTAAGTCCTCTCTTCCCAAGAGAGGGTGTGGCCACTATGTTCGAGACCCAGAATCAACCCTTAAAACGACAATTTATTTACTTACCCCTGCTTCGGGGAAGGAGTGAATTCCATCTTGTATAGCTGAGTTCCCAGCTCCCCAATCAGACGAATCCACAAAATGGTAGGCTTTTTGAGTTGACAATCTGGCCACTCTCACCCATGGAAATCATAGAATCATCCTCATAGGCAGAAGTTCTCAACTCACTCAGGATTAAGGTCATATCACCTATGGTCATCCTAGTGAAATGTAAGTCTCTATTATCAATGATGTTATATAAAGAGACTAATCATTTCGTGGTTCGGTCTTATGCAAACTCTTTGTATAGGATACCTCCGCTCGCATGTCTCCGTATGAATGGTTAAGATCAGACCATTTGTAGCACTTTACAACACTTGTAACATCTATAAACCGGGCCGTATTCGTAGTGTCACCAGGATAAGGTATCCCTCCTTTATCCATATACTACAGACCATTTGGGTTATTACTTAAGGCATGATCCACTTGTATGTCTCCACATACATACTTAAGTTACATCAAATAACCTCGGATCTTAGTTTATTAGATTGAGTAAATGCTTATAAAATAACAATTATTTTATTAATAACAATATGTTTACAAAGTTTACAACCTACGAGATATTACAAAGAGTTTAGGACACCACTCCCAACACCAAGAGAATAGTAGAGAAGTCTTTGTGGTGGTTCACAAGCTGAATACAAGGAGATTGCTGATGAAAATTGTGATTCAAGGTGTTCTCCAAAGGTTAGTGATGAAACTTTGTTTCTAGTTTATGAGCTTGCTTAGTTTAAAGCCAAACAAAATGAATTAGAATGCTTAATGATCCTGTTTTACTTTCGTTTCTTGCTTCCTCAATCCAATATATTGAGAGTTCTGCTTACTTCCGCTGCTTGCTTCCTCAATCCAACATGTTAATGATCCTGTTTTACTTTCATTGCTTGCTTCCTGTTTTTACTTCTGGTGCTTGCTTCCTTATAAATCATGGAGCAAATTAGTATTAAATGAAGCTACTGAAGAATCAACAAGGGTTGTTGATGCAGCTAGTCATTCATCAAGAGTTAATGAAGAAGCCAACACTTTTGGTCAGTCTCATCCTTCTCAATCATTGAGAGTTTCTCGACACAGTGGGAGAGTTATATCACAACCTGACTGTTGCTTAGGTTTAACTGAAACTCATGTTGTTGTATCAGATGATGGTGTTGAGGATCCATTGTCCTATTAGTAGGGAATGAATGTTATAGAGAAGACCAATGGGTTAAAGCCATGGACCTTGACTTCTATTTAGTATGGGAATTTGTAGATCTACCTAAAGGGGTTAAACCCATAGGGTGAAAATGAATCTATAAAAGAAAGAGAGATGTAGCTGGAAAGATACAGATCTTCAAAGCCAGACTTATAGCAAAGGGTTATACCCAGAGGGAAGGGGTTGACTATGAGGAAATTTTTTCCCTTGTTGCTATACTTAAATCCATAAGAATTCTCTTAACCATATCAAAATATTATGACTATGAGATATGAAAAATCGATATCATGACTGCTTTTCTGAATAAAAATCTTGATGAGAGCATCTTTATGTCGCAGCCTGAGGGTTTCATAACCCAAGGTCAGGAGCAAAAAATTTGCAAGCTAAATCGATCAATTTATGGGTTGAAACAGACATCCAAATCCTGGAACATTAGATTTGATACTGAGATCAAATCTTTTAGTTTTGATCAGAACGTTGATGAACCTTGTATCTACAAGAAAATCATCAACGGTAAAGTAGCTTTTTTAGTACTTTATGTGGATGATATCCTCCTCATTTGGAATGATGTAGGGTTTCTTCCTAATATTAAAAAATGGCTAGCAGTCCAATTCTAAATGAAAGATTTGGAAGAAACGCAATATGTACTTGGGATCAAAATTATTAGAGATCGCAAGAACAGAATGCTGGCTCAATCTCAAACAACTTATATCAAGAAAATGTTGACTCGATATTCGATGCAGAACTGTAGAAAAGGTTTATTACCTTTTAGGAATGGGGTTCACTTGTCTAAGAAGTAGTGTCCTAAGACACCTCAAGAAATTGAGGATATGAGACGTATTTCCTATGCCTCAACTGTGAGAAACTCAATATATGTTCTGCTCTACATTAGGCTAGAAATTTGTTATGCAGTGGGAATAGTCAGTAGTTACTAGTCCGATCCAGGGTTGGACCACTGGACTACGGTTAAGAACATCCTCATGTATCTTAGGAGAACGAGGGACTACATGTTAGTATATGAAGCTAAGGATTTTATCTTTATGGGATATATCGACTCTAATTTTTAAATTGACTATGATTCTAGGAAATCTATGTCAGGATTAGAGTTCACCCTGAACGGGGGAGCTGTAGTATGGCATAACGTCAAATAAGGATGCATTGCAGACTCCACTATTGAAGCTGAATATATAGTTGCTCGTGAATCAAAAAAGAAAGCAGATTAGCTCAAGAAGTTCCGAAATGATTTGGAAGTCGTTCCAAACATGGACTTGCCAATCATCTTATACTGTGACAACAGTGGGGCAGTAGCTAACTCTAAAGAGCCTTGCAACCCCAAATGAGGAAAACATGTTGAGAGAAAATATCACCTGATACGAGAGATTATGCAACAAGGAGGTGTGATCATCAAAGAGATCGCCTCGGAGCATAACATTGTTGATCCATTTATGAAGCCTCTCTCTATTAAAGTATTCGAGAGTCATCTAGAGAGTCTAGGTCTATGAGACATGTACATTGTATAATCTAGGGCAAGTGAGAGAAGTGTATTTGGTATATGGATGCATTAGTTTATTGTATTTATTTACTATTCTTGCTGTTTTAAGTTATTGATATTATGTATATCTCACTAACTAGAGTTTTAGTTCAAGTGGGAATTTTTTGGGTTTTATGCCCTAAAACTTCTAGATAGTAAATATAAATAATTGGTTGTCATCTATAAAGAGTTATCGATATTATTTCAATTAGTGTTATTGATTGTGTTGTATGCATTTTGTCTTAATAATCCTAAATCTAATAAACTAACATCCTAGACTGTCTTATGAGTCTTTGATTGTATGTAGAGACATACAAGGATCGATGTTTATGAAACAACCTAAAGGGTCTATAGTATAGGGATAAGGCTGGGTACCTTATCTTGGTGACACTATGAATACGACCCACTTTGTATTTGATACAAACGTAATGATCCAACGCGTTCGTGTAGGTGACATTCAAAGGGGGGTATCCTATGTGATGAGTTTGCTTAAGACCAAACCACGGAATAGTAACCACTAGATATAACTCGATTAACTAGTTAGGTCTCTATTTTAATAGGATGACCTAGGCAACTTTGTCTTAATCCTAAATCTATTATGAACCCCTGTTCACAAGGCATTGTCCTTTGATTTGTATGGGTGAGAGTGGCCAGTTCACCGACTCAATAAGTCTACCATTTTGAGCACAAGACTAAGTGGGGAGTTGGGAACATAATAATACAAGATGGATTTCACTTCTTCTTGACTTTAAAGTAAGTAGATGGGTGTTTCCTTAGATAGTATCTTCGAGACTTGAACAAAGGGTCCTACTCTCTCACTGGCCCGAAAGAAGTTTTTGTTTGATGGTTGAACCATAAACAAGTTGTTCATTAGAGGAGTACTGGTACTTAAGGATACAGAGGTAACCTATAGTAAAATGGTAATTTGACCTATCTAATGTTACAAACACTCATGAAGGACTAACTCACTGTTATTAGTCTATATCTATGGACACAAAAATAGATCTGCATTGAGAATAGTGTTGTTGTGGGTCTTTAGTGAAGTATACCCACATTAAACGAATATTGATTAATTTGGTTAATGAGTTTTTCTTTGATCTTGTTAATCTAATTCTTTAAGCTCAACCTGATAGGACTATGCTCAATTTGGGTCCTTTCTACCCATAACTAGTGTGAAAATTTATTATTAACCTCTCTCCATATTTTGACAATCCAAATAGTCCTGACTTTTACAGAGTTCATGTGTGTAGACATCCATTTATCTTCACTGTAGACCTTATATATAAATACCTCAATCGAACAGTGCCTGCTGATATTTCTAAGATACGACCTTCTTTGAGAGAGTTGGTTTTTGAATTAACTGGAGGGGTAAGGTCGTCTTGGCCTAAGAAAGGACGGTTATACACTGTTGTTTTGAGCTCCAATTATGTTATACTTCATAAAATTGGAATCTTCATTTGGTGTCCTTCTTCTCACAAATTTGGTGTATTTATTTCTCTTGCTACACGTTTATTTCAGATTGGTACTAGAATTCCTTTTGATTTTGGACATTTTGTTCTTAATCAAATCAAACAGCATATTGGGTCTCAAGCATTGAAGTTACCCATCTACTATCCTCACTTGATTTGTGGAGTTCTGCTTGCTTAGAAACCAGATCTGGTTAATGCTGATGAGCCTATTGGTGCTGCTCTTGCACTCATTTCAATCCACCCCAAGCTTCTACAAAATCTTCATGTTCTAGATCTTGCTGCTCCTTCTACTGAAAATTTGTGTTGATGGGCTGAGTTGAGCTTTCATTGAGTCTTCTTTTGGCAGTCTTGTACTGCATCATTTATCTTCTAAAATTAAAGAAAATGATGATAAGATCCTGAAACTCCAGGAGCGTAAAGAGATTGTTGTCCGAATGCTACAGACAATGCATGTAATGTTGGCAAGAACTGTTGGGGTGTCTTCCTCTCGTGCTCAGACTTAATTTTTTTTAAGCCAAAAAGAGGGAGTGTGCGGCGAGGATTGGTGCTTGGTGGTGTGTCATTGTTGGTTTGGTGTTTGGTTGCTTGTGGTGTTATTGTTATGTCTTCTTGAAAACTGTACTTATATTGGTTTTGTGGCTTGTTTTTCTTTTGAAAGTGTTGTGATTTGAAGACCTTGTTGTGTTTGGCTTTTCAACTCTGACTTTGATGATGTTATTGTAATTGTTAAGCCATTATTCTTGACAATCGGCCATGTTGGTTTTGTTGGTTACTTTTATTCTACCTTTTAAAGAAAAATATAAGCCAAAAGGGGAGCTTGTCGGAGACTTCATTTGATTGGCTTTATATTTTTTCTAAGGCATTGGTTTCTACAGTTGTCTCAAACAAAGTCTTAATATCATTTAGTGACAATGGAGTTTTTCCCTGCAAAATATTTTTTCCTAATCTAAAGATATCTAGAAAATTTGTTTCGTCTGATATCTTCCTTTATTAAGTTGCGGTTTATCTTTTCCAATTTAGGAGTTGTTTCCTTTTTCTGGATCCATCTATTAAAGTCGTATTAGGTTTTTCTTTTTGAAGCAAGTCGTTTTTTTAGCGGCGTTGTGTTTTTTAGGGAGTAAGGCGTTCGACTGCTAAGTTGTTCTATATTGTGATCTTGCTCATTGTTCATTATTTCGTTGTGCATGATTTTCACTCGTTGAAGTGTTCTACTCTAAAGCTAACCTCGGATTATGGAGAGCCTTAGTCTTTGCTGTCAAAGAAGGGATTCTTAGTCCTAGGGGGAGCCTAAGACTCAGCGTCGATGATGGGAGTTCACTGAATTGAGAAAGATATCATCGTGAGTGGAGTCTCATATGTCATCAGAAGCAATGGTAAACTAATATTATCAAACTTCGGGGGAGCCTAAGTGCGCTTGAGAAAGAGTATCACATCTAGGGGGAGCTTAGGTGGTCTATGAGTTGAGCTCTATGTGAGTCACTGTAGTTATTGAGTGTTATAGATAAGTACTACATTATAAACTGCTTAACTCTTTAATATTAGTGGATTATCTTTCCTGGGCACTTTGCCCTCAAGACATAGATGGTTTATCGTCGAACTAGGTTACCACCTGTGCGTCTTTACTTGTTTATTTGCTGTTAATATTTTAGTGATTGTCAATGCTTTCCATTTAACATCTGTATAATGAGTGACGAGTTATCCTAGCACTTTTTCCTAGTATCTCATTAATTTCTTGTCATAATAAACAATATTTAATAATAGTGTACTGTCTTTAAATAAAAGTATGTATGGCTTAATGAAAACAACATTTTAATTTTAATTCTATAGTTGTTTTATATATTTCATTCAACCGTATGAATGAAGAATCAGAATATATGGTCTTGGCTTAAAATTTATTTAATTAATATTGGATAATTAAGAAAATGTCAAATTCGTCATCCTTTTTGACCAATTTTTTTGTTGATTACTTTTGTTGTGCCTAATATGTGTGGCTTGTGGAATGGCATTTAAATTTCTTTTATATACTTTGTAACTTTCTTGATTAACTTTCCTTTTGGACTTTAAATCACTAAATTTTACAATAAAATATTTATTAATCATTGAGATGACGATATCTTTTTTGGTATAACAATTGAAAGAATAATGACCGACCGAATCGACTTCAAGACGGAAAGTGCATCATAGATGTTGTTGAGTCAAATTCACTTTAACATTATCATTAAGACATTTAATACGATAAACGAACAACATTATTTTACTATAAGAGATTATTCTCATAAAAAAATTATATGTCATAAATATGCATATATGTCATGAAGTTGACAAGTTAAGACTACAATTAGTTAAGATATATTTTTGGGAAAAAAAAATCATAGGTTCCAACTCCATTCTCATATGTTGGATTTTTAAAAGAATATACATGCATTCTAGCAAATAATTAAAATATTTGAAGATTAATTCTATTGTTTCATTTTATATATCACATTTAATGGTAAAAAACTTTTTTAGCACAACAATTGTAGAGATAGAACATAATACATGTCATTTACTATCGAGCTAAATTTAATTTGGCCCGTGGAGAACTAATTAAGTAAAGAATTAATCGATGATGTTTTTGTAAATTTTACATATATGTGTGTGGAAAAGTCTCCAACTTATATATTTAATATTCTATAAACAAGAAAATGTCATAATAATGTATGTTGTTTTGGATTTTTTTTTTGACAACTTTTCGATCCATAATTTATTGTTTATATATATATATATATATATTAAACTTTACAGTTGAGAAGCGGAAAGGGCAAAGGGCTAAAAGAAGAAAATTAATGATTGAAACTAATAGAAATTTTAGAAACGTTTTAATTATAGTTAGTGATTAATCAATTCTAAGATAGATAATTAAGCAAAAATCAATTAACATTTAATTGGATGTTACAGTCTTATGAGCTTCTCTGAGTAAATTAATCTTATTTTCTTTTGTTTTCTCAAATTATTATACATTATTTTCTTTCTATATAAACCCTACCTTTCATTGATATATGGTCACAAAAGCAAATAAAACTCCAATACAAACTTCATCTTGTTGTTTCAATCTCTTGTAAAATGGCTTACCTTTGGAAGATTTTCCTTGTCTCTTTTTTTCTAATGTCTTTAATCTTCTCATCCAATATGGTTGAATCAAGACCAAATTCTAAAACGAGTCTAGCAACACGACTTAAGTTAGATGGTGAAATATCAGATTGTTGGGGAACTTTGCACAAACTACAAGCGTGCACGGGTGAAGTTATCACATTTTTTCTTACTGGTGAAACTTATTTAGGTTTCAATTGTTGTCAAGCTATTAGAACCATTCAACATGAATGTTGGCCAACATTACTTGTATCTTTGGGATACACGACTGAGGAAGGTGATATACTTGAAGCCTATTGTGATACCACTATTGATGCTCTCGTAACATTGTCATTTCCTCAATCACCATTTACTCAGCAAGATGCGGTGACTTATAAAAGTATTTCTCCATAAAGAGTAAAGTGATTCTTGCAAATGAATAATTATGTGGTTCTAATTACTTTTAGTTATGTTTAGTAACATTTTCAAATTTTAGTTTGGAGAGTCGAGAATCACACTTTAGGTTGTATTTCTATCATTTTCAAAGAATATATTATAAGAAGTACTTAAATTCTATATTTAAACTTCCATTATGTGCACAAACTGTTTACACACTTCTATTCTTGCCCAATCTAGAGAGGAATTCACTACAATATTCCACTACCTACATAGTAATTTGAAATATAATATGATGAAAGAAATTTCAAAATATATAATATAAATTAACAAGAACATTTAATTTAATTTCATAATGCGTATTTTATAGTTTATTATTCTAGAATTTATAATAAAATATAAATTAATATATCATTTACAATATCAATCAAGTAAAAAGTAGCTCAAATAAATTCTACTTGTGAATGAGAATAACTTAAAAAATGTGCAATATATATATATATATATTGACAAAATAGAAACTACAAAATTTTGACCTAAATAAAATTTCCTTTAAAATAATGAATGAGAGATATCTAAGATTGCTAAAAATTTTATATTTTCTTTCCAATATTGTAAATCTATGTTTTCCTAAGATTAGGATGTATCAATAACCATAGTTCATGCTAAATCTTTTATGTCATATCCTACATTTTGTGTTATTGTATGGGTCATCTGAAGAAAAATTTATCGTACATCTTTCTTTTCGTAAAAATATATTGAATAATATTACTAGACCTCATATATAAGTTTTAAAGAAACGCTGACGTGACCTCATATATCTATATTATGAGTTTTTCCATTCACATTATTGCATGTGCCATTTGTCAATTATTTGTTAATTTGTTTTATCCACGTTAGACATTGATATCAATGGATGACATGTTGGATATGTTGGTATTTAAAATTCTTTTGTTTGTTTTATATTTTAAATTTTGATATTTGTTTTGGAAAAATAAAATAATGTGCTAGATATTGAGTTATCAAAATTTACATTTAAACTTTCTCAAACTTTAGCATGTATTTGCTACCAAAAGGTAAAAGGTTTGAATCTCTTATCACTCCTCATATTATTGATCTAAAAAAAGGTAAAAAGAAAGAAAGAAAGAAAAAGAAAAACACCAATTTAGAATTAAATTTTTATTTTTTTGCTTGAAATTATTAGTTGATTAAGTTCCCAAATTGTCCAATTCCTTATAATTAATAATTAAATTTTATGGTTAATTCTGTAGTTACCATTGCCATTTGCCATTCTTCTCATCCCAGGTTGAGGGTAAGCCGAACACAAAAATGAGTCTAGCAGTACAACTAAAGTTGAATGATCAGATGTTGGATTGTTTGAACTACAAAAATGCATTAGTGAAATTATTACGTTAGTGGTGGAATTTATTTAGGTTCCAATAGTTGTCAAGCTATTAGAACCATTCAACATCAGGGTCTACTTACAATGTTTCAGTTTTTAGGATACACATATGAACTACAACAAGCATCACTTTCTATGGCATTGAAGCATAATATTTTATCAAAAAGGCTATTAAAAGGAAGAACAGAAGGCGAAAATAAATTTTTGTTTCCCGCCCTTCTTGTACCCTTTCCATTTTGTGGTTCTTTTTAACCCATTGAACTCTCTCTGTCTCTCTCTCTCCCTCCCATCAAAACCCTCTATCTTTCGTGTGGTTTAGCCATGAAAACATTATGTTTGCCAAATCCTCGCATCGAAGACACACATGGAGTTTTACATAGCAACGCAGATGGAAGAACTGAAATCTCTTATCAAAAGTAAGGATGTTCATTTACCCCGTGGGTCAGGGTCCCACGAGAACCCACCCCGAATGGACAGGTAATCCCTGATTAAAAAGTGAATGAAGGAAGGAGCGGGGATAATTTTTTTCCTGTTGGCTAATGGGGACGGAGACAGAGATTATATTCCTCGTCCCCATCCCTACCCCATCCCGCCCCAATGAATATACAATATAATTATATTTATATAATAATAATTACTTCTTCTTCTTCTTATTATTATTATTAACTCATATTCTGTTTACATAAACAGAATATGATTATTATTATTTTATTTATATACTTTTTTACAAAAACTGTGGTATTACAAAAATTATCTATATACTTTTTTACAAAAATATGATGATTATTATTTTATCTATTTTCTAATTTTCATTTCAATCTTTTCGTATTTTAATACATTTTAAATTTTTTTTATCATTTAAGACTTTCTATCTTAAACCATAAATGTTGTAATATTTAAATGAAAAGTTTGACTATGATATTATAATATTTAAATTTGAACTTTTAGAAATTATACGATTAAATTATATTTTTACACATATAATAGGAATATTTTTAAAATGAATTTTTATACTATTTTCTTTTAATGAAAAATTTATTGGAAATAACTCATTTAATATATATAATTTTATTTGGTTGAGAATAAACAAAATTACTAAAATTGAATATATTAAAAAAAAAAAACAAACGGGGAAATTTTCCCACGGGGAACCTTATCCCTGCAAATTCCCCATGGGGAATCTCTGCCACAATCCCTGCGAAGAATTTCGCAGTGACGGGGAAGCCTTCCCCGTCCACGCCCCGCCCCATATCTCTAATAAATAATTCTATCGATTTGCTTTTTAGCAACGTAACCCACCAAAATTTCCCATCTTATTCAAACAAAATCTGAGTCTGCAATTGTATTGCAATATCAAAGGAGGAGAAATAAGGGTAATTTGGGAAAGGGGAAGTTGCGGTAGTTAAGGTTGGGGACCACAACTAGTGAAGACTTCAATTCCGTTAGGAGAAGATTTTTGTTTAGAAGTAGGGGGAAGCGGGAAATGAGGGGGAACTCTTGTAACTAGAGTATTTATGAGTAGGAAAATCTTAACTCTCGCGTGTGGGGGGAAGCTGAAGTCTGAGTCTGCTTTTAGGACGATTTTGTAATCGTGTTGCTTATCGTCTAGATCATCGAGTAGAAAATCTTATAGTGAATAGCAACGATCGTGTAGCGGATAGCCTATCAATTTGCATCGTAATCGTGTATAAGATTGTTTACCAGATCGCATAATCGATCGTGTAGTTCATTGAATTATGAATAAAATTCTTTTAAACGATTTGATTTCTATCAAATTGGTATTAGAGCATATACCTGGGCAGGAATGGCTAAAAAAAAAATTGAGAAGAAATTGGAGTTGCTTGATCAAGAGATTTCTAGTTTTAGGGTCGAGATGTAGAAACTACCGACAATTTAGGAGAACTTGGCATCGTTAGCTAAGAGTATCGATCGACTGAGATTACAAGTGGAGAAACATCAGAAAATGCTCATTTCTTATGTAGCTGAAATGGCGAAAGGAAAAGCGATATCAACAGAGGAGAAAGACGGATTGAGGATTGAAATGACGGAAGGATCGAACAATAATAATATGAGTGGGACGAATAATTCGGTTAAATCAGGAGTAGAAGATTTGTTAAACGATCAAATTAAATTTAAGAAAGTTGAAATGCCAATGTTAGGTGGAAGCGATCCGGATTGATGGCTCTTTAGAGCAGACCGATACTTCCGGATTCATAAGTTGACGGAGTCCGAGAAAATGACAGTGATGGTGATTAGCTTCGGCGGCGTCGCATTTGACTGGTACCGATCTAAAGAAGGGAGGGAGCCGTTCAAAAATTGGGAGGATTTAAAGAGAAAAATGTTAGTTTGATTCCGGTCCTTAAGAGAGGGATCGATCTGTGGACGATTCTTGGCCATTAAGCAAGAATCAACGGTGGAGGCGTATCAGAATCTGTTTGAAAGGTTAGTAGCATCGTTATGTCATCTTCCGAACGAGGTGTTGAGACATTTATGAATGGTCTTACTGTTAGATTGTATCATCATGCAGCAGAAGCGACAAGGATCGATAAGCACTCTAATTCATTAATTTTGGTAGAAACTAAAGCATGCTATAGCATAAATAAGTGGGTTTCAAGTTATAGACCATCTCAAGATCTTTCATTATTATCCTCTTTAAAGCTTGATTTCCACTCTAATTCATTCTTCAAAGCTTGATTTTCAATTGTAAATTTCTCCAAATCTCGTTATAGACCACCTCAAGATCTTTCCTACTATCCTCTTGGTGATCTAGAATGAGTTGTGGGACTCAAAACAAGCTTGAATTATGGGAATTTGGAGAGTAACTCACATAGCAGCAACCCACTTTGAAGAACACCTTCTTCACATGAATTTTCAGCTAAAATTCTACAGATTGTCTCTCCTCAAATTCACTCAAATCTACTCAATATATTGCAGAACATTATGCAATGAAGATGGCTGCATGAGAAGCTACTCATGCTTTGAGTAATTGAAGCCTTAGGAGGTGGGTTTAGTGTGAGCAACTTGAAGATGATAATTGAAAAACTCAAATTTCATTTTGTGTTTTTCTTATTTTTCAACTTTTCAAAATTGATTTCATAAATAAATTTATTTTATAAAATTGAAAATATTATTAATTTTAAAAAATTAATTTCATAAATTAATTTTCTTAAAAAAATTAATAAATAATTATTTAAACAATTTAAATAATTCTTATTAATTTAATATCAAATATTAAATTATTTTTACACAATTTCACCTTCATATTTTTAAATCATATTTAAATATTAATTCTCCAATTTTGTTTAGTTCTAATTTGAACATTTCAAATTAACTTATCACGGTACTCTGAGGCTAATCCATTTACAAGCTAGTAGGGGGATCTCGCGAACCTACAGATCATGGTCTCTAACGATCCGAGATTAATTGGCTAAACTCATTAGACCGAATTAATCCCCATTTGTTAGCTAATGAGCCACTCCACTAAAACCCATAGTTGAACTCCCCTCACTGTGATATATTATGCCCACTCGATATAACTATGATTAGTAAGTTAACCTTTCACAGGTTGTTCGTAATAACGGTTGGGTCAAATCTTTGTTTTACCCCTGAAATTACCTCTTGTTCCTTAAGTCCCATTGATCCTTTAATGAACAATTGATTTGTGATCCAATAAATAAATCAAGTCCCTCTCGGGCCAATGAGAGGAGAGGGGGTGAGACCTCTTTTCATGACCCAGAATCAACACTTAAAAGGAACAACCTCTCTATTAACCCTAATCGGGTAGGAGAGAGTTCCATCTTGTAGGACTATGTCCCCTGTTATTCATCCAGTCTTATCCCAAAAATGGTAGGCTTATTGAGCAGTGTTGTTGGACTATTCTCACCGTTTCCAAATTAAAGGATAATCCCAAACAAACAAGAGTTTATAGTTAGCTCAAGATTAAGGTCAAGTTACCTAGGTCATCGTTTTGAAATAGTTAGTCTTAAATAGTAAACAATGTTATAAAGTAAGAGTGACTGATTTCGCGGTCCGATCTTGTACAAAACTCATTTACATAGGACGCCCCCACTTCTCATGTCATAACATGTACAAATTAGGATCACTTCATTTGTAGCACTTTACAACTCTTTGTAACAACTACAGAGTAGGCTGCATTCAATAGTGTTACCAGAATAAGGCACCCAACCTTATTCATATACTATAGATCATTTTTTACTATTTACTCGAACCTAATCCACTTTTATGTCTCCACATAAAGTTCAAGTACTTATGTAATAGGCAAGAGATTTTTAGGTTTATTGGATTTCTAATAAGCAATATATTCAATAACAACTTATTGAATTTTAGAATAAGTTTTATTGTTTACAAACCACGAGTTTCAGGACATAAAACCCAACAAACTCCCACTTGGACTAAAACTCCAGTGGTAACTTATATATCTAATATATAAAACTGAGTTTCTATGTTTTATAGAGAAATACAATAAACTAGAGCATTCCATACACATGGTTTATCCTAGGTATCCCATACCCGATATTTCACGCACTTGCCCTAGGTTATTAACTTAGTGTTTCTTGTCTTACTAGGTGATTCTCAAACACTTTAGCCGAGAGAATCATTGTAAATTTGATGCTCTCATAACATTGTCATCTAATCAATCACTATCTACTTTGCAAGATGCAGTGACTTATAAAAGTATTTCTCAATGAAAAGTAAAGTGATTCTTGTAAATGAATATTTATGAGGTTCTAATTTATGCTTAGTAGCATTTTAAAATTTTAGTTTTGAGAGTCAAGAATCACATTATATGGTTGTATTTCTATCCCTTTCAAAGAATATATTTATAAGAAGTACTTAAATTCTATATTTAAATTTCCATTATGTGCACAAGTTGTTTACATACTTCCATTCTTGCCCAATCTAGAGAGGAATTCATTACAATATTCCAGTACCTACATAATTATTTGAAATATAATATGAGAGAAGAAATTTCAAAAGATATAATATAATTAACAAGAACATCAATGGATGGCATGTTGGATATGTTTGTATTTAATATTCTTCTGTTTGTTTTAAATTTTAAATTTTGATATTTGTTTTGGAAAATTAAAATAATGTGCTAGATATTGAGTTATCAAAATTTACATTTTAAACTTTCTCAAACTTTACCATGTATTTACTACCAAAAGATAAAAGGTTTGAATTTCTTATCATTCTCCATATTATAGATCTAAAAAAAGACAACAAAAGAAAGAAAGAAAGAAAGAAAAAGAAAAACACCAATTTATAGTTAACTTTTTATTTTTTTGCTTGAAAATATTAGTTGATTAAGTTCCCAAATTGTTCCATTCCTTCTAATTAAGAATTAAATTTCATGGTTAATTCTGTAGTTGCCATTGCCATTTGCCATTCTTCTCATCCTTGGTTGAGGGAAAGCCGAACAAAAAAATGAATCTAGCAGTACAACTAAAATTGAATGATCAGATGTTAGAATGTTTGGGATCTTTGTCTGAACTACAAACATGCAATGGTGAAATTATTACGTCAATGGTGGAATTTATTTAGGTTCCAATAGTTGTCAAGCTATTAGAACCATTCAATATGAGGGTTGACTTACAATGTTTCAGTCTTTAGGATACACATAAGAAGAACTACAACAAACATCACTTTCTATAGCATTGAAGCATAATATTTTATCAAAGAGGCTATTAAAAGGTTGAACAAAAGCCGAAAATAAAATTTTAGTTTCCCGTCCTTCTTGTACCCTAAGCATAATTTGGTGCTTGGAATCCAAATCGTTCATAATCGCAAGAACATAACGCTAGCCTTATCTCAAACATCATATATAGACAAGATGTTGTCTAAATATAAGATGCAAAATTCTAAGAGGGGTTCAACCTTTCAGGCATGGAATTTATCTGTCTATGGAACAGTGTCCTAAGATACCTCAAGAAGTTGAGGACATGAAATGTATTCCCTATGCATCAGCAGTAGGTAGTCTAATATATGTCGTGTTGTGTACACGATCTGACATCTGTTATGTTGTGGGAATTGTCAGTAGGTTTCAATCTAATCCTTTATATGATCATTGGACTATCGTTAAAAATATCCTCAATTATCTTTAGAGAATGAGGCTATCTGCTTGTGTATGGTGCTAAGGATCTAGTCCTTACAGGGTACATTGACTCTAATTTTTAGACTGATGTAGATTCAAGAAAATTAACTTTGGAATCAGTGTTCACTCTAAACGAAGGAGCTATAGTTTGGAGGAGCATAAAGAAAAGTTGTATTGTTGAATCCACCATAGAAGCAGAGTACATGGATGTATGTGAAGCAGCAAAGGAGGCAATATGGCTTAGAAAGTTCTTAATAGATGTGGAAGTGGTTCCAAATAAGCATCTGCGTATTATCCTCTATTGTGATAATAGTGGAGTAGATGCACATTCCAAAGAACCTAGAAGCCATAAGTGCAAAAAATACATTGAGCGCAAATACCATCTCATTAGAGAAATAGTACATCGAGAAGACATGATCGTGATGCAGATAGCCTCAGAAGATAACTTAGCTGATCTGTTTACAAATACCCTCTCGGCTAAAGTGTTTGAGGGTCATCTAGTGAATCTAAGACAACGGGTTATATAAATCTAGCGCATGTAGAAGAATTCATGGGTATGTGATGCCCTAGTTTATTGTATTTATATTTTTTTCTCTCACATTCAACATTGTATATGTAATCCACTAGAGTTTCAGTCCAAGTGGGAGTTTGTTGGGTTGTATGTCCTGAAACTCATGGTTTGTAAACCTTAAACATATTCTATTTACAATGAAGATGTTATTGAGGTTTATTTAGTAAAGTTGTTATTGAATATATGAACTAAACCTTTTAAAACTAAATCCAATAAACAAGTAACCCCTACCTATAACATGAATACTTGGACTTTATGTGGATGCATAGAAGTGGATCGAGTTTGAGCAATAGCCAAAATAGTCTATAAGTATAAGGATATGGTTGGGTGCCTTATCTTGGAAGCACTATGGATGCAACCCACTTTGTAATTGTTACATAGTAGTAAAATGTTACAAACGATGTGATCTTGAATCGTGCATATGGAGACATGCGAGTGGGGGCATCCTATAGAAAAGATGTTTGCATAAGACCGGACCATGAAATAGTCACTATTACTTTATAACATCGTTTACTTATAAGATTGATTATTTCAATTCGATGATCTAGGTAACTCGATCTTAATCCTGAGCTAACTACGAATTCCTGTTTATTCGAGATTATCCTTTAATTTGCATAGATGAGAGTGACTCAACATCTTCAATTCAATGAGCCTCCCATTTTAGGGGTACGACCAGGTAGATAGTTGGAGACATAGTTCTATAAGACAGAATTCACTCCTACTCGCTTCTAGGGTTAGTAGATAGTTTGTTCTCTTAAGTGCTGAATCTAGATCTTGAACAAGGGGTCCTACCCTCTCTAAGGCTTGAAAGGGACTCGGTTTGGTTGTTGGATGACAAACTAATTGTTCATTAGACGATCGCGGGATTTAAGGAGCATGATGTAATTACAAGGGTAAGACGGTAATTTTGACTCAACTGTAATTACGAACAACCTGTAAAGGATCGACTTATTAATCACGGTTAAATCAAGTTGACAGAAATATATCTATAGTGAGGAGAGTGTAGCTACTGGGCTTTAGTGAAGTGTTCTGGTAGTTAACGAATATTAGTTAATTAGGTTAATGAGATTAACTGGTTAATTTTGAATCGTTGGAACTCATGATCTATAGGTGGTGGATTAAGTCCTCTTGCTAGCTCATATTAGACTAAACCTTATAATAATGTGATGAGAGAATTGGAAACATTCAAATTCGGTTTAGGAAATTATTAATTATATAGATATAATTAAATATTTAATTATTGAGTTAAACAAGTTGGAGAAGTGGAAATATTTAAATAGGATTTAAATATTAAAACATGAATAAGGATTCATGATTATGAAATTGGTGTTTTATTAATTTAATATTTAATATTTGATATTAAAATAATTAAATTAATTAAATTTAAAATTAATTATATTAAAATTAATTATTTGAATTAATTTTATTAAATTTTGAATTTATGAAATTCAAATGTAAAACTATTATCTTTTTTTTAATTAATTTTTGTCTAATCTTAAATTAAAAGATGGAACAATGGAAGGTGAGTTTATCCTTCATTTCCATTCAATCCCACTTAGTGGTTATTTTGGTGTCAAAATTTGATGAATTTGATTTGCATGAAAATGTTTTATAAAAAGACTTTCTTAATTCATGTAATGGGTTCATGAAATTTGGAAAATTTTTGAGGAATTTGATTCTCTCAAAATTTTACACCAAAAACTATCCAATCTCTAAACTCCCTTTAATATCTTCATCAATTTCGCACAATCCTCTCTAAGACTAGAGGATAGTAGGAAAGACTCTTGTGGTTGTCTACAAAGTGTTCGTGATCAGAAATTTGCTATAGATTGAAGTATTTTTGAAGTGTTTCAAAAGTAGTACATTGAAACCCTAATATGTATAAATATATACATGCATGCTTGTTAACTAAAATTAGAGTGTTTATGATCCTAGTCGCTTGCACATGTTAATTGTTAACACCAACAAGTTATTTCTTCTAGAATGACTTCATCGAATGTGTCATCTGTTCTATTGGATTGTGTATCTTTTCATATAGAGTTAGGGGTTACCTTGTGAAAATTCGTGGTTCAAAGGAAAATTGTAGATGAAAAGGAACTATCGGATACAACTCAGAATTACTTTGATCTTGTTAATCTGATTCTTCAAGCTCAACCTAATAGGACTATGCTCAATTTAGGTCCTTTCTACCCATAACTAGTGTGAGAATTTATTGCTAACCTCTCTCAAGATTTTAAGAATCCAAATAGTCCTGACTTTCACAGAGTTCATGTGTGTAGACATCTATTTATCTTTACTGCAGACCTTATAAATAAATACCTCAATCGAACAGTGCCTACTGATATTTCAAAGAAACGACCTTCTTGGAGAGAGTTGGTTTTTGAATTAACTGGAGGGGCAAGGTCGTCTTGGCCTAAGAAAGGACAGTTATCCACTATTGTTTTGACCTCCAATTATGTTGTACTTTATAAATTTGGAATATTCAATTGGTGTCCTTCTTCCCATAAATTTGGCCTATCTATTTCTCTTTTACACATTTATTTCAAATTGGTACTGGAATTTCTTTTGATTTTGGACATTTTGTTTTTAATCAAATCAAACAACACATTGGGTCTTAAGCATTAAAGTTACCCATCTGCTATCCTCACTTGATTTGTGGAGTCCTGCTTACTTAGAAACCAGATTTGGTTAATGCTGATGAGTCTATTGGTGCTGCTCTTGCACTCATTTCAATCCACCCCAAGCTTCTTCAAAATCTTCATGTTCCAGATCTTGCTGCTCCTTCTACTTAAATTTGTGTTGACGGGCTGAGTCGAGCTTTCATTGAGTCTTCTTTTGGCAGCCGTGTACTGAAGGAGCTCTTATTCAAGAGAACCCATAAGCGGAAGCAAGATCTTTCCAACCCCATTGTGATAGAATTAAAGGCATTCACAAACATACATAACAGTTATGCATCTTAAACAAAATTACAGAATGCTTTAGAAATTAATAATAAAAAGAACAAGAGACATACCTTTAAAAGAACATTTATTATGCAATTCTCTTGCTCTCGTGAAGACTTGGACAACAACCTCTTGTTTAGATCGCCTAGCCAATCACCTAGTAATCACAAACAGTCTTCTCCATGAACAAGCACTCTTCGACACCACCACTTGACAACCTTGGTATTCTCGGAGTGAGAATCCAGGAGGTGTGGACTCTATTGGATTTGGTAGAGAGATGGAGAAAGGAAATGATCGAACTATACGACCAAGCAAGTGGGAGGAGGTTATATCTATCGCATAGACTAAGATGCTTGATCGTTTAGTAAATCTTGAAAGTACACGATCATTTAGTAAAACACGCTTGGTCGTTTACACGATCGTTTAGAAAGTATCGGATCGTTTATTCGATCATTTAGTAAATCGCTAGATCATTTACAAGATTGTTTAGTAAAAGGCGCTTTACATGATCGTTTAGTCTCTCGCTTAGAAGGCTATCGTGTAGTCTCTCATGAGCTAAACAATTCGTAATTCACACAATGAAGCAATCTCTTTCAAAATGAAAACTCTTTTCATTTTACCTTCAGTTATTCAAAACTGAAAATAACCTCCCACTTTCACAGTTAATGGAGAAAATAACCAACCACAATTATCTTATAATTGTTTTAATTATAAATAAATATAATAACTAATTTATCTTATTATATTTATAACCTATAGTTTTAATATCATATCATATGTAATATTTAAACCATAGTTCATTTCTCCTTTATTTAATATAAATTATATTTATATCAACTCCTCCAATTAATGTATCTCATACATTACATCAATTATATCATATATAATTGAACAAGTTTAATTACATCAAATATAATCAAACTCCCTCTTGTTAATTTGAACACTTCAAACTAACCCAAAAACTAATTAAGTTGAATCCATTGAGCTACCAAGGGGACCTTATGAACCTGTAGCTTGAAGCTCCAATGGTATGTGAATAACTGATTAAACTTTTTAATCACGGAATTCACCATTCGTTAACTATTTGGCACTCCATTAAAGACTGACAGCTACACTCTTCTCACTACAGATATATTTCTGTGTCCACTAGATATAACCAGTCAACAGTATGATAACCCTTCACATATCGTTCGTAAATACAACTGGGACAATTTACCGTTTTACCCCTACAGTTACATCTAACTCCTTAAGTACCATTAATACCTCTAAGGAACAATACATCATAGTCCTACTATGAGTGAACACCTCTCGAGCCATGAGAAAGTGTGTGGTGTCACATCGTTCAAACCCCGGAACCAGCCCTTAAGGGAGCAATCAATCTACTTACCCCTACTTCGGGGAAGGAGTAAATTTAATCTTGTGTAGCTAAGTTCCCAGCTCCCCAATCAGACAAATCCCCAAAGTGTTAGGTTTAAGTCAGCAATCTGGCCGTTCGCACTCATACAAATCAAAGGATTTCCCTCATAGGCAGGAGTTACCAACTCACTCAGGATTAAGGTCATGTTACCTATGGTCATCCTAGTGAAATGAAAGTCTCTGTCATGAACGACATTATATAACGAGACTAAACATTTCGTAGTCCTGTCTTATATAAACTCCTTTGTATAGGACATCTCTGCTCGCATGACTCCATATGAATGATCAGGATCAAACCATTTGTAGCACTTTACAACACTTATAACATCTACAATGCGGGTTGTATCCGTATTGTTATTTGGATAAGGTTTTCCTCCTTTATCCGTATACTACAGATCATTTAGGTTATCACTTAAGGCATGATCCACTTCTATGTCTCCACATACATGTTTAAGTTACAACGATAACTAGGGATCTTAATTTATTGGTTTGTGGTAAATGAAAATAAAATATCTCATATTTCATAGAAAATAGTGAAGAAAATATCTCATATTATTATATCACAAGTGTTTGTCCATACAGGTGTTTACAAACTACAGAACCGTACGAGATTTAGGGCATTAACCCCAACACGTACTGCATCATGTGTCTTCTTTAGTCAATGAAATTGATGATTAGATTCTGAAACTCTAGGAGTGTAAAGAGATTGTTGTCGGAATGCTATAGACAATGTGTGTAACATTGGCAAGAACTGCTGGGGTGTCTTCCTCTCATGCTTAGACTTAAATTTTTTAAAGCTAGAAAGAGGGAGTGTGCAGCGAGGATTGGTGCTTTATGGTGTGATTGGTGGTTTGGTGTTTGGTTGCTATGGTGTTGTTGTTATGTCTTCTTGAAAACCGTACGTATATTGACTTTGTGGCTTGTTTTTCTTTCGAAAGTGTTGTGTTTTGAAGACATTCTTGTGTTTGCCTTTTCAACTCTGACTTTTATGATGTTATTGTAATTGTTAAGCCATTATTCTTGACATTCAACCATGTTGGTTTTGTTGATTACTTTTATTATGCCTTTTAAAGAAAAATATGAGCGAAAGGAGGAGCTTGTTGGATAGTTCATTTGATTGGCTTTGTATTTTTTTCTAAGGCATTGGTTTCTGCAGTTCTCTCAAACAAAGTCTTAACATCAGTTAGTGACAATGGAGTTTTTCCCTGCAAAATATTTTTTTCCTAATATAAAAATATCTAGCAAATTTGTTTCGTCTGATATCTTTCTTTATTAAGGTGTCTTTTCTAATTTGAGAGTTGTTTTCTTTTTCTAGATCCATCTATAAAAGTTGTACCGGGTTGTTTTTTTTTAAGAAAGTTGTTTTTATTAGACGCGTTGTGTTTTTTAGGGAGCAAGGCGTTCAACGACTGAGTTGATCTATATTGTGATCTTGCTCGTTGTTCATTATTCCATTGTGCACGATTTTTACCCGTTGATGTGTTCTACTCTAAAGTTAATCTCAAACTTAGGGAGAGCGTAAGTCTTTGCTGTCAGAGAAGGGATTCTTAGTCTTGGGGGGAGCCTAAGACTAAGCGGCGTCATTGAAGGGAGTTCATTGAATTGAGAAAGATATCATCATGAGTATAGTCTCATCTGTCATCAGAAGCAATGGTGATTGACACTAATATTATCAAACTTAGGGGAAGCCTAAGTGCACTTGAGAAGGAGTCTCACATTTTAGGGGAGCTTAGGTGGTCTATGAGTTGAGCTCTACGTGAGTCACTATAGTTATTGAGTGTTACATATAAATACTACATCGAAAACTGCTTAACTCTTTAATATTAGTGGATTATCTTTCCTGGGCATTCTGCCCCCGAGACGTAGGTGGTTTATCGCCGAACTAGGTTATTAACTTTTATGTGTCTTTACTTGTTTGTTTGTTGTTAGTATTTTTTAATGTTACAGTGATTGTTAATACTTTTCATTTAACATTTGTATAACAAGTGGTGAGTTATCCTAGTGCTTTTTCCTAGTATCTCATTCATTTCTTGTCATAATAAACAATATTTAATAATAGTGTACTGCCTTTATATAAAAGTATGTATGGCTTAATGAAATGTCAAATTATTAAGGAAAGAAAGATGTACTATTATATGTTATTTCCGCCATGATAAGTTCGTTGTACCACGTGAACACCATTTTTATTTTAAATCTATAGTTGTTTTATATATTTAAATCAACCATATGAATGAAGAATCAGAATATATGGTATTAGTTCAAAATTTATTTAATTAATATTGGATAATTAAGAAAATGTCAAATTCGTTATCCTCTTCGACCAAATTATTTGTTGATTACTTTTGTTGTGCCATATTATGCGAATATGTGTGTGTTGTGGAATGACATTTAAATTTCTTTTATATACTTTGTAACTTTTTTTATTAACTTTCCTTTTGAATTTTAAATCACTAAATTTTAAAATAAAATATTTATTAATCATTGAAATGATGATACTTTTTTGGTATAACAATTACAAGAATAATGGTTGATCGAATCGACCTCAAGATGGAAAGGGCATCACAACTATTATTGAGCCAAATTCATTTTGACATTATCATTAAGACCATACGATAAACTAACAACACTATTTTAGTATAAGAGATTATTCTAATAAAAAAAATTATATAAGTCATAACTATGCATATATGTCACGAAGTTGACAAGTTAGAACTTATATTTTTTAAGAAAAAAAGATCAAAAAGTTCAAACTCTACTCTCATAAGTTGGATTTTTAAAAGAATATACATGTATTCTAGCAAATAATTAAAATATTTGAAGACTAATTCTATTGTTTAAATAACCATGAGAAACTTTTTCAACCCAACAATTGTGGAGATAGAACATAATACATGTCAGTTTCTATCGAGCTAAATTTAATTAGGTTGGTGGAGAACTAATTAAGTAAAGAATTAATCGATGGTGTTTCTGGAAATTATATCTATGTGTCGAAAAGACTGCAAATTATATATTTGATATTCAATAAACAAGAAAATGTCATATTAATGTATATCGGTTTGGATTTTTTTTTTGACAACTTTTTTATTTATAATTTGTTGTTTATAAATATTAAACTTTACAGTTGAGAAGTTGAATGGGCGAAGGACTAAAAGAAGAAAATTAATGATCGAAACTAATAGGAATTTTAGAAATGTTTTAATTATAGTTAGTGATTAATCAATTCTAAGATAGATAATTAAGCAAAAATCAATTCACATTTAATTGGATGTTACAGTCTTATGAGCTTCTCTGAGTAAATTAATCTTATTTTCTTTTGTTTTCTCAAATTATTATACATTATTTTCTTTCTATATAAACCCTACCTTTCATTGATATATGGTCACAAAAGCAAATAAAACTCCAATACAAACTTCATCTTGTTGTTTCAATCTCTTGTAAAATGGCTTACCTTTGGAAGATTTTCCTTGTCTCTTTTTTTCTAATGTCTTTAATCTTCTCATCCAATATGGTTGAATCAAGACCAAATTCTAAAACGAGTCTAGCAACACGACTTAAGTTAGATGGTGAAATATCAGATTGTTGGGGAACTTTGCACGAACTACAAGCGTGCACGGGTGAAGTTATCACATTTTTTTTTACTGGTGAAACTTATTTAGGTTCCAATTGTTGTCAAGCTATTAGAACCATTGAACATGAATGTTGGCCAACATTGCTTGGATCTTTGGAATACACGATAGAGGAAGGTGACATACTTGAAGCCTATTGTGATACTACTATTGATGTTCTCCTAACATTATCATCTCCTCAATCACCATCTACTCAGAAAGATGCAGTGACTTATAAAAGTATTTTTCCGTAAAAAGTAAAGTGATTCTTGTAAATGAATAATTATGAGGTTCTAATTACTCCATGCTTAGTAGCATTTTAATAATTTAGTTTTGAGAGTGAATCACAATTTATGGTTGTATTTCTATCCTTTCCAAAGAATATATTTACAAGAAGTACTTAAATTCTATATTTAAACTTCCATTATGTCCACAAACTGTTCACACACTTCCATTCTTGCTCAATCTAAAGAGGAATTCATTACATTATTCCACTACCTACATAGTAATTTGAAATATAATATGATAAAAGAAATTTCAAAAGATATAATATAAATTAACAAGAACATTTAATTTAATTTCATAAGGCGTATTTTATAGTTTATTATTGTAGAATTTATAATAAAATATAAATTTAATATGTCATTTACAATATCGATCAAGTAAAAAGTAGCTCAAATAATTGCTACTTATGAATAAACTTAAAAAACGTGCAACATAAATATATTGTTTTTTGGGCAAAATAGAATCTACAAAATCTTGACCTAAATAAATTTTCCTTTAAAATGATGGATGAGAGTTATCTAAAATTACTGAAAATTTTATATTTTCTTTCCAATATTGTGAATCTATGTTTTCTTAAGATTAGGATGTATCAATAGCCATAGTTCATGCTAAATCTTTTGTCATATCCGACATTTTGTGTTATGGTATGGGTCATCCGAGAAAAAATTTATAGTACATCTTTCTTTTTACAAAAACATATTTAATAATATCACTAGACACCATATATAAATTAAGATCTCATATATCTATATTATGAGTTTTTCCGTTCACGTTATTGTATGTGCCATTTGTCAATTTTATGTTGGATTGTTTATCCGCGTTAGACATTGACATCAATTGATGGTATGTTGGATATGTTGGTATTTAATATTCTTTTGTTTGTTTTAAAATTTAATTTTTGATATTTGTTTTGGAAAAATAAAATAGTGTGCTAGATATTGAGTTATCAAAATTTACATTTTAAACTTTCTCAAACTTTAGCATGTATTTACTACCAAAAGGTAAAAGGTTTGAATCCTTATCACTCCTCATATTATTGATCTTAAAAAAGGAAAAAAGAAAAAAAGAAAGAATGAAAGAATGAAAGAAAAAGAAAAACACCAATTTAAAGTTAAATTTTTATTTTTTTTGCTTGAAAATATTAGTCGATTAAGTTCCCAAATTGTTTCATTCCTTCTAATTAATAATTAAATTTCATGGTTAATTCCGTAGTTACCATTGCCATTGCCATTTGCCATTCTTCTCATCCATGGTTGAGGTAAAGCTTAACACAAAATGAGTCTAGAATTACGACTATAGTTGAATGATCAGATGTTAGATTATTGGGGATCTTTGTCTGAACTATAAATATGCAATAGTGAAATTATTGTGCCAATGGTGAAACTTATTTAGGTACCAATTGTTGTCAAGCTATTAGAACCATTCAACATGAGGGTTGACTTACACTGTTTGAGTTTTTAGGATACACATAAGAAGAACTACAACAAACATCACTTTCTATAGCATTGAAGCATAATATTTGATCAAAAAGGCTATTGAAAGAATGAACAGAAGGCGAAAATAAATTTTTATTTCCCGCCCTTCTTGTACCCTTTCCATTTTGTGGTTCCCTTTAACCCATTGAACTCTCTCTGTCTCTCTCTCTATCTCTCTCTCCCTCCTATCAAAACCCTCTATCTTTCGTGTGGTTCAGCCATGAAAACATTATATTTGCCAAATCCTCGCATCGAAGACACAGATAGAGTTTTACAGAGCAAAGTAATGAGAGAACTAAAATCTCTCATAAAAAGTAGGGATGTCCATTTACCACGTGGGTCGGGGCCCATGAGGACCCACCGCAAATGGGCGGAGAATCCCTGATTAAATAGGGAATGAAGGAGGGAGCAAGGATAATTTTTTTCCTATTGGCTAAACAGGGACGAGGATAGGGATTATATTCCCCGTCCCCATCCCCGTCCCGCCCTGATGAATATATTATATAATTATATTTATACAATAATAATTACTTCTTCTTTTTCTCTTATTATTATTATTATTATTAACTCATATTCTGTTTACATAAACAGAATATGATTATTATTACTTTATCTATATACCTTTTACAAAAATTGTGGTATTACAAAATTTATCTATATACTTTTTACAAAAATATTATTATTATTATTTTATCTATTTTCTAATTTTCATTTCAACCTTTTCGTACTTTAATATATTTCTAAATTATTTTAACATTTAAGACTTTCTATCTTAAACCATAAATGTTGTAGTATATAAATGAAAAGCTTGACTATGATATTGTAATATTTAAATTTGAACTTTTAGAAATTATAAGATTAAATTATATTTTTACACATATAATAGTATTATTTTTATAATAAATTTTTATACTATTTTCTTTGAATGAAAATTTTATTGGAAATAACTCATTTAATATATATAATTTTATTTGGTTGAGAATAAACAAATTTGCTAAAACTGAATATATTAAAAAAAAAATGAGGAAATTTTTCCGCGGGCAAATTTTCCTAATCCCCACGGATTCCCCATGGAGAATCTCTGGCACAATCCTCACGGGGAATTTTATGGGGATGGGGAATGAAATAGGGGGGCAGGGATGGGAACGGGGAAGTCTTCCCCATCCCCGCCCCGCCCTGTGGACATCTCTAATAAAAAATTCTATCGATTTACTTTTTAGCAACCCACCAAAAATTTTCCCTCTTATTCAAAAATTTTGATGGATTATCTCATCACTCTTAGTTTTAAAGATTACAATCGGCTCCTTTGAAACCTCTGTCATCATCAGTCATCATTTGGGTTCTCCTCAACGATTGCTTCTAAAATCCATGGCAAATCAAGATATTTTGTTAGGCCTCCGATTGTATTACAATATCAAAGGAGGAGAAACAAGGGTAATTTGAGAAAAGAGGAAGTTGCGGCAGTTAGGGGGGTTGGGGACCACAACTAGTGAAGACTTCAATTCGGTTAGGAGAAGGGTTTTGTTTCAAAGTAATGGGAAGCGGGAAATGAGGGGGAACTCTTGTAATCAGAGCATTTGTGAGTGGGGGAAGCTTAATTCTCGTGTATTGGACGAAGCTGAAGTCTGAGTCTGCTTTTAGGAAGATTTTGTAATTGTGTTGCTTATCGTCTAGATCATCAAGTAGACGACCGTGTAGTGAATAGCAACGACCGTGTAGTGGATAGCCTAGCAATTTGCATCCCATAGCTAATTGTGTACAAGATCATTTACCAGATCGCATAGTCGATTGTGTAAGTCATCGAATTATCTATAAAATTCTTTTAAATGATTTGTCTATCAAATTGGTATCAGAATGTATACTTGGGCAGGAATGGCTAAAAAACGATTCGAGGAGAAATTGGAGTTGCTAGATCAAGAGATTTTTGGTCTTAGGGTCGAGATGCAGAAACTACCGACAATTGAGGAGAACTTGGCATCGTTAGCTAAGAGTATTGATTGACTGGGATTACAAAAGGAAAAGCATCAAAAAATGCTCATTTTGTATGCACCTGAAATGACGAAAGGAAAAGCAAAATCAACCGAGGAGAAAGACGTATTGAGGAGTGAAATGACAGAAGGATCGAATAATAATAATACGAGTGGGACGAATACTTTGATTAAATCAGGAGTAGAAGAATCGTTAAGAGATTAGAGTAAATTCAAGAAAGTTGAAATGCCAATGTTAGATGGAAGCGATCCGGATTCGTGGCTCTTCAAAGCCGACCGATACTTCTAGATTCATAAGTTGACGGAGTCTTAGAAGATGACAGTGGCGGTGATTAGCTTCGATGGCGCCACATTGGACTGGTACCGATCTAAAGAAGGGCGGGAGCCGTTCAAAGATTGGAAGGATTTAAAACGAAGAATGTTAGTTCGATTCCGGTCCTTAAGATAGGGATCAATCTATGGATGATTTTTGGCCATTAAGCAAGAATCAACGATGGAGACGTATTGGAATCTGTTTGATGGAGGAGACATTCATGAATGGTCTTGCTCCTTGGATTAAGGTTGAGGTGGAATGTTGGGAAGCAATAGGATTGTCTTAGATGATGTCGTTAACTCAGTGGGTTGAAGACCAGGAAAATGGTGGGTTGAAGCAGGTCGGGCGAGAGTATTCGGAGGTAAGTCCAAACCCAAAATATTTTGAAATTTAATATTAAGAATACAAATAAGTCATGGAATAATTGAGATACGAAAGAAGGAGGAAAATCCGGAGAAACGTTTTCGATGAGAAAAATTACTCTGCATGGTGTTTCGTCTAATGAAAATCGGAGAGAAGTTCCATCCCGAAGGCTATCGGACGCTGAATTCCAGGTGAAGAGGGAGAAGGCACTTTGTTTCCGATATGATGAGAAGTATATCGTGGGGCATCAGTGCAAAGGGCGTGAACTCAGAGAATTGAGACGGCTCGTTGTGCATGCGTCCAATAAGGAGATGGAATTATACGAAAAAGACGAAATGAGGGAAGAGATACCAAAATTGAATATGATGACTGTGAAGGATGAAGTTTCAGCAATCGTAGAATTCTTTGTGAACTCTATAGTAGGCTTGACCAACCCTCGTACAATGAAGGTTA
This sequence comes from Benincasa hispida, assembly GCF_027475165.1. Classification (NCBI taxonomy): domain Eukaryota; kingdom Viridiplantae; phylum Streptophyta; class Magnoliopsida; order Cucurbitales; family Cucurbitaceae; genus Benincasa; species Benincasa hispida. The sequence continues at coordinate 7,818,687 of NC_143485.1, read as the reverse complement.
AGGAGGAGGTCAAGGGAGAGCCTGTGGTGATATTGATTGACTGTGGAGCAACATATAATTTTATATCTGAGGTAGTGATTGAACGTTTACCGTTGGAAATCACAAAAATGACAAATTATGGGGTTGTTTTGGGATCAGGTTAAGAGATTAGGGGTAAAGGGGTGTGTAAGAATGTGGAAATTGTGATAGGCGAATGGAATGTGACTGGTAGCTTTCTACCATTGGAGCTCGGCAGTGTGGATGTCATTTTGGGCAGGCTCCATTCCTTGGGGAAGACAGAAGTCGATTGGTGGAATTTGACGATGACTTTTAATCATGGGGACTATAGAGTAATGTTGCAAGGTGGTCCAAGTTTGACAAAGGCAAGGGTTAGTCTGAAAAGCATGATGAAGATGTGGGCAACAGAGGATTAAGGATTGTTGGTCGAATGTCGAATGATGGACGGAGGAGTGTCTGTGGCCGAGCAGTATGGTATAAAAGAATTTTATACAGTTCCAGATTCCATACTGACTTTGTTGACTAAGTTTGACGATGTGTTTGAATGGCCAGAGGAACTTCCTCCTCGTCGGAGCATTGAACACCATATACATTTGAAGGAGGGAACGAGTTCTATAAATGTCCAACCATACTGATATACGTATCAACAGAAAGGGAGATGGAGAAGTTGGTCGAGGAGATGTTAGATTCAGGAATCATTAGGCCAAGTACTAGTCCATATTGGAGTCCTGTTTTGCTAGTCAAAAAGAAGGATGGGGGTTGGAGATTTTGCGTAAATTACCGGGCTCTTAATAATGCTACCATCCCAGAAAAGTTTCCAATTCCGGTAGTTGAAGAGTTGTTTGACGAATTGAATGGAGCTCCTATGTTTTCTAAGCAGGATTTAAAATTGAGCTACCATTTGATCAGGATGAACCCAAGGGACGTGGAGAAGACTGCTTTTCGAATGCACGAAGGACATTACGAATTCTTGGTAATGCCTTTTGGATTGACCAACGCACCCTCCACTTTTCAGGCCTTGATGAACACTATATTCAAGCCATATTTATGACATTTTGTGTTAGTGTTTTTCGATGACATCCTAGTGTATAGTAGAAGTTTGGAAGAACATTTGCAAGATTTAGAGGTGGTGTTATCAATGTTGAGGGAGAATGAGCTATATGCTAATCGGAAGAAATGCCAATTTGTGAAAGAACGAGTAGAATATCTGGGGCACATAATTTCGAGGCAATGAGTGGAAGTAGACTCGGAGCAAGTACGAGCAATATTAGAATGGTCAGTGCCCAGGACAATCAAAGAAGTGAGAGGATTCTTGGGATTGTCTGGGTATTCTAGGAGAATTGTACAAAATTATGGGAGTATGCTAGCTCTGTTGACTCATATTTTAAAGGGGGGAGCTTTTCAATGGACTAGTGAAGCTCAGCAGGCCTTTGAGAAGCTTAAAACAGCTATGATGACGTTACCAGTACTAGCATTGCCTGACTTTAGAATACCTTTTGAGGTGGAGATAGATGCTTCAGGGTATGGCATTGGGGCCGTGCTAGTGGAACAGAAGAGGCCGATTATTTTCTACAGTCATACTTTGTCAATAAAAGACCAAGCGAAACCAGTGTATGTGAGGGAGTTATTGACTGTAGTAATGGTTGTGCAAAGGTGGAGGCCTTACCTGCTGGGAAGACAATTCGTGATAAAAATACATTAGGAAGCTTTGAAGTTTTTTCTTGAATAGAGGACGATACAACCATAACATTAGAAGTTGGTTGCTAAGTTACCTGGCTATGATTTTGAAGTGGTCTATCGTCCAAGTTTGGAGAATGGGCTGTTGATGCATTGTCCTGAATAGAAAATGAAGCTTAGCTGGCTCAATTGACAATCACTACGCTGATAGATATGGCAGTTATTCAGAAAGAAGTAGAGCAAGATGACCGGTTACAACGAATCAAAAGTAGAGTACTGCGAAAAAAGGAAGGAGTACAAGATTTTTCTATACATCTGGGAGTGTTGGAGTTCAAAGGGAGGTTAGTGATCTCGAGTACTTTTACTTTTATACCTACTATAATGCATACGTATCATGACTCTGTCTTTGGTGGACACTCAGGATTTCTAAGAACGTATAAAAGAGTGTCTGGGGAATTATATTGGGAAGGGATGAAAAGTGCTGTTAAGAAGTATGTGGAGGAATGTGTGGTTTTTCAAAGAAACAAGACCTTAGCATTGTCCCCTGCAGTGTTGTTGATGTCGTTTACTATTCCTGATGTGATATGGGCTGATATATCAATGGATTTTTATTGAGGGATTACCCAAAGCGAGGAGGCATGATGTGATTTTGATGGTAGTGGATAGGTTGTGCAAGTATGCTCACTTTTTGTCTTTAAAACATCCTTTGAACACTAAGGTTGTGGCTGATATATTCTGTAGAGAAGTGGTGAAGCTACATGGAGTTCCAAAGTCCATTGTTTCAGACCGAGACAAGGTGTTCGTGACTAATTTTTTATAAGAACTATTCAGACTTTCAGGTACCAAGCTTCATAGAAGTACAACCTATCATCCCCAATCTGATGGTCAAACAGAGGTGGTGAATCACAGTGTAGAAATGCACTTGTGATGTTTTTGTGGGGACCGATTAATGAAGTGGATCAATTGGTTTCATTGGGCTGAGTACTGGTATAATACTACATATAATGCTTCAATTGGTATTTCTCCTTTTCAGATTGTTTATGTGTGTCCTCCTTCGACGTTGGTTTATTATGGGGACAATTGCACTTCGAATACTTCATTAGACCAACAGCTGAAAGATAGGGATGAAGCCTTACGTGTTCTCAAGGAGCACTTGAATGTGGCCCAAGATAAAATGAAGAAGTATGCAGACAAGAAGCAGAGAGATGTGGAGCTTCAATTGGGGGATTAGGTATGGTTGAAATTGCGGCTTTATCGCCAAATCTCAGTGAGACAAAAGAGGTATGTCAAACTATGGACCATATCAGGTTATTGATAGGGTGGGATTAGTCGCTTATAAATTGGAGCTTCCACCTATGGTGTTAATCCATCCAGTCTTTCATAATTCTCAGCTTAAAAAGATGGTGGGGCAGCAAGAAGGGAATCAATCAGAGGATCCTTTGGTGAATGGGGACTATAAGTGGGTGACTGAACCAGAGAAGGTATTGAGTTATCGTCCTCACTCGTCTCAACAGGGGCATGAGATTTTGGTGAAGTGGAAAGGGTTGCCAGAGCACGAGGCTACTTGGGAAATATTGGATGATTTCCAGAGACAATTTCCAAAATTTTACCTTGAGGACAAGGTAAAGGTGGTAGAGGGAGGTAATGTTAGGTCTCCGATTGTATTGCAACATCAAAGGAGGAGAAATAAGAATAATTTGGGAAAATAGGAAGTTTCGGCAGTTGGAGTGTTGGGGACCACAACTAGTGAAGACTTCAATTCGGTTAGAAAAAGGTTTTTGTTTAAAAGTAGGGGAAGCCGGAAATGAGGGGGAACTCTTGTAATCAGAGAATTTGTGAGTAGGGGAAGCTTAATTCTCGCGTGTGGGAGGAATCTGAAGTCTGAGTCTGCTTTTAGGAAGATTTTGTAATCGTGTTGCTTATCGTCTAGCTCATCGAGTAGACGATCGTGTAGTGAATAGCAACAATCGTGTAGAGAATAGCAACGATCGTGTAGCGGATAGCCTAGCAAATTCCATCGCATAGCTAATTGTGTACAAGATTGTTTACCAGATCGCATAGTCGATTGTGTAGTTCATCGAATTATCAATAAAATTCTTTTAAACGATTTGGTTTCAATCATATTTCAGGGTCAAATCTCCTAGTGGAGGCGATTTGGTTTTTTTCTTGTCTATGATGCTCTTCTTTGGTCATGGAGAACATTTGTTGTATAAATACGATTAGACAAGACCTCGTCGATGATTGATCTTGATTCTTCAACAAACAAATTGGGATATGGTGGAAGCCACGTTTTAAAATAGTTAAGTTGCTCTTACTTTCAGCTATCTTAATATTTTGACTGGGTATTTAGAAACTAGTATTTTTTTTTTATTCTTTCAAAATTTTTCCCCTATTCCATGTAGATCCCCTTTCAATATCTCTAAGCATAAATTTCAAGAATTAGGGTTTGGCCTGTGGCAGTAAAGTAAAGTGGACAATTTTCCTGTTGTTAAATGCTTGGGGATTGAGAATCTGTGGTGGGATAGTTTTTCTTTTTTATTGTCTCGTGATGGTTAAGTGTAGGATTTTGGCTTTTGTAGCTTTGAGGATTAAACAACCTGGTTCATTTCCTAATAAGAGGAGTAAACTGAAAAGCTTGCTCTGAAATCTGAAGACAAGTGGAAAGAAAGTAATAAGATTTTTTTTCCTGGTCTTGTTGTTGACTCAATGGGAAATGGGAGTTTTAGTTCATAATGGGGTGACCGAATTTCGAAAAGAACATCACCAAGCTTGGATTATCTGCAAGAAACAAGTTTTTTCACTGGATTAATTTTGACTTCATATTCAATTAGAACTATTAGGTCTTACACAAGTTTAATTCAACAATTTAAATACGGTATAAAAAAGAACCAAATGAAGGTGATGTACTTCAATCAATAACTTTGAAATGTAGTTATGATGTTTATGCAAAATTCAATAGCCATGGTGAAATTTAAATGAAATACTACTTGCACAATAACAACGAAGAAACTAAGAAAAATTATCCAACTGCTCGTTTACATAAGGCCAATTTACAACTGCAGACAGTACACAATGGAAGCTTCCTAATTGAGAGCTAAACGCCAACATTTCTACTACAATCAAGGAGAAATCACTAATGGGTAGAGAGTTTGTTTGCCTAACTCTAGTCCTCTGTTGCAACCATTTTAGTAAAATTGTCAACAATTTTATAGTAGTAACTAAATTTGTCAGGAACTCAAATATTCAAAAGTTTTGTAAGACAATATTGTGCATTTCTTTGATTTGATTTGATATCCATAAATACCCTTTTCCTTGTATGATTGGAGATGGTTTTGTTTATGGAGTTAATATTTTCTTTATCTTTTCATAACATACAATACTAAGTTGGCTTTCTATTTTTACATTTTTTTTATACTCCATGAATTGTTACATTTATGTGTTGCTTCTGATGCGCCTTGTTTTGAAATGTTATATATTATTGTGTTGGGCTTGTGAATTTGTTGTTATACTTTTTTTCATGCATATACACATGTAGGATATGTAAAATAAAATTTTATTGAAAGTGACTTTAATATTTTTACTTAATTGTTTTGTGGGGAGGAATGAAGATTAAAAGAGTTTTTTTTTATAACCTATTGAGATGCATACTATGCACTTGAAATTGGTTGAAAATGACTTCATTGAAATTCATTACATTCTACACTTCATTCTACACTTCATTTACATTATATTGAGGTACTCATCTTAATTCTATGAGCATATATATTTCAGTTACCTTCGTCACTCTTACTAAAAACCTCTACATTATGTTTTCCCTTCCATTAAAGCTATGTTTCCTGATATAGGTACTACTTTACTCTAGTGCATCCTCTGAATAATGAAAATGATCTCCAAAGTTGTATTGTACCTACCTCTAGAAGTTGTGATGTTTTCTTAATAATCTTTATAAGACACAAACATTAACTATATATCACTCTTCATTTGTTTTATTTATGTGTATTTTGGCCACCCTCAATTACTTTTCCAAAGTATTTTATTAAGCTCCTATTTGACTTAGATTTTGAGGCTCTAGAATGAAGGCCTTTGGATTATGAGTTTAGTTCATTTATGGTTTTATGAAGTATGAATATACTTTCCTTGAGAACTATTTTAGTCTTGGTCTTTGATGATACTTAGTATCATCATCTTTTATCTTAAGTAATAACACACTACGAAATTATTATGTCAGCGGTGGAACTTATTTAGGTTTCAATAGTTGTCAAGCTATTAGAACCATTCAACATGAGGGTTGGCTTACAATATTTCAGTCTTTAAGATACACATAAGAAGAACTACAACAAACATCACTTTCTATAGCATTGAAGCATAATATTTTATCAAAAAGGCTATTAAAAGGATGAACAAAAGGCGGAAATAAAATTTTAGTTTCCCGCCCTTCTTGTACCCTAAGCATAATTTGGTTCTTGGAATCCAAATCGTTTAGAATTGCAAGAATATAACTAGCTTTATCTCAAGCAACATATATAGACAACATGTTGTCTAGATATAAGATGCAAAATTCCAAGAGGGGTTTGCTACCTTTTAGGCATGGAATTCATCTGTCTATGGACAATGTTCTAAGACACCTCAAGAAGTTGAGGACATGCAATGTATTCTATATGCATTAGCAGTAGGTAGTCTAATATATGTCATGTTGTGTACACGACCTGACATATGCTATGTTGTGGGAATTGTCAATAAGTTTCAGTCCAATCCTGGATATGATTATTGGACTGTAGTTAAAAATATCTTCAAGCATCTTCGGAGAACGAGGGGCTATCTGCTTGTGTATGGTGCTAAGGATTTGATCCTTATAAGATACACCGACTCTAATTTTTAGACCAATGTAGATTCAAGAAAATCAACTTTGGAATCAGTGTTCACTCTTAAACGGAGGAGCATGAAGCAAAGTTGTATTGTTGAATCCACCATGGAAGCAGAGTACATGGATGAACAAGTGTAATTACATCATATATAATCAAACTCCTTTTTGTTAATTTGAACACTTCAAACCAACCCAAAAAATGATTCTCAACTTGAAGACCTTATGGACCTGCTTCCGAGAAGGAGTGAATTCCATCTTGTGTAGCTGGGTCTCCTCATGTTTAAGTTACAACGATCGTCAGGGATCTTAGTTTATTGGTTTATTGTAAATGCAAACAAAATATCTCATATTATTATATCACAAGTGTTTGTTCATATAGATATTTACAAACTACAGGACCCTACGAGATTTATGACATCAACCCTAACACGTACTACATCATGTATCTTCTTAAGTCAAAGAAATTGATGATCAGATTCTAAAACTCCAAGAGTGTAAAGAGATTGTTGTCGGAATGCTATAGACACTGCGTGTAACGTTGCAAGAACTGCTGGGTATCTTCCTCTCGTTCTCAGACTTAAATTTTTTAAAGCCAGAAAGAGGGAGTGTGCGGCAAATATTGGTGCTTTATGGTGTGATTGGTGGTTTGGTGTTTGGTTGCTTGTGGTGTTGTTGTTATGTCTTCTTGAAAACCGTACGTATATTGGCTTTATGGCTTATTTTTCTTTTGAAAGTGTTGTGTTTTGAAGACCTTGTTGTGTTTGCCTTTTCAACTCTGACTTTGATGATGTTATTGTAATTATTAAGCCATTATTCTTAACATTTAGCCATGTTGGTTTTGTTAGTTACTTTTATTCTACCTTTTAAAGAAAAATATAAGCTAAAGGGGGAGCTTGTTGGAGAGTTCATTTGATTGGCTTTATATATATATTTTTAAGGCATTGATTTCTGTAGTTCTCTCAAATAAAGTCTTAACATCAATTAGTGACAATGGAGTTTTTCCCTGCAAAATATTTATTCCTAATTTGAAAATATCTACCAAATTTATTTCGTCTCATATCTTCCTTTATTAAGGCATATTTTCTAATTTGGGAGTTGTTTCCTTCTTCTGGATCATCTATAAAAGTCGTATTAGGTTGTTTTTTGAAGAATGTCGTTTTTATTAGCTGCATTATGTTTTTGAGGGAGCAAGGCGTTCAACGACTGAGTTGTTCTATATTGTGATCTTGATCGTTGTTCATTATTCTATTGTGCATGATTTTCACCTGTTGAAGTGTTCTACTCTAAAGTTAATCTCGAACTTAGGGAGAGCCTAAGTTTTTGCTGTCAGAGAAGAGATTCTCAGTTTTGGGGGGAGCCTAAGACTAAGCGGCGTCATTGAAGGGAGTTCATTGAATTGAGAAAGATATCATCGTTAGTGGAGTCTAATCTGTCATCAGAAACAATGGTGATTGACACTAATATTATCAAACTTAGGGGGAGCCTAAGTGCACTTGAGAATGAGTCTCACATCTAGGGGAGCTTAGGTGGTCTATGAGTTGAGCTCTACGTGAGTCACTGTAGTTATTAAGTGTTACAGATAAATACTACATCGGAAATTGCTTAACTCTTTAATATTAGTGGATTATCTTTCCTGGACATTCTGCCCCCGAGACATAGGTGGTTTATCGCCGAACTAGGTTACCAACTTCTATGTCTCTACTTATTTGTTTGTTGTTCGTATTTTTTGATGTTACAGTGATTGTTAATGCTTTCCATTGAATATCTGTATAACGAGTTGCGAGTTATCCTAGTGACTTTTCTTAGAATCTCATTCATCTCTTGTCATAATAAACAATATTTAATAATAGTGTACTGTCTTTAAATAAAAGTATGTATGGCTTAATGAAATGTCAAATTATTATGGAAAGAAAGATGTACTATTATATGTTATTCCCGCAATGATGAGTTCGTTGTACCATGTGAACAACATTTTAATTTTAACTCTATAGTTGTTCTTTATATTTCATTCAACCGTATGAATGAAGAATCAGAATATATGGTCTTAGTTCAAAATTTATTAATTAATATTGGTTAATTAAGAAAATGTCAAATTCGTCATCCTCTTCGACAAAATTTTGGTTGATTACTTTTGTTTACACTAAAAGTTTAAAGATCAAATATATACAAATTTTAAAAGTTCATGATCCAAATAGACAAAATTGTCTGCTAAGTTGTAGTACCCTCTTCCAATAATATTATTCTTCGTTGTGTCATATTATGTGGATATGTGTGACTTGTGGAATGACATTTAAATTTCTTTTATATTCTTTGTAACTTTCTTGATTAACTTTCCTATTGGACTTTAAATCACTAAATTTTAAAATAAAATATTTATTAATCATTGAGATGAGATACTTTTTTGGTATAACAATTGCAAGAATAATGGTGGATCGAATTGGCCTCAAGACAAAAAGTGCATCACAAATACTATTAAGTCAAATTCACTTCAGCATCATCATTAAGACATTTTACACGAGAAACTAATAACATTATTTTAGTATAAGAGATTATTCTCATAAAAAAAAATTATATGTCATAAATAAGCAAATATGTCATAAGTTGACAAGTTAAATACTACAATTAGTTAAGACTTATATTTTTAAAGGAAAAAAAAAAAGAGGTTTGAACTCCACTCTCATATGTTTAATTTTTAAAAGAGTATACATGGATTCTAGCAAATAATTAAAATATTTAAAGACTAATTCTATTGTTTTCATTTTTATATACATCCAATTTAATGGTGAGAAACTTTTTTAGCACAACAATTATGGAGATAGAACAAAATACAATCGATGGCGTTTTTGCAAATTATATATTTAATATTTTTCTTTTGAAGAGGTATTGTAATTAAAATATGGGGTAGGGGAATCAAACCTCAAACCACGAGGTTGATAATATAAACATTATGCCAGTTGAGTTACGTTCTTGTTGGCATATATATATATATATATGTATTTAATATTCTATAAACAAGAAAATGTCAAATTAATGTATATCGTTTTGGTTTTTTTTTTTATTTTGACAATTTTTCTATCCATAATTTGTTGTTTATATATATTAAACTCTACAGATGAGAAGCTGAAAGGGCGAAGGGCTAAAAGAAGAAAATTAATGACCGAAACTAATAGAAATTTTAGAAATGTTTTAATTATAGTTAATGATTAATCAATTCTAAGATAGATAATTAAGCAAAAATCAATTCACATTTAATTGGATGTTACAGTCTTATTAGCTTCTCTGAGTAAATTAATCTTATTTTCTTTTGTTTTCTCAAATTATTATACATTATTTTCTTTCTATATAAACCCTACCTTTCATTGATATATGGTCACAAAAGCAAATAAAACTCCGATACAAACTTCATCTTGTTGTTTCAATCTCTGGTAAAATGGCTTACCTTTGGAAGATTTTTCTTGTCTCTTCTTTTCTAATGTCTTTAATCTTCTCATCCAATATGGTTGAATCAAGACCAAATCCTGAAACGAGCCTAGCAATACGACTTAAGTTAAATGGTGAAATATTAGATTGTTGGGGAACTTTGCACGAACTTCAAGCATGCACGGGTGAAGTTATCATATTTTTTCTTACTGGTGAAACTTATTTAGGTTCCAATTGTTGTCAAGCTATTAGAACCATTCAACATGAATGTTGGCCAACATTACTTAGATCTTTGGGATACACGACAGAGGAAGGTGACATACTTGAAGCCTATTGTGATACCACTATTGATGCTCTCATAACATTGTCATCTCCTCAATCACTATCTACTCAGCAAGATGCAGCGACTTATAAAAGTATTTCTCCATAAAAAGTAAAGTGATTCTTGTAAATGAATAATTATGAGGTTCTAATTACTCAATGCTTAGTAGCATTTTCTAAGTTTAGTTTTGAGAGTCAAGAATCACATTTTGGGCTATATGTCTATCATTTCCAAAGAATATATTTACAAGAAGCACTTAATTTCTATATTTAAACTTTCATTATAAACTGTTTACATACTTCCATTCTATATTTAAACTTCCATTATGTGCACAAACTGTTTACACACTTCCATTGTTGACCAATCTAGAGAGGAATTCATTACAATATTCCACCACCTACATAGTAATTTGAAATATAATATGATAAAAAGAAATTTCAAAAGATATATTATAAATTAACAAGAACATTTAATTTAATTCCATAATGCGTATTTTATAGTTTATTATTGTAGAATTTATAATAAAATATAAATTAATATATCATTTACAACATCGATAAAGTAAAAAGTAGCTCAAATAAATTCTACTTGTGAATAAGAATAACTTAAAAAATGTTCAATATAAATACTTTTTTTTTGACAAAATAGAAACTACAAAATCTTGACCTAAATAAAATTTCCTTTAAATTGATGAATGAGAGATATCTAAGATTGTTGAAAATTTTATATTTTCTTTCCAATATTGTAAATCTATTTTTTCCTAAGATTAGGATGTATCAATAGCCATAGTTCATGTTAAATCTTTTATGGTATGGGTCATTCGAGAAAAAATTACAGTACATCTTTCTTTTCATAAAAACATATTTAATAATATCACTAGACCACGTATATAAATTTTAAAGAAATGCTTATATGACCTCATATATCTATATTATGAGTTTTTCTATTCATGTTATTGCATGTGCCATTTGTCAATTTTGTGTTGGTTTGTTTATCCACATTAGACATTGACATCAATGGATGGCATGTTGGATATGTTGGTTTTTAATATTCTTTTGTTTGTTTTAAATTTTAAATTTTAAATTTTGATATTTGTTTTGGAAAAATAAAATAATGTGCTAGGTATTGAGTTATCAAAATTTACATTTTAGATTTTTTCAAACTTTAGCATGTATTTGCTACCAAAAGGTAAAAGGTTTGAATCTCTTATCATTCCTCATATTATTGATCTAAAAAGGACACAAAAAATAAAAAAAGAAAGAGAGAAAGAGAGAAAGAAAGAAAGAAAGCAAAAGAAAAGCACCAATTTAGAGTTTATTTTTTATTTTCTTGCTTGAAAATATTAGTTGATTAAGTTCCCAAATTGTCTCATTCTTTCTAATTAATAATTAAATTTCATGGTTAATTCCGTAGTTGCCATTGCCATTTGTCATTCTTCTCATCCTTGGTTGAAGGAAAGTCGAACACAAAAATGAGTCTAGCAGTAGACTAAAGTTGAATGATCAGATGTTAGATTGTTTGGGATCTTTGTCTGAACTACAAACATGAAGTAGTGAAATTATTACGTAAATGGTGGAACTTATTTAGGTTCCAATAGTTGTCAAGGTATTAAAACCATTTAACATGAGGGTTGGCTTACAATGTTTCGGTCTTTAGAATACACATAAGAAGTACAATAAACATCAATTTCTATAACATTGAAGTATAATATTTTATCAAAAAGGCTATTAAAATGTTGAACAAAAGGCGGAAATAAAATTTTAGTTTCCCACCCTCTTGGAATCCAAATCGTTCAAAATAGCAAGAACATAATGCTAGCCTCATCTCAAGCATCGTATATAGACAAGATGTTGTCTGGATATAAGATGCAGTATTCCAAGAGGGGTTTGCTATCTTTCAGGCATGGAATTCATCTGTCTATGGAACAGTGTCCTAAGACACCTCAAGAATTTGAGGAGATGAAGTGTATTCCCTATGTATCAGCAGTAGGTAGTCTAATGTATGTCATGTTGTGTACACGACCTGGTATATGCTATGCTATGGGAATTGTAAGCAGGTTTCAGTCCAATTCTGGATATGATCATTGGACTGCCGTTAAAAATACCCTCAAGTTCCTTCGGAGAACGAGGGGCTCTCTGCTTGTGTATGGTGCTAAGGATCTGATCCTTACAGAATACACTGACTCTAATTTTTAGACTGATGTAGATTCAAGAAAATCAACTTTGGAGTCAGTGTTCACTCTAAACGGAGGAGCTATAATTTGGAGGAGCATAAAGCAAAGTTATATTGCTGAATCCACCATGGAAGCATAGTACATGGCTGTATGTGAAGCGGCAAAAGAGGCAATATGGCTTAGAAAGTTCTCAACAGATTTGGAAGTGATTCCAAATATGCATCTGCCTATTATCCTCTATTGTGATAACAGTGGAGCAGTTGCAAATTCCAAAGAACCTAGAAGCCATTAGTGTGGAAAATACATTGAGCACAAATATTATTTCCTCAGAGAGATAGTACATCGAGGAGATGTGATTATGATGCATATGGCCTCAGAAAACAACTTAGCTGATCTGTTTACAAATGCTCTATCGACTAAAGTGTTTGAGGGCCATCTAGTGAATCTAGGACAATGGGTTATATAAATCTAGTGCAAGTAGGAGAATTCATGGGTATGTGATGCCCTAGTTTATTGTATTTATATTCTCTCTCACATTCAACATTGTATATATCATCCACTAGAGTTTCAATCCAAGTAAGAGTTTGTTGGGTTGTATGTCCTGAAACTCATGGTTTGTAAACCTTAAACATATTCTATTTACAATAATGTTATTAAGATTTATTCAGTAAAGTTGTTATTGAATATATGAACTAAACCTTTTATTCCTAAATCCAATAAACTAATAACCCCTGGTTATAGCATGAATACTTGGACTTTATGTGGAGGCATAAAAATGTTGGGTTTTATGTCCTAAAACTCGCAGTTTGTAAAAGATAAACAGATTCTATAATCAATAAACTTATTATTGATTCTATAAATTGCATACGTAAAAGTCTAAATTCAATAAATTAACGATCCATGGCTATTATATGAATACTTGAACTTTATGTATAGACATAAAGATGGATCGAGTTCGAGTAAACAGCCAAAACGGTCTATAATACATGATTAAGGTTGAGTATCTTATTCTGGTAACACTATCGAATGCGACCTACTCTGTAGCTATTACAGGTTGTTGTAAAGATACTACAAATGAAGTGATCCAGATTCGTTCATATATTGACATAAGGAGTAAGGGTGTTCTATGCAATGAGTTTGCATAAAATCGGACCAAGAAATAAGTCACTCTTGCTTTATAACGCTATTTACTGTATAAGACTGGCTATTTTACTTAGATGACCTAGGTAATTCCATCTTAATCCTGAGCTAACTATGAACTCTTGTTTATTCGAGATTATTTTTAAATTTGCATAAGTGAGGATTGGCTCAACAGTGCCGGCTCAATAAGCCTTTCATTTCAGGAGTAAGACCAGGTAGATAGCTGGGGACATAGGGTGCAAGATGGAATTCTCGTCTACCCGATTTAGGGATAGGAGAAAGGTTGTTCTCTTAAGTACTGTATTCAGGTCTTGAACAATGGGCCCTACTCTTTCACTGGGCTAAAAGGGATCTGGTTTAGTGACTGAATCACAAACCAACTGTTCATTAGAGGATCAGTAGGAACTTAAGGTATAAGACGTAATCTCAGGGGTACAACAGACATTTGAACCAGCCGTTATTACGAACAACCTGTGAAGTATTGACTTACTAATTATGGTTAAATCATGTGGACATAATATATCTAGAGTGAGAGGAGTGCAACTATGGGCTTTAGTGGAATGATCCATTAGTTAACGAATGGGATTAATTTGGTGTAAAGAGTTTAGCCAATTCATCTCGGATCGTTGGAGCCCATGATTTGTAGGTCCGCGAAGTTCCCTTACTAGCTCGTAAATGGATTAACCTTAGAGTAGCGTGATAAGTTAATTTGAAACGTTCAAATTAGAATTAAGGGAATTAGTAATTATATGAGATATAATTACACGTTTAATTTTCAAATTAAACGGAATTTGAGAATTAATTAATATTTAAATATGATTTAGATATTAAATTCATAAGGGTGAAATTTGTGTAAAATTAATTTAATATTTGATATTAAATTTTAAATTAATTAGAATTAATTAAATTGTTTAATTATTTATTTATTATTAATTTTATTAGAAAATTAATTTATCAAATTAATTTTGTAAAATTAATAATAATTTCAATTTTTTAAGTCAAAAATTGATTTTGGAAATTAATTTGAAATTAGAAAAATGAAAAACACAAACTTTGGAAATTTGGATTTCTCCTCTATCATTCTAGTAGCTCACTCAAAACCCACTTAAGGTTTTGCTTCAATCTTCCAAGCATGAGGTGCTCTCCATGTAGCCTTCTTCATTGCATGATTGTCTTGCAATAAATAGAGAAGATGGAAGTGGAAATCGTATAATAAATAGTTGATAAACTTACTGAAGTTTTGTTGAAAACTTGTAAGGTTGAAGAAGTGTTCTTCAAGTTACATTAGTGAACTTCTTCTCCAACTTCCCTTCATTCAAGCTTATTTTGAGTCTCACAACTCAATCTAAGACTCTAAGAGAATAGTAGGGAAGATCTTGAGGTGGTTCCCAAGAAGATTTGGAGAAGACTTGCAGCTAAATTCGAGATTAAAGAGGTTCTACAAAGGTATGACTTGAAACCCTCTTATTATTATATGAACATGCTTTATTTACAACCAAAATTAATGAATTAGAATGCTTATTGATCCATGTTGCTTTCGCTGCATGTTGATATACTCCTTCAAAAAGTGGATCGAGTTTGAGCCATAGCCAAAATGTTCTATAAATATAAGGATAAGGTTGGGTACCTTACCCTAGAAACACTATGGATGCGGCCCACTTTGTAACTATTACATAGTTGTAAAGTATTACAAATGATGTGATCTTGAATCATGCATGTGGAGATATGCGAGTGGAGGCTTCCTATGCAAAAGATGTTTGCATAAGACCGGACCATGAAATAGTCACTTTTACTTTATAATATCATTTACTTATAAGATTGATTATTTCAATTCGATGACCTAAGTAACTCGATCTTAATCTAGAACTAACTACAAATTTCTATTTATTCGAGATTATCCTTTAATCTGCATAGATGAGAGTGGCTCAACATCGTCGATTCAATGAGCCTCCAATTTTAGGGATAAGAACAGGTAGATAGTTGGAGACATAGTCCTACAAGAGGGAATTCACTCCTACCCGCTTCTAGGGTTAGTAGATAGGTTGTTCTATTAAGTGCTGAATCTAGGTCTTGAACAAGGGGCCCCACCTTCTGTAAGGCTTGAAAGAGACTCAGTTTGGTGGTTGGATCACAAACCAATTTTTCATTAGACGATCGCGGGATTTAAGGAACAAGATGTAATTACAAGGGTAAGACGGTAATTTTGACCCAACTGTAATTACGAACAACCTATGAAGGGTCAACTTATTAATCACGGTTAAATTAAGTGGATAGAAATATATCCATAGTGAGGAGAGTGCAGCTACTGGGCTTTAGTGAAGTGTTCTGGTAGTTAACGAATGTTGGTTAATTGGGTTAATGAGATTAACTGGTTAATTTCGGATCGTTGGAGCTCATGATCTGTAGGTCTATTAGGTCTCCTTGCTAGCTCATATCGGACTAAACCTTAGAATAATATGATGAGAGAATTTGAAACATTCAAATTCGGTTTAGGGAATTATTAATTATATAGATATAATTAAATATTTAATTATTAAGTTAAACAAGTTGGAGAATTGGAAATATTTAAATAGGATTTAAATATTAAAACATGAATAGGGATTCATGATTATAGAATTGGTGTTTTATTAATTTAATATTTGATATTAAATTAATAAAATTTAAACTTAATTATATTTAAATTAATTATTTGAATTAATTTTATTATATTTTGAATTTATGAAATTTAATTGTAAAATTATTTTTTTTTTAATTATTTTTTTCTAATCTAAGATGGAAAAATGGAAAGTGGGTTTATCCTTCATTTCCCACTCAATCCCACTTAGTGGTTGTTTTGGTGTCAAAATTTGATGAATTTGATTTGCATGAAAATGTTTGATAAAAAGACTTTCTTAATTTATGTAATGGGTTCATGCAATTTGGAAAAATTTTGAGGAATTTGATTCTCTCAAAATTTCACACCAAAAGACTCTTCGATCTCTAAATTTCTTTTAATATCTTCATCAATTTGGATCCCACAATCCTTTTTAAGACTAGAGGATAGTAGGAGAGACTCTTGTGATTGTCTACAAAGTGTTCATGATCAGAAATTTGTTGTAAATTGGAGTATTTTTGGAGTGTTTCAAAAGTAGTACATTGAAACCCTAATATGTATAAATATGTACATACATGCTTGTTAACTAAAATTAATGAAATTAGAGTGTTTACAATCCTAATCGCTTCCGCATATTAATTGTTAACACCAACAAGTTGTTTATTCTAGAATGACTTCATCGAATGTGTCATTTGTTCTATTGGATGGTGTATCTTTTTATACAGAGTTAGAGATTACCTTGTGAAAATTTGTGGTTCAAAGAAAAATTGTAGATAAAAATGAACTATCGGATATATTTAATATTCTATAAACAAAAAAATGTCATACTAATGAATATCGTCTTGGATTTTTTTTTTTTTTTTGACAACTTTTCGATCCATAATTTGTTGTTATATATATTAAAGTTTACTATGCTTCCATGGTGACATACTTGAAGCCTATTGTGATACCACTATTGATGCTCTTGTAACATTGTCATCTCCTCAATCACTATCTATTCAGCAAGATGCGGTGACTTATAAAAGTATTTCTCCATAAAGAGTAAAGTGATTCTTGCAAATGAATAATTATGTGGTTCTAATTACTTTAGTTATGCTTAATAGCATTTTCAAATTTTAGTTTTGAGAGTCGAGAATCACACTTTAGGTTGTATTTCTATCATTTTCAAAGAATATATTTATAAGAAGTACTTAAATTCTATATTTAAACTTTCATTATGTGCACAAACTGTTTACACACTTCCATTCTTGCCCAATCTAGAGAAGAATTCACTACAATATTCCACTACCTACATAGTAATTTGAAATATAATATGATGAAAGAAATTTCAAAAGATATAATATAAATTAACAAGAACATTTAATTTAATTTCATAATACCTATTTTATAGTTTATTATTGTAGAATTTATAATAAAATATAAATTAATATATCATTTACTATATCGATAAAGTAAAAAGTAGCTCAAATAAATTCTACTTGTGAATAAGAATAACTTTATATATATATATATATAGGCAAAATAGAAACTACAAAATCTTGACCTAAATAAAATTTCCTTTAAAATGATGAACGAGAGATATCTAAGATTGCTGAAAATTTTATATTTTCTTTCCAATATTGTAAATCTATGTTTTCCTAAGATTAGGATGTATCAATAGCCAGAGTTCATGTTAAATCTTTTATGTTATATCCTACATTTTGTGTTATGGTATGTGGGTCATCTGAAGAAAAATTTATAGTACATCTTTCTTTTCGTAAAAATATATTGAATAATATCACTAGATCCCATATATAAGTTTTAAAGAAATGTTGACGTGACCTCATATATCTATATTATGAGTTTTTCCGTTCACATTATTGCATGTGCCATTTATCAATTTTATGTTGATTTGTTTTATCCACGTTAGACATTGACATCAATGGATGGTATGTTGGATATGTTGGTATTTAATATTCTTTTGTTTGTTTTAAATTTTGAATTTTGATATTTGTTTTAGAAAAATAAAATAATGTACTAGATATTGAGTTATCAAAATTTACATTTTAAATTTTCTCAAATTTTAGCATGTATTTGCTACTAAAAGGTAAAAGGTTTGAATCTTTTATCACTCCTCATATTATTGATCTAGAAAAGACAAAAAGAAAAAAAAAAAAAAAAAAAAAAAAAAGAAAGAAAGAAAAAGAAAAACACCAATTTAGAGTTAAATTTTTATTTTTATTTTTTTTGCTTGAAATTATTAGTTTATTAAGTTACCAAATTGTCCCATTCCTTCTAATTAATAATTAAATTTCATGGTTAATTCCGTAATTGTCATTGCCATTTGCCATTCTTTTCATGGGTGGTTGAGAGAAAATCAAACACAAAAATGATCTAATGTTAAACTGTTTGGGATCTTTGTTTGAACTACAAACATGTAGTAGTGAAACTATTACGTCAGTGGTGGAATTTATTTAGATTCTAATTATTATCGAGCTATTAGAGCCATTCAACATGAGGATTGGGTTACATTGTTTGAGTCTTTTTAATACACATAAGAAGAAGGCAACATTCTTGAAGTTTATTGTGATACTACATTCATCGATAGTCTTTCAACATTGTCACCTCCTCCAATTACCATTATCTATAATTAATGTAATAAAATATATTTGGGCGTTTTTAATTATTTCGAATGATGCTTACCTCAATTTTAGGTCAAAAGTCGCCATCTCATTATTGTCAAAAGAATTTATATATGTATTAGAAAAAAATTTAGATTTAGTTATTTCAAATTGTGCTAATTACTTCAATTTTGTTTTTAAAATTTGAGGGTTTAAGAGTTAAGTCATACATATGATCATATTTTTCATTGTTTTCAAAGAATTTATGTATATAGGCTATAAGAAAATTTTTAAATTTAACTTTGATCATGTTATTAATGTGACTTAAATTAAGCAGCAAGTTTAAATATTTCTCAAATCTGGAGAATAATTGAAGGGCAACTCCTACTAATATATAAATTAACAAAAGAAAGTTATATTAAAAAAATAGTTGGTTGACTATAGTCAAGAAATTTGCATAAAAATTTATATATTCTTTTTTTATCAAAGAATTTTTAATGTAATATGTTGTACAAAATGAATTAAGTAAATCGTTAATTTGTTCAAGTCCCATTGATCTCGAGCTATTAGGATATTTAATTTAATATGTTATACAAAATGAATCAAAGTAAATTAATCCTAAATCTATTTAGGTCTCCCTTGAGCTATCAGGATGTTTAATTAATTATTAACAAAAAGCAAGTTAAAAATAATGATAATTTTATTCTAATTCATCCTATTTTGTATTTGGCATTTTGTTGCCATAAAAAATTATATTAAAATATAATCTAATATGTTGTAAAAAAATGAATAAAGTGAAAGTATTCCTAAATCTGTTTAGGTCTCATCATTCACGAGTCATTAGAATTTTTAAATATGCATTTTGCAATTTGTTGCCATAAAAAATCATATGAAGATATAATAATTAAATATGTTAGACCAAATGAATCAAGTAAAATATTCCTAATATATTTAGATCTTATTGTTGTCGAGCCATGATAATTGACATGTATTTCTTCCTCCATTTCTATGACTATTGTAATAAAATAATCTTGTCCTAATTATTGTCACAAATAACATTTTGAACTTTTCATCCAAAATTAGCACCATTTTTAAAAATTTGTTGAAATAATTTACTTCTCGAGAAATTAAACATCTGAGATTCTACTATTTTTCTAATCTATCAAATCTTATATTAAATTTTATATATTTTCAAATTTTCTTCAAATTTGATTATCTTTACCAAATATTATATCAAAATCTTACGTAATTTTTTAAAAATATTTAGGCCAATTTTAATTTCAAAATCAACTTAACAATTATCTAAATGATTTTGTTAGATGGATCATAGATGTTTGATTTCAATTTCTAAATTTTAGGAAAGATTAAGTTTTAAAAAAAAAAACTAGGTAAGACATGGAAAATATATAAAATTTTGGTATTAATCTGAGTGTAACAACCCAAATTTTAAGGTAATTTTTTATATAATTATCTTAAATTATTTCGGTCTCATTTTTAGTTTTGAGGCTAAAGTTTAATTTGGTGTTAAGATAATTCAATTTAGATGGTTGGAAATAAAAACTTGGAAATTGAAATTTAATTTAAGAAAAATTTGAATTTATTTAATTCAATTTGGGAACTCGAATTAAAATTGGGAGATTTAGAATTTATTTTTTAATTAGGGAAAGGAAATTGAATTATTTTATTTGGTTAAAGATGAAGGATTTTAAGAAATTTGGAGATTTGGATTCTTAAAGAAATTTAAATTCGGTTTGGAATTATATATATATATATATATACACACACACATATACACACGCGAAGAAAAAGAGTTGGGATTAGAAATATCCATGGGGTGGGGCGGGACGGAGATGGGGAAGCTCTCCCCATCCCCGTCCTCGTCCCCATGAATTTTTCCACGGAGAACAGGGCGGGGATTTCGCGGGGATTGTGTTCCCCACATGGAAAATTTTTCCGCCATCATTTTTTTCTAATAATTTTTTTATTTCAATTAAATATATATTTTCAACAATTCCTTAAATATATATTTCAATACAACTTTCATGTACATAAAATATTATCAATTTTGGTAATAAAAACAATAATATATATTCAATTTAAAAAGATGTAATTAAAATGCTAAAGTCTCATAATTTTTATAAATTAAAATTCAACAATTAGAATATCATATCTTAAATATTATAACATCTAAGGAATTAAAGTAATAAAGTCTTAAACATAAATAATTAAAAACTCCATAATTATCCTAATAAAGTCTATTATATTAACATTAATATATATATATAAATATATAATTTATATACAAAAGTTGGTGTGGGACGGGGACATGGGACGGGGTCGGGGAATATATTCCCCGTCCCCGGGCCTGAATTGCAAACGGAAAAAAAAATTTCCCACTCCCTCCCTCATTCCTCGTGTATTTGGGAATTCCCTGCAGGGCCCTAACCTCATGGTTTTTTAGACATCTCTAGTTGAGATTTTGAATTATGAGTGATGTATATATATATATTTTTTTCAAGAGAACTTAAATCTCTCCCCCTCTCTCACCCTTGAATTTTTTTTTAAATAATGTTATTTTAATAATTATTAACAAAAATAGGGTTGGGTGGAAATTATTGACAAAAATAGGTGTTTGAATTGTGTACCTGGTACACGATTAACCCCTAAATCGTGTACCCAGTACACGACTACCTGTGACCTGGCACGCATAGACTATCTCATAGACAATCATGTAGCGTTGACCAAGTAATCGTGGACGGAGTCCTCAATTACCCTAAGTCGTGTACTGGGTACACGACTTAGTGGTCCCTTAAACCACCTGTGGCCCTTTCTTCATCCTCCCATCCGAAACCTTTCTCCCTTTCTTCCTCCTCACTACCACTGGTCGCCAACTCCACCGTCGTCCGTCGTCTCTGATCGTGTTGTTGCTGCTACCGTGAGCCGATCTATCACCTGCCACCTCTAATCTTTGCCGTCATCCACCTTAGGTAAAATTTTCTTTTTATTTTTTTCTAATATATGAATTTGGTCATAAAAAATAAATGTTGTTTCATAGATCTATCATTTTTTTTTTTCATTTGGGTTGATTTAAATGTATTATTCATGGATATACGATTTTGTTTTTATTTGGGCTGATTTAAATGTATACTTTAGATCTTAAATTTGGGTTGATTATTATTATTATTATTTTGTAATTGTGAATTTTTGTAATGTATATTTTATAGATTTTGTTGGGTTGATTTTGTTGGACTATTTTTTGGGTGATTTTGTTGGGCTATTTGTTGGGTTGATTTAAGAAAATATTTAGATTTCTTAAAAAAGAAGAAACAATTTTTTTGTTGTATTAACATATTTTTTGTCAACTATAATAGTTGAAAAAATTTGAATAAATATGTCGATGCATTCTGAAGATTTAGTCATTCTTGAACCTGGAAGTGATGGAGATAGTGATATTATTGTTGAACTTTATGAATTATTTGGAAACGATAGAAGTGAGGAACATGATTTTGAGTTGGTACCATCAGATATGTTCACCCAAATAGATTGGAAAATTACTAATTCAACATGTGAACGATGGTCAACTTTGGAGGAAAGGAGTATATGTTTAGATAATTCTAGTTTAATACATAAAGGAATGTTCTTTAATACTAAAGAAGATTTACAACTTGCTGTAAAAAGAATATTGGGTGACAGAACACTATGAGATTATTGTAGTGGAATCAAATCAAGATATTTAGTATGTGAGATGCAAACAGTGGAAGGATGGTTGTGATTGAAGGTTACGGGCATGTCGGCGTAAAACTCATGGGATGTTCGAAATCACCAAACTCGAAGGAGAGCACTCATGTTTGTCTTCAGAATTGACACATGATCGTTCATAGTTTGATTCAAATTCTATGAATATCGAAATCCAAAATTTTGTTAGAGCTGATTTTGGGATACCTGTGGCCCTACTCCAAGAAGCAATTAAAAAACAATATGGCTATAATGTTAATTATAGACGGGTGTGGCAAGACAAGAGAAAAGCATTTATTGTTGTGTTTGGTGATTGGGAGAAATCATATTTAGAGTTTCCGTATTAGTTGAGTGCTCTTTTCATTACAATCTAGGAATACAATCGGATTGGTATTTCTTTCCGTCTGATGTGCCAGGTACGACTATTTTTGGTCAAGTTTTCTAGTCCTTCGGTCTTGCAAGATAAAGGTTCAAATATTGTAGACCATTAATCCAAATCGATGGAACTCATCTCTACGGAAAGTATAAGGGAAAACATCTGGTTAACTGTTAGCCCTCTTATATGCTTCCATATAGTAGAGTGGCATCATCCAGATCATGTGTTGAGACAGTTCGGTCTTCGACAAACGGTACCTTCGTTGTGTCATACACTCCCAACACTACACCAGATTGCAGAGGTAAGCACAACCAAGACGAGCGTCGAATTCACGCGGAATATATATTCTACTAGCATGCACATCATGATCGCTGTGCATAGGGAGAAATAACAAATGAACCAGCTGTATCAGATGACTACTATTCCTGGTACGATTCAATCATGAGGCAATTTAGCACACCTGACGGGACTTACCATTACTGCATGGTAAGAGATTTAAAATTAGATATTTCTCAAATATATGATATGAATATTGTTTAATATTATTTTTTTTCATCGTACAAAATAATTTTATTGAAGATGTACAACAATATTCGGTACAACATAATTTACGAGAGTTCGGTTCAATGTGTGACCAAACATTAGTCAACATAGAAACTATTATTCAACAAAAAAACGACTCAATATTGCGAACACTGATCGAAGATGTATTCGTTGTAGACGACAACGGCAATAGGGCGAAGCTAATTTAGAGGCACACGAAGACAACCCCCATGTGGGGTAAGGGCGAGGGGGGTCGCTTTTAAATTTCATGTAAATTTCTATTTTCTAATTAAATAACTAATTGTAAATCTTCTTTAATATTATGAGATTTTTATTTTATTTGTAGAGAGATGTACTATTTAGTGAAGTCACAATTTTTTTTTTTTAATATGAGTGCAGAATAATGAAGTTTTCATTGAATATTAAATAAAAAATTAAGTTTAGTAATGAAGGATTTGTTAGTAAAAAAATTAGAAAAAAAAATAATTAAGTTAAATAAATAAAAAAAATCGTGGACCCGGTCCACGATTATGGAAATCTTGGACCCGATCCACGAGTACGTCCTTGACCAGTCCACTGACTATGCTGACGTGGTGATGACTGGATTAAAGCCTAATCGTGTACGGGGTACATGATTTTCCTTCCCCCTAAAAACTACCCTATTTTGGTCAATAATTTCTATTCCCACATATTTTTAAAAATTCTTTCTCATCTACCCCATTTTGTCATAAATTTAAAAATGCACTATGTTCTTGAACTTAGTCCCTCACCCTCATTATATGCGTAAACCCTTTGTCTCTAAACAAAACCCATCTTTTCGTTCTATCACGCAAATGGACGCCTATTGCCACTGTAGCCTCCTTTTTGCTCGCATTCAACCAACCGTCTGACATCGTCTCCATTCTTCACACCGCCTTCAGCTAGTATATCGCCAAGCCAATTCATGCCAGTCATGCCGTTGTTCATCTCAGACCTGCCAAATCCAACATCCGGCCATCGATTCTATCCAGATTCACCAGTCGCCGCCATCAGGAACTCCACTGTCAGTGGGGATCTAGTGAGTAAAGGGACTCATGAATTTTTTGTTTTCTTTGAGTAATTTTGGGTTACCCACTTGATTTAGATTTAGATTTTAATTTACATTACGGTTGGATGCTAGATTTGGAGGTTTGAAGGTTTTGAGATACTGTCTGGTGGTGTTGAAGGTTGTTTTAGTGTGTCATAAGCCGTTTTCCAACATATTCAAAGTTGTTCCGAAGGATTTTAGTAAGTATTAAGATTTTGAAATCCTTTTTGGTTGATGATTATTGCTTGAAATTGGTTCTATAATTTTTAATTGTGACTTATGCATAGGTTGGAGTCCATTAGTAAAGAAATTAAGTGTATTTGGATTTGCCCTAATTTTAGGATAAGTTGTGTTGGTAATTTTGGAAGGATTGAATGTGTAGACTTGGGCTTAAAATTGATACTTGATTCATGTTCTAGGATTTAATGCAAAGTATTGGAAAGCTAGAAAGGAGTTTGTTTGCTTGAATCAATTTTTGGCTTAATTTGAGGTAAATGATTTTCTAGTGGAACTCCCTTGAGTTGGACATTCAAATTAATGGAGAATGTTACAAAATTGCTATCTGGATGCTACCATAAAAGCATGAAATCGACTGATGGAATGACTTATTAAACTATGAATTTTTTTTTTTTTTAAAGTCACGCTATGAATTTGTTGAAAAGCCATGATCCATGACTTATGTGTTAGCTTCTTTGACTGTTGCGTGCATTCTAGGCTAAGGGGGTTACTCTTAACTCACTTATCGGGCTGTACACATCTTATGTTAGTAAGCCTTGGGGTTCACCACTTATGATTGTTCCAGTATTCTTATGGCATCACCACTATTTCTATGATTTTTGTTACTACGGGCACATACTCACGATTGTTTTGGTGTTCCTATGAGTACACTACCTATGCCATGTCATGTCATTTCATGCTATGCTATGCCATGTTATGTACACCATGCCATCGTTAGGTTGGGATTAACAGATCACCTAGACGACCTAAGTAGGGGGTCACTTACTTAATATTTTTTTATGCTCAATCTTTTCTATTTTATGTTTTTCAGGTAAGGACGGGAACAAACCGACGAATGACGAGAGGGACCATTGACCGAGTTATATGGGACATGAAAATCGCTTCCGCTGAGTTTATGTTTTTTTTTTTAATGTTTTTTTGAATGTTTTGAAATTAGGTTTTAATTTCAGACAAAAAATTTTATTATTTTGAATGTTTTTTTTGTTAATATTTTTAGGAGCCTCGAACAAAGGATTTACTTATTTGTTATTTATTAATTTTCTAGTTTATTTTGAAAAACTATCTTTGTTGTTTTAATGAATTTTATTTTCCTCAATGATAAAAATGTTTGAGTTTTAATGTGTATTTATGAGTAACAGTCCTTGTCAGAATACTCAAAAGGTCGGGTCCTTATAGTTGTTATCAGATCCTATTTTTTAGGCTTTGTAGACTGACTTACGATGTAAGTCTTAGTCATGTATCCCTTATGACTAGTTATGGATCATTCGTCCTTGCCAGGTATGTTTCTAATTAAAATGTTCTAAAAAATTCCATATGCATGAGCTTGAATGTTTTCTTTAAAGGTAGTGCTAGTTTTCTTTTATTTAGGATTTTAAAAGAGGTTGATTGTGAATGATAGTAAATATTGCCACGTCGAGGTGCAAGAGTGGTGGTCGTGGAGGAAGGACTCGTGGTAGAAGGGGTGGACATCACCGACTCGTAGAAAATTTTTCGATAATGAGGAACATACATCAGTATACCCACCCCCTAAAGCATCTGTCACCCAGGCCAATCTTGTTGTATTGGCAGTTCGACTAGAGGAAATATTTAAGAGTATAATGGAGGAGACATTAGTTCGACGAGCACTACCTCATGAGGTTCCTGCTCCCCAAGACCCTATTCTACAGTAGAATTTGCAACATCTATCCGTTGAGGTTAAGCTTCTGAGATATTTCTGAAAGTATAATCCCCACACATTTAATGAGTCATTGAAGGACCCTACCAACGTAGAGTTGTGGTTATCTTCCATAGAGACAATCTTTCGGTATATGAACTTCCCGGACAACCAGAAAATGCAATGTGTGGTTTTCTTGCTTACAAATAACACTACCATCTGGTGGCAGTCCGCTGAAAGGATAATTGGTGCTAAAGCTGGAGCAATAACTTGGGAGCAATTCAAAGAACAATTTTATCTAAAGTACTTCTCCGCCAGCCTAAGGAATGCTAAGGAACAGTAGTTCTTAGATCTAAAGTAGAGTCGGATGTCGATTGAAGATTATGATCAGAAGTTTGATAAGTTGTCTTGTTTTGCTCCAAATTTGGTTGCCATGGAGGTTAAGGGGGTTGAAAGATTGGCCCACGACCTAAAAAGTGAAATATATGGTTTTGTGTGGGCCTTCAAGCCGACTACTCATGCAGTGATACTTTGTTTGGCGGTTTGGATGGACTCCTTAGATGTGGGGAACGCCCAAAGCCTCAAGCGTCAAGACCCTCATGATAGAAAAGGAAGTCAGAATAGGAGGTCTCTGAGTCCCCATAGAAGATTGAGGGTTTGGTCGAAACGTTACGGTGCCACCAACAGTAAAATTTCGAGCCAAATTAGCCAACATTCGTTAACTACCGGGTCACTTCACTAAAGCCCAATTGTTGCACTCCCCTCACTGTAGATATATTTTTATCCACTTGATATAACCATATTCAGTTAGTCGACCATTCACAGGTTATTCGTAATAACATTTGAGTCAAAATTTGTTTTACCCCCAAGATTACATCTTGCTCCTTAAGTCCCACTGATCCTCTAATAAATAATTGATTTGTGATCCAATCACCAAACCGAGTCCCTCTTAGACCAATGAGAAGGTAGGGCCTTTTATTCAAGACCCAGAGTTAGTACTTAATGGAACAACCTATCTATTATCCCTAAAAGTGGGTAAGAGTGAATTCCATCTTGCACCCTATGTCTCCAGCTATCTACCCGGTCTTACCCCGGAAATGGGAGGCTTTTTTAGTCCGATAATTCCAAATAAACAGGAGTTCATGGTTAGCTCAAGATTAAGGTGAAGTTACCTAGGTCATCACTTTGAAATAGTGAGTCTTAAATAGTAAACAACTTTATAAAGTAAGAGTGACTTATTTCTCGATCCGGTCTTATACAAACTATTTGCATAGGACACCCCTACTTGCATGTCTCCACATGAAAGATTCAGGATCGTATTGTATGTACTAAATAAAAAATGGGCCGCATCCAATAATGTCCCAAAATAAGGTACTCAGCCTTATTCATATACTATGGACCATTTTAGCTATCTAATCAAACTTAATCCACTCGTATGTCTCCACATAAAGTTCAAGTACTCATATAATAGCAATGGATCTTAGTTTATTGAATTTAGTTTTTATAAGTGAAATTTACATATTCAATAATAGTTTTATTGAATAAACCTGAATAACTTCTTTATTTCCAATAGAATATGTTTAATTTTACAAACTGTGAGTTTTAGGATATACAACCCAACAAACTCCCACGTGGACTAAAACTCCAGTGAGTTTACATATATACAAATATATACAATGTTGCATATGAGAGAATAAATGCAATAAACTAAGGCATCAGATACCCATTAATTCTCCCACTTACCCTATATTTATCTATCTCGTAGTCCTAGTCCCACTAGGCAACCTCCAAACACTTTAGCCGAGAAGGTCTTTGTAGAAGGATGAGCTAAATTGTCTTCTAAGGCTATCTGCGTGATGATCATGTCTCTCGGTGTACTATAACCTTGATGAGATGGTACTTGTGCTCGATATGCTTTCCACGCTTATGGCTTCTTGGTTTTTTGGTATTTGTAACTGCTCCACTATTATCACAATAGAGGGTTATCGACAAATGCATATTTAGAACTACTTCCAAGTCGATCAAGAACTTTCTAAGCCATACTACTTCCTTGGTTGCTTCACATGCAGCTACATACTCCGCTTCCATAGTGAAGTCAACAATACAACCTTGTTTTATGCTCCTCCATACTATAGTTCCTCCATTCAGAATGAATACTAATCCCGAAGTTGGTTTCATAGAATCCACATTGATTTGAAAATCAGAAATAGTGTATCCTATAAGGATCAGATCCTTAGTACCATACACGACATATGGTTCCTCGTTCTCTTAATACTTGAGGATGTTCTTAACGGCTGTCCAATGATCATATCCAGGATTGGACTGATATCTGTTTGCTATTCCAACTACATAGCATATGTCGAGACGTGTACACAACATGGCATGTATCAAACTTCAAATTATTGTTTCATACCTCAACTTCTTAAGGTGTCTTAAGACATTGTTCCTTAGACAAATGAATTTCATGCCTGAAAGGTAACATACCTCTCTTGGAATTTTCATTTTATATTTAGACAACATCTTGTCTATATAAGATGCCTGAGATAGCTAGCGTTCTGTTCTTGTGATTCTGAACTATTTGAATCCCAATAACATACTGTGCATTTTCCAAATCCTTCATTTGAAATTGCGATGCCAACCATCTGTTAACGTCAACTAGGAATTCTACTTCATTTTCAATGAGTAGAATATCATCAACATATAAAACCAGAAAAACTATAGTCTTGTTGACAATCTTCTTGTAAACAAAATGTTCAGCAACATTTTTTTCAAAGCCATAAGATTTGATTGCAGTTTTAAATCTTATATTCGAAGATCGAGATGTTTGTTTTAACCCATAAATAGATCATTTTAGCATACAACCATACTCAACTCTCAGCAAACTCAACCTTTTGATCAACATCTATATGCAAATCAAAACTCCCTAGGAGATGACACCAAAACAAATACATTTTAAGTGGAAATGTATGGTGTCATAAGTGGGTAAACCCACCTTAGGATTTTATAATTTTTCATTTTTATTTAAAATGATTTTTAAACAAAATCAATTTCTAATTGGAATCAAATTTCAATTTTATAATGAAAAAGAAATTAACTCAATAGCTAATATTAAATAAAATCCATTAATCTTAAAATTAATTCTATAATTAATTTTAAATTAAATCTTAATAATTAATTAAATAATTTTAATTTACTAAATTAATTTAATGTAAAATATTAAATTAATTAAACACTAGTTCCTCAAACATGAATTCCTACTTATGTAATTAATATTTAGATCATATTTAAACATTTTTCAATTCTCCAAATTCATTTAATTCGATAATTAAACGTATAATTATATTGTATATAATTACTAATTTCTTTAATTCGAATTTGAACATTTTAAGTTCTCTCATCACGCTATACTAAAGTTTAATCCGTTTATAAGCTAAGCACTTTAATTCCATGAATTTTAGCAAAGAAACATGCAAGATCAATTAAAAATACAAGTAGAGTTTATGAAATTCATACCTTTGTTGAATTCTTTAATCCTTGAATTTCAGCTTGAATTTCTTCACCAACAAGTTGTAGACCACCACTTGATCTTCCCTACTATCCTTTAAGACTTTAGATTGAATTGTGAGATCCAAAATGAGCTGTAATTTTTAAGGAAACTAAGGAGGATTTCAGTTTTTGGTGTAACATGTGAAGAAGAACCTTTCTTCTTCAAAATTTCAGCAGCCCCTATGTAGGACATGTGGAAAACGTCATGTGTGGGCAGTTCATGGTAGGCATGGGGGTATGTTTCAAGTGCAAGCAAGAAGGGCATACGGTTGACAAATGCCCCGAGGTCCTATTGGTGATGGTAGGGATCAACCTTTGGGATCAAACAAAGGGACTCTGAAGGAACATATGAAGACCCTAAGCAGAAACGTGGAAATCGTCCCAATTTTATTTTCATAGAATTACACTGGAATACAGAATATGCATAATCACTAATTTATAGCATGCATTAATAAGAAAGGAAAATGAAGAATAGGATTAGAAACCCTTACCTTTGAAGAACAAATTTCTTCACGTATTTCCTCCTCTCTAAAATGTGACGAACAAAACACGAACGATCTAAAATATCCACCACCAAAAGATCTTCTTCCATATTCTCTATATGAATGAGAATCTCTAAGGAGGTGTGAGCTCTTAGGTTTTTGGAAGAGAGGGAGTGTAATTGAGAGGAGGAGAGTTTCTGTTAATTTTTTTTTTTTAGAGAGATCTTTCATTTTGTGCCTTCTGTGAAGCAAATTAAGACGTGAACCGACTCCTCACATTCGTGAGAAAATTAAAGGGGAAAGAGTTAACTCCCTCCCAATTTTAAATTCGAAAAATAAATAAATAAAATAAAATAAATTTAATTATTTAACTAATATATATAAATATATGATAACTATCATGATCATATATTATATATATTGAACTATATGTTATATCAAATATAATACATAACCTATAGTTTAATTCTCTCATCAATGGTATCTAATATAAATCCAATTTATATTAAATTCAATTATATGAATCCAATTGACATAATTAATATTTGAATCATAGTCAAATATTTATTTCTTCTCAATTAAACTTTATATTATAATGTATCAAATACATTATAGAAATTATATCATATATAATTAAATTAAATTAATTATATCTCATATAATTAATTCTCTCATTTAATTTGAAAATTCAAATTAATCCAAAATTAATTTTAACTAAATCATTGTTGAGCTACAAAGAGGACCTCGTGGACCCATAGCTTGAAGCTTAAATGGTACTTGAATAATTAATTAAACTTCTTTAATTAAATTATTCAACATCCTTTAACTGTTGGACACTCTACTAAAGGCCAACAGATGCACTCTTCGCACTATAGATATATTTTTGTGTCCATTGGATATAACCAGTCAACAGTGTGATGACCCTTCATAAATTGCTCATAAGTACAACTAGGCCAAAATTACCGTTTTGCTCCTATAACTACATTTAACTCCTTAAGTACCATTGATCCCTCTAATGAACAATAGTTCATTGTCCAACTCTGATCAAACCCCTCTCGGGGCTAGGAGATGGTGTGGTGCCACATTGTTCAAGCCTCAAAATCAACCCTTAAGAGAGCAATTTATCTACTTATCCTGACATTGAGGAATGGATGAATTTCATCTTGTGTAGCTACGTTCCTAGCTCCCTAATTAGATGAATCCTTAAAATGGTAGGCTTATTGAGTCGGCGATCTGGTCACTCTCACCCATACAAATCAAAGGGCTGCCTTCATATGCAGGAGTTCACAACTCACTCAGGATTAAGATCATGTCATCTATGGTCATCCTAATAAAATGTAAGTCTCTATTATGAATGTCGTTATATAATGAGACTAGCCATTTTGTGGTCTGGTCTCCTACAAACACTTTTGTATAGAATATCATTGCTCACATGTCTCCACATGAATGATCAGGATTAGATCATTTGTAGCACTTTATCACAATTGTAACATCTACAAAGTGAGTCGTATTCGTAGTGTTACAAGGATAAAGTATCCAGCCTTATCCATCTACTACAGACCATTTAGGTTGTCACTTATACATGATCCATCTATATGTTTTTACATACATGTTTAAGTTACAGATGGTAACCTTAGATGTTAGTTTATTGGTTTGTGGGTTTAATGCTACTAAATGTCAAATAAAATATCTCATATTTTATTAAATAAATAAAATATTTTTATAATACAATTACAAACCCCAATAGTCTCTAGTAGGAAACAGCAGCAAGATGGGGAGATTCTTAGACTTAGCATGAAGTCGAAAGATCCAAGGCGATAGCAGATGGAACTCCACCACCAGTGAGGGTTTAGTGAGTAAAGGGATTCATGGATTTTTTGTTTTCTTTGAATAATTTTGGGTTACTCACTTGATTTTGGTTTATATTTTAATTTACCCATTATGCTTGTATGTTAGATTTGCAGGTTTAAAGGTTCTGAGATATTGTCCGACGGTGTTGAAGGTTGTTTTGGTGTATCATAAACCGTTTTTCAGTAGATTTGAAGTTGTTATGAAGGATTTTAGTAAGTATTAAGGTTTTGAAACTGGTTTTGGTTGATTGTTATTACTGGAAATTGGTTCAATAATCTTTAATTGTGACTTATGCACAGGTTGGAGTTCATTGGTGAAGTAATAAAGTGTATTTTGGATTTAGCCTAATTTTTTGGTAAGTCGTGTTGATAATTTTGGAAGGAGTGAATGTGTGGACTTGGGCTTAAAGGTTAAAATTGATTTTTGATTCATGTTCTAGGATCTAATTCAAAGTTGTGGTAAGCTAGAAAGGAGTTCGCTTGCTTGAATTACTTTTGGGCTTGATTTGAGGTAAGTGGTTTTCTATTGGAACCTCATTGAGTTGGACACTCAAATTAATGGGGAATGTTATGAAATTTCTATCTAGATGGTACCATAAAAACATGAAATTGATTGATGGAATAATTTATTGAGCTATGACTTTTTTTTTTTTTTTTTTTTTTTAAAGTTACATTATGAATTTGTTGGAAAGCCATGATCCATGACTTATGTGTTAGCTTCTTTAACTGTTGCGTGCATGCTAGGTTAAGAGGGTGATTGTTAACCCATCTATCAGGCTGTGTACATCTTATGTTAGTGAGCCATCGGGTTCACCACTTATGATTGTTCCAGTGTCCCTTTGGGATTACGACTATTTCTATGATTTATGTTACTATAGGCTCATACCCACGACTGTTTTATGCACTACGCATGTCATGCCATGTTATGCCATGCTATGTTATGTACACCACACCATCGTTAGGTTGGGATTAACAGATCACCTAGATGGCCCCAGTAAGGGGTCATTTACTGAATATTCTTTTATACTCAATCTTTCCTATTTTATGTTTTTCAAGTAAGGACAGAAACAGACTGGCGAGTGAAGAGAGGGACCCATGAACGAGCCATATGGAAAATGAAAAATCGCTTCCCCTGAGTTTATGTTTTTTTTTTTTTTTTTTTTAATGTTTCTTTGAATGTTTTAAAATTAGGTTTTAATGTTAGACCGAACATTTTATTATTTTGAATGTTTTCTTTGTAAATATTTTTAGGGGCCCCGAACAAAGGTTTTACTTATTTGTTATTTATTAATTTTCTAGTTTACTTTGAAAAATTATCTTTATTGTTTTAATGAATTTTATTTTTCTCAATGGACAAAATGTTTGGGTTTTAATGTCTATTTATGAGTAACGATCCTTATCCGAATACTCAAAATGTCGGGTCGTTACACTTGGGCAGATTAACATTGAGATTGGTGAATTCTTGATAGATCAATACTGAGATTTTATATATTTTCCTATCTTACCTATTTATTTTTGCAAAATTTAATCTTTCCCAAATTTAAAAATCAAAATGGATTCATCCATTTGGAAAAAAAAATCTAATTGCTAGATTCATTTGGAAATTTAGGCACTGATATAATTGTGGGAATTGAAATTTGTCTAAAGTTTTGAAAAATTATTGAGAATTGAATTTGACATTTGGTAAATATACCCAATTTTGGAAAAAAGTTGAAAATATATAAGATATGGTATAAGATGTGGGTAAATTACATAATATATTAAAAATTAAGAGAATCTCGTAGTGAGAAAGGCCCAAAAGCTCCAAAATAGTCGATATGTTAGAAAAGGTTAATTTTTTAACTAAAACTTGGTGGTTGATCATGCCTGAGATAGATCAAGAAAAACTATTTGAACGAGTTTTCAAAAAGGATACTAGTTTTGCAAGATGAAAACTTTAACATATTATTTCTTATAATTTTCCCGATAAGTTCCTTATTAATACAAGTGAGGCTAAATGTTCTTTGAAATTATCTGTATATTGCATGTGAGACTAGACATGACTCTGACTTGTTAATGTTCAAAATTTCACTTTTATTTGGTAAAAAAAGGTTGAAAAATAAAATGAGAAGTTAAGAAGGGAACTTTTTATTTTTTAAATTATTGATATGGTAAATTTTAAAAACCTTTTAATAAAATATATTATTTTCTATAGGTTTAATTCTCAAGAATATAGGACGTCTCTAGACGAGACAACCTATATTGTGTGGCCTCAGGCCCTCATGTTGTCTCTTTGGTGGGTCGTCTCTTAATTTCTACACACTTAACTAAATTAAACTTCCTAAATAAACGGTTGGTCACCTTGTTTTCCTTTGTATTCTATTAGTGAAAAGTGAGCTGCCAATCAAGAAATTCTCTCTCTTCGATACGACCTTTCTGTCCATGTTTATAACTTGCTTTTCTTTCACATTTTTAGTACAAGTCACATAAAATACATATCAAAAGGAACTTTACTCATTTGTTGTGTATTTTCTCTTAGACTTACTAGGAAAGAAAACTAGACATGGAAAACTTGCAAATACAGTAGTAGAGAAGATTATTCAAGCACAAAATCAACCAAGCAAGAACATAAGTATATGAAGATCAAGGGAAGAAAATGAACATACAAAGGAGTTATAGTGGTTGGGTGATTTTTCACCTACATCCACACTGAAGAAGCCAACAACAAATCTTCATTCATCAAGAGTTTTCAATGAGGTAAACTCACAAAACTTCTCTTTTTCTCTCATGTTTACAATGCAAAATTTCTCAGCATTTTTATCATCTATTTTTCTGTCTTGCTTCTTCTATTTATAAACAATTCATGTGCTGGGGACTGGAGAAAATACAAGTTGCCAAGGGTTTAAGATCATTACTAATGAATAAAAGACTTCAAGAAAATTTTAGTTTATTTTCAAGAATAAAATAAATTCAGAAACATCTTTAAAAAATATATGAATAGAAACTTTTTTTTTCTAAATTCAGGATTCCAAAACATAATTTAATTTAAACAACAAAATCTAGTTCCTAAAAGAACAAAAACCTAGGGACAAAGCAAAACACAAGATGTCTAAGAAATCTAAAACAATTTCAAAGAAAAGAAATTATGTGGGGAAACATAGCTCCCCTAGTCCTATGACACCATCAAAACATCACTGTCATGCACAACTGTACACGATCTCTAGCAGTATCTAAAAAAAATAAAAGAAAAAAATTGATTATTGAAAATATTTAATTAGTAAGTAATCGAGCCACTATCATATCATACAACATGAATCATGTCGTTCCTGTTTTAATTAGTGAGACATAAGAACAAAAAAGGAAAAAAGGAAAAAAACAAATATAAATATATATTTAAGCTTAACAATTATAAATTAGAAAAAAAAATATATTCTTTAATAAAAAATAGAGGTCATGTAACTTTTTGTTAGTGATTGATAGAAAAGGTGACACATAAGGAGTAAGAAAAAGCTTCCCAAAGTATATCTCAGGAGTAAAATTTTCAAGTATAAATAAAAACCCTAGAACCCACATGAACATAAATGAAATCGTATAGACCAAAACTATAACTTTCTTTAACATAACTCTACTAATTATTTAGAGTAAAATATAGCTTAGTGGTAATTATATTGACACGTGATACCTCTCATATACTTGGATGCTCAATCGATATTCATTGTACTAAAAAAAAAAAAAAGTTAAATTTCAACTATTAAATAAACACATTAATTGCTAATATTATTTTAAAATGAGCTAAAAACAGAAATAAAAATTCATATTTTCAGTCATCCATTTTTTCGTTTTTTCGTTTTTTTATTTTTTATTTTTGTACAAAAAGTAATTACGAGAACTTGAAAAGGGAGAGTTTTAATACGAAAAACATTGTAATTATTTTTGAAGAGTTTTGGAAGGTGGAGAGCTAAAAGACATTATAAAACGTTTTAATTAATGCTAGTGTGATAATTAATTATTAGATAAATAGTTAACCAAATCTAACATTACTCATTTTACGTTACAATATTCTTATTAATTCCCCATCATAAAATTAATCATATTCTTTCATTTTCCTAAATATTACATGCTACCTCTTCTCTATATAAACACAACTATTTATGATCCATTCACATCAAACAAATCCAACTTCATTACAAATTTCATCTTTCATATCATCCATAATCCATTGATCCAATTTTTCTCTCCTACAATGGTGGGCATCTTCAAACTCTTCATCACTATGTCCTTTTTAGCTCTTACGTTCGCTGTTAGGGTTGAATCAAGGCCAAACCCTAAAACAAGTTTAACAACAGAAATAAAGGTTGATGGTGAGACATCGGATTGTTGGGGATCTTTATATGAACTCCAAGCATGTACTGGTGAAGTTATCACATTTTTTCTCAATGGTGAAACGTATTTAGGTTCCAATTGTTGTCAAGCCATCAAAATCATTCAACATGAGTGCTGGCCTACGTTGCTTGATTCTTTAGGATACACAACTGAAGAAGGTGATGTCCTTGAAGCCTATTGTGATACCACGATTGATACTGATCTTTCAACAACATCATCTCCTCAGTTGGCAATGGCACCTTCTATCAAGCAAAAGAATGAGCCTAAAATCTTCGCTCCATGAAATTGAAAGTGATTTTTATAATAAAATAACTATGCGGTTGAGTAACAACTCTATGTTACGCTTAGTTGTGTTTTCGACACTTTTCATTTTATGTCAAGAAGTTGTATTTTTGTTGTTTTTAAGACTATATTTATATATAAGTACTCAAAAAGTTTTACTTATAAATTTGTTCTTGAATTAAGTAGCAAGTCTATACACTTCTTCGTCCGAAATTAATTTTCAACAGTCTCTCACAAGCTAGCTATGATTAGTTTCAAAGATCCAACTTCAATTGTTTTGGTAAAAGGATCACATTGGCCCTTAGTTTATAATTTATTTTCAAATTTATTGTCACAAAATTTAAATTAAAATACAATTTAAGACATGTAGGATATCAATTAAGTAAAAAGTAACCAAAACAAATAAAATTTCTCAAGAAAATAACATTAACAGAATGAAACAACTTTTTTATACAAGTCTAGTACAATAACATATTATTCATTTACTTTGTCACCAAATAGACCCTACCTTAATGTTAATTACATACACATGCACTTCACTTGTTTTATTGCCGTTTCTATTATTCAATTGCATTGGCTCATGTTCGATTCATTTCTATAATTTAAACATTATTAGTAATGGTAACATTTTCACTATTTCATTAATAATAATAATAATAATAATAATTGTTTTTGTTGTTTTTGTTGTTGTTGTTATTATTATTATTATTATTATTATTATTATTATTATTATTATTATTATTATTATTGCACATCGGAGATGAGATTCTGTTGAACTTGCCAACGTTGTAGATCACTGCGTGGTCGTAGGTCTCGCACAAACTAAAGAACTCGTCCTTGTTCACTCGTAGCAACATTTGTTGTCAGCCGTCGAGAAAAGAACACCTTTGTTTGTGGGGTTGTTGTTGCTTTCCGGCCTCCGCCACATGCTCATGGTTGTCACCAAAGCAGAAGAAACTCAGTTGTAATGCTTCCAATTACTGGAATTGTTGGGCTGACCACTCTTCACAAGGCCCAAATACTCCAGATCAACGCTGGAAAGATGAAAAAATGACTCAGGAATATTCTGCCAAATCCTTGATACTCGGAACTCGATGCTCGATGTCTTCCTACTCAATCCTCGATGAGAATTCCCTTCTTCGTTTGACAAGTCTCTGTTAAATCCTCGATGGAACTCAATGACAACAGAACTAATACTTGATCGTACTCGACGGTTCTTGAACTATACTCGTTATGACTCGAATGTGAAAACGATGTACTCGAAGCTACTCGATAGCGAAGAATCGATGCACAATTGACTTGATATTCAAATTACTCGATGCGATTTGAAAAATAATTTAATGGCGGGCGATTTTCAGTTAAGAAAACACTCGTATGAACAAGAAAGATAAGGTAAGAAGATGGAGACAGAGTGTTTACATGTTTCGGCAAGATTGCCTACGTCTACGGGAAGATCTGAATTCTTTTACTAATGAAGATTGCATACAGATTTTGTTGTTTACAGAAAACTAAGGAAAATGATGATATCTCTCTAATTTGAATTTAAAATCAGTGTTATTTATAGAATATACCAACTGACCATATACAAAAGTTAGTTATAAACAAACAAAAAACTAAGGTATTTGAGTCAAAGCTTCTTCAAATTCTCCACTTTGACTTCAATGCCTTGCAATCTTCTGATCTTCCTAATTTTGACCGGTTTGTCTACCCTGTGTCTGGAAGCTCAAAGCTAACATGTTCTAAACATTTAAACAACTTAAGCTTTGAAACAGGTTTTGTTAACATGTTAGTTGCATTGTTTGAAGTATGAACCTTTGAAATTTCTATCTCTCCTGTCTCAATTTTATCTCTAATGAAATTATACTTGATATCAATGTGCTTAGTTCTAATGTGGAATTGTGGATTTCGGGACAAATGGATAGCACTTTTGTTGTCATAGTAGAGTTTCACCAATATTTGATCTATTCCAAAGTCTTTCAACAATCTCTTTAGTCATGATGCCTCTTTGATTGCTTTTGTTAAAGCCATATATTCAACTTCTGTTGTAGATAAGGCTACTATAGGTTGTAATGATGCTTTCCAGTTGATTATATTAGGAACAAAAAAGAAAATGCAACCTGTTAAGGACCTCATTTTGTCCAAATCACCAGTATAGTCAGCATCCACATATCAATAAAATTTTAAGTTTGGTTTAGCAGACCTTTGGTAGACTAATTTGAGTTTTTAGACCAAACCAGATACCTTAGGATCCATTTAGTAGCCTTCCAGTATCTCTTATTAGGATTAGACATATATCTATTAACTAAGCTAGTTGAATATGAGAGGTCAGGTATGGTAGAAATCATTAAATACATTAGGCTTCCGACTGTTTGACTATAGGGTATGACAACCATTCGTTTCTGATGCAAAATCCTTAAAAGAGTTAGTTGAGGAAAACTTAAAGTGTTGAGCAATAGGTAAGCTCACAGGTTTAGCATCATTCATGTTGAACCTTTTAAGGATCTTCTCACAGAAAGAGGACTGATTGATGCTTAGAATAGATTTCTCTTTGTTCCTTTGGATCTCTATTCCTAGGACCTTGCTTGCTTCTCCTAAGTCCTTTATATCAAACTCTTCTTTTAAGAGGTTTTTAACATGGGTTAGGTCTCCTTTGGACCTACTTGCCAGCAACATATCATCTACATATATGAGTAGGTAAACCTTGTCCTTGTAAGAACTTGTATTTACATAAACACATATGTCAAATGAACTTCTTTTGAACCCAATGCTAGAAATATAGTCATTGAACTCTTATACCAACACCTAGGTGTTTGATTTAACCCATATATAGACTTGTTGAGTAAGCAAAAGAGATTTTCTTTTCCTTTAACTTTACATCCTTTAGGTTGTGTTATATAGCTTGTCTTCTCTAGATGTCCATGAAGAAAGGCAGTTTTTACATCTTTGATACAATTCTAAGAAATCTTATGGAAGTCTTTTTGACAATAGGAGAGAAAATCTCATAATAGTTTATTCCTTCCCTTTGACTGAACCCTTTTGCAACCAATCTAGCTTTGTACCTAGGCTTTTGATCATAGGATACTCCTTTAAGTTTGAAAATCCATTTAGAGGCAATAGGTTTGTAATCCTTTGGTAGAGGAACTAAAGACCAAATGTCATTCACTTTTAGTGAATGCATCTTCTCATTCATTGCTTCAATCCAATCCTTTGCATTAGCACAACTTGTTGCTTCCTTAAAGGTAGTTGGTTCTTGGTTAGTAGAAGCTACCACAACATTTAAAACCAGATTCATATAATTCATTTCAGTATATCTAGCTAGAGGTGTGATAGTTCTCCTTTGTCTATCCCTAGCTAAGACATACTGGCTTAAATCAAGTTGTTCACATATTGTCTCCTCATGTTCCCCTACATCTTCCTCAGTTTCTCTTGTGTCACTAGGTTAGCTAGACTCAATTGGCTGCTCAGTTTGTAACTCCATCTCAATTCCCCCTCAATCTTTTTCTCCTTTTGCATAAACATCTCCTCTTCTCTAAGGTGATGTCTCTGCTCACTATGAACTTCCTCTAAACCGGATGCCACATTTTAAACCCTTTAACACCCTCTGTAAAGCCTACAAACATGCACTTGACTTCTCTGGCCTTTAACTTTCCCTTATTTTTCTATACAAGCCCTATACATCCAAGACCTTGAGGTTATCTAGGTTAGGAGATTGATTCGTCCACTTTTCCTTAGGGGTAAGCAACTCTAAAGATGTGTGAGGGCACCTATTCAAGGTATACACTGTATACGCCATGGCTTCTGCCCAATAATTTTCCCCTAAGATAGCATCAGAGAGCAGACACCTAACCCTTTCCATTATGGTTCTATTTAACCTCTCAGCAATTCCATTTTGTTGAGGTGTATACCTCATTGTTCTGTGCCTAGTTATACCATTCTCACTACAAAATTTATCAAAGTGTTCATTGTAAAACTCAAGCCCATTATTTGTTCTAAAGTATTTTAACCTTTTAGATGTTTGATTTTCTATCATGGCTTTCCATTCTTTAAACTTCCTCAAAACTTGGTCCTTAGTTTTAAGAAAGTATATCCAGCTCTTCCTAGAAAAATCATCTATAAAGGTTAGAAAATACCTTGAGACACTAAGGCTTGGTATAGGAGATGGTCCGCATAGGTCAGAATGAACATAATCCAAGGTTTCTTTGGTGGTGTGCTGAGATTTTGTGAAACTTTGTTTGGTTGCTTTACCTAAAATGTAGTGTTCACAAAAGGAAAGGTGCTCACTGATACCTTTGGGTAGAATTCCTTGCTTGGAGAGTGCTTGCATCCTTTTTTCACTAATATGGGATATTCTTTTGTGCCACAAGTCAGCCTCTATTAACCTTGCTGTTGAAATCGTGTAGGCACTTTTCATCATCTCTACTCCTCTCACAATATAAAGGTCATTGACCTTCTCACCAACCAACACGACCTTGGAATCCTTGATCACCTCAAGAACTCCACCTTTTCCTCTACATTCACACCTAATGGGGTCCAACTTCAGAGATATCAAGTTTCTCTTGAGAAAAGGTACATGTCTCATATTTCTTAGAAACTTGATTGATCCATCCTTTAGCTTCAAGGATACTGAACTAACCCCTTTGATCTTGCAAGCTTCATTGTTTCCCATGTACACAAATTCTCCATCTATTTCCTTGTAAGTACGAAACCAAGGTCTGAAAGGTGTCATGTGATAGGTACAACCAGAGTCAAGTACCTAGTCATGCTTCCTAAGAGAACTGATTTGGTTGGTTTGGTTTCTAGTGGAGGCTAAGGCATCAAAATAAAAGTAGGAACCTTCAACCACTGAAGCTTCTAGTTGTTTTCCCTTCTGTTCCTTCTCTTTTTCTTGGTTTTTCCTTTTTAGACTGTAGCAATCTCTCATCAAGTGATCTTTCTTCTTGCAGTAGTTGCATCTCAGCTTGGTCTTAGGTTTGTGCTCTTCACCTGACTGGTTTTTATTCCCCTAAGACTGATTCTGCTTATTCTTCCCCTTGGTAAACAATAGATTGCTCCTTCTTGACTGACTGAAGCTCCAACTCTGTAGTTCTTAATTCTGAAATGATGGCATCAATGGTAACCGATTTTCTGCCATATTTCAAGGCATTCTTCACCTTCTTATAAGCTTCGATTAGAGAGTTTAATAGCATAAAAACCTCATTCTCATCGCCAATTTTCTCACCAAGGCTCATGAACTCTGAGACTATCCTCTTGAACTTATCCAAATTATCTGAAAAGGGCTTGGCAGAATTCATCTTGAACGTGAAGAACTTCTTCCTTAGATACATCTTGCTGGGAAGATCCTTGGTTGCAAAAAAACCTTCCAGCTTGACCCACATCATGTGGGCTATGTCTTGATCAATTACTTGCCTCAAGATACTGTCACCGAGATTCAGAACCAAAGTCCCATATGCTGTAAGCTCCATGTCTTCTCTTTCTTATGCTGATATAGTAGGTGACAGAGTTGATGGGTCCAAAAAGGCCTTGTGTGCTCTCTATTGTCCAAGAATGGTTTTGATTTTGGCCTTCCATAGGCTAAAATCGGCCTTCTCATCGAACTTCTCAATCTCATACCTGGTAACAACCATTTCTGATCTTATCGAGTATCAAGTCTTGATTTCTTGAGAATCTTGATGTTCCAAGAATGTTGACCTTGATGATCTTTAAAAGCTATGATACCACAAATTTTTGGGCTAACCACTCTTTACAAGGCCCAAATACCCAAGATCAACGCTAAAAAAAATGAAGAAATGGCTCAAAAATATTATGCTAGATCCTCGGCACTCGATGCTCGACGACTTCCTACTCGATCCTAGATGAGAATTCCCTTATTACTCGATGTGATTTGAATGATGAATGAATGGCACACGATTTGCAGTAGATAAAACATTCAAGAAAGATAAAGCAAGAAGATGAAGACATAGTGTTTACATAGTTCGGCAAGATTGCCTATGGCCATGGGAAGATTTGAATTCCTTTTACTGATGAAGATTGCGTATAGTTTTGTTGTTTACAGAAAACTAAGAAAAATAATGATAACTCTCTCTTTTGAATTTAAAATCAGTGTTTATAGAGTATACCAGCTGACCGATTACAAAGTTAGTTATAAACAAACAAAAAAACTGAGGTATTTTAGTCAAAGTTTCTTCAACTACTCATTAAATATTATAATATATACTTATAAAATATATATTTAATACCATGCTTAAATGTAGAAATAAAATAATATTTACAAACTGACACAACACATGTAAAATTAAATTTGTGGAACAAACTGATAAACCAGATGAGCTAACCATGTCAACACATACCACATCAACCACCACCTTATCAATCAAGAGCAATCTTAGCCCAACAATTCAACAAACTGATTGCAATCCAACAAATCAGCAATCAACACCTCAATCAATGGAATAATGCATAATTTTTTGCCAAATTGCGAAATTTGTAATGGCTATAATATCTAGTACTGCAAATATTATTTTCCTTGTTTCGATATTACACACAGCAGAGCCTCTTAGCTTGCCTTACACAATGGCTCTTACCATGAAGCATATTTCCTTGTATACACGAAGATAAGTCTATATCAAGTTTGATCCAATTTTTAACCAATAAGACTTGAAATTAGAATAAGATTTGAAACAAATCAAGAAAATTTCATCACAAGTAACCATGATAATTTAATTGGGCATTATTAATTTACTCTACCCAATTAAGTAAATTTTACTTCTCAATATTTGATGAAAAAATTTCCTAATTTTAAATCAACTTTTAGCAATCTAAATAAATAAAGAATCAAAATCTCTTCCCAACAAA
This sequence comes from Benincasa hispida, assembly GCF_027475165.1. Lineage (NCBI taxonomy): Eukaryota > Viridiplantae > Streptophyta > Magnoliopsida > Cucurbitales > Cucurbitaceae > Benincasa > Benincasa hispida. The sequence continues at coordinate 7,774,916 of NC_143485.1, read as the reverse complement.
CTTTTCATAAAATAAATTACCTCTTTCGAATAACTTCCAATTTTTCCCTTGAAGTGATCCAGTGAAATTGATGAAATATTCGTCTGATTAAAGATATTCACCCAAATCTAGCAATTAGACTATTCTTCTGATTAAAGATATCGAGTTATTCAATGTCCAATCAAGATTGTGCAATTTCTTCATGGCATTGTCAAAGGCCATTCAATAACCCATATGTGGAATTTCTCACAATTTGTAATGTCTTTTCCATTTTCTCACAAGTCCACAAACAGGTTTTAATTGGGATTGGTAGTAAGAAATCAACTTGAAAAACCCTTCCATGGTTCCATCTCCAAGCGCCTCAGTAAAGTTTTTTTTCCTATATTTTCCATCTATATTTGCTTTCAAATAGTTGGAACCAAATGTCGATTGTTTTTTGTGTCGTGGAAGATCCATTGCCATGAGAGAAAATTTGGGACAACCACGGTATTAAATTGCGTATGCCGGTTGCTCTCCAAGGTTAACACAACTTCAAACACAAGTGTGCACTCACCAGAGAAAGGATTGGAATCGTTGGAAGAGTATGCTCATAATAATGTGGAAAAACAGAAGAGAAGAAGAAAATTTAGATCTATATTCTTTCTGGAAAACATACCCACTATTTATTAAGAAGATGAAGATAACGGCTAGGATATTCCAATGGACACAAAGAAACAAAAAATCATTTTATATCCAACAATTATGATCTAATTCAATGTAAAACGTTTTTGTTATAGGCCTTGGCCCAAGTCATTCCCAACATCCAATTGCAGAAAGAATCCAGAAGAAGCTTAGTAATTGAAAATATTCCCATGTTTCTACCAAATACAAATAATCTTTCTTGAATGAGATTCCTACTGTGGAAAAATATAGTAGTGCAAAAGCTTCTTGGAGAGCCATTGTCAAAAGCCTTGATTGGTTTAACACTAACTACGATTGAAAAATTAATAATGGAGGTAAAGTCTCTTTTTGGAGAGACAATTGGAGTGCTCACCGTCGACTTGTTGATAAAGTCTCAAGACTTTATACTCTTTCTCTGAATCCCAATCTTATGGTTTTGGAAGCTTGGAACTCAACGACCAAAGATTGGAACCTTCATCCTAGAAGACCCCTGCTCGACAAAGAGCTGTCCTCTTGGAATTCCATTAAGCAATAACTCCCTATTCCTTATGAGAGGAAAAGCCTCGATCAACCGAGATAACTCCTCAATTGAAATAGAAACTTCAGTATCTCCTCTGTCAAAGAAGCTTTGTTTCAAAGAAATTCTAGCAACAACCATATTGTTCAAAATTAGGTGTATGAAAAACTTCAGAAATCTTTCCTCCCAAAGAAAGTTAAGTTTTTCATCTGAACTATCCTTCATAGAAGTATATACATTATGGAGACTCTACAAAGAAGGCTTCATGATAACTGTAAAAAATGTCAGTTATTATAAGCTTTTTATTTAGAATTATGAGGGCTAACAGGCAGAGAACATAATGATAATACTTAGAATTTGTGAAAAATTGATTTTGCGTCGATAAGTACCTAAAGCCTCACTGACCCAATATTATGTGTATTCCGTGCCAAAGTGTCTATTTTTGTAGCTACAGACAAACCCATGCGCTGAAGCCAGGCGACCGCAAAAGACGAACGAAGACGGTAACCCCATGCGTCCAATGCATGGAAGTTGCAGTAATCCCATGCATCCAACACATGGATGTTGTGGTAAACACATGCGTCCAGCGCATGGAGAACGTAGTGAACAAATAGAGATTGCGACCACGAAGTGACAGCCATAATAGAAGATCGCAAGATGGGTAGAACGCGTTGATAACTTCAGCTAAATTAAGCTCGGACGCATACCTTGGGAGTATCAACAAGATAAGGCGATGTGACAACGCCCATACCGCGACAAAAGTAGTAGTGAACCATACCTTCATCATTACAGCTATCGGCGTCCAAGTTCTATAAATAGCCCTTGAGACCTTCATTTTGAGACATCCGAGCTTCTGGCTCAAGGCAGAAGTTTGTGATCATAGATGAGAGCTTTAAGGAGATTTCCAGTGACAATTCTTCATCTCCACAACCCAAACCGATTGAAGATCGGAGCATTTGCCAGAGATAGAGCTCGAGAGAGACATCTCCACCATTCAACCATGGCACCATCGGCAGCCTTGACGCAGAGTCCTTCATTTCCCTTCTAATCTCTGTATTGTATTACATTTTAGCTTAAGATATTAAGATATTTTGTGATCAATGCAAATCTTACTTCCTTCATTACCGTCTTCTTCATCATCTTCATTTCTATCATAGTTTTTCTTCAGCGTTTATTTATCAAAGTCAATCGCATACTTCATCGTGTAGCCTAGAGATAGGACGCATGTAGCAACCCACCGAGAGGTGTGCATTGTGCAAGTATAAGTGAGTTAATCCTCTTTGCTTGGTGAAAGGCTGTGGCAACGCCTGTCTATGGGATGTTGCATTGCTTATCTATAAGTTAAATAGCTGCGTCTAACTGCCTGAGAAGGTAAGAGATGGAATGCACTAAGCAAAGTTCGTATTGTTCCTAGAGATAGGCACAAACTTATGCTCGACGCAACCATGCACTATAGAGATATAGTCATACGGCTGACCACCCAAAGGTGTGATGCGTTAGTGCAACGAACTGGAATTACTCGGGCGATTTAAGATAGTAAACATTACTATGCGTTATTGGTTGTTGTGTTTCTACCTATTCTCATTGCAAGTCTTCTATTGCTCAATCTGTTTAGTTAGGAGTAGAAGTAGTGTGTAAAAAATTTAAACCCACTTCGCTTTATTTTTATTCTTATTCATCACCTCAGATGCATCGCTTCACAAATATTATTGAGTGAAAAGTCCCTGTGTTCGACCTTGGATTACCCGAGAAACTTGCATTAGTGTTATACTTGGCACAAGCATAAGAAAACTTGTGATAGGAACGCGTGGTCATTGTATGCTAAAGACTAACGCATCATCATTCCAACACATGACCTCAGACGCATGGGAGCAAACGCATCAGTTATGTCTAACGCATGATTCCATGTTCAAACCCATCCGTCCTTGATAATAAAATAAAACAAAACGCGTCCCTAAATTATATCAACACTTCAAACTCTCTTCTGCGTCCAAAATGGTGTATTTTGTGTAAAGGGAGCAATTAGAGCATGGATCATATCTTCATTCACTGTAGTTTGGCGACATTCCTCTGGAATAAAATGTATGATTCATTTGGGTAGTGGTGGACTCTCCCATTTGAGATTTCTTCCTTGTGCAGCTTACAACTAAATTCTACATGGAACATCATTATTTTTAACACAACCATGGCGATCTGTTGGGTCATTCGAAATGAAAGGAACAACCACATCTTTAAGGAGGCGTACATAAGTAACCAGTCCTTATAGCAGAGTGTCTGCATTTTGGCTGGGTGTTGGTCATACCAATCCAAATTCTTTATGGATTACAACCCCACCTTTATTTCTCTTAACTTGGTTGTTTTTATATAATTCTACTTGTAATTCTTCTTCGGCTTCCCTCCAACCCTTTTCCTTTGCACCTCTGTTCTTATTGATTAATTAATGAATGAGTATCGATGTGATGAGGACTCTACGAATGTGCTAATCTAGTTGGGATATTCTTATGCGTCTACTGATCCACTTCATCTCTTTTCCTAAAATAAAATCATTATGTCTATTGCGTTCTTATATTATATTTTTTGCACAACTTGTCAATGGGATTGGACCATTTTCATTCTCGGTGTTCAAATTCTATCGTTTTTAGAACAAAAAAAGTTGTGCCCTCAAGACAATGCGTAATTAAGGAATTAAACTTAAAATGTTCATTGTCGGAAGGTAAATAAAATATAAGCTTAAAGTTATACTTGTATTTCATTTATTTGCGACATATTGGTTTATCTCCATTTTTGAGGTTATCAAACATTTGAAAGTGAATGGATTTGATTGAATTCGTGTTTTTGAATTCCTATTGGCTATTTGACATATTTCTTTTATGTACTTTATGTTGGATTGACACCAACACGCAGCAGAAGAAATCAGTATCATAAGCACTCTAATTCATTAATTTTGGTTGAAAAGAAACATGCTAAAAACAGAGTATAATGGGTTTCATGAACATACCTTGGCCGAACCAACGAAATCTCCATTTTCAAATGCAAAATTCTCCGAATCCTTGTGTAGGCCACCACAAGATCTTTTCTACTATCCTCTTGGTGCTCTAGATTAAGTTATGAGACTCAAAATAAGATGGAATCAAAGGGAATATGGAGAAAGCTCATTGAACCAACCCATTGAAAAACACCTTCATTCGAATTTTCAGCAAAAATTCAGTCAGTTTTTCATGCCTTTCTTCACTCTAATCTCTTCAATACATTGTAGAATATCATGCAAAGAGATGTGCTGCATGAGATGCAGCTCATGCTTAGAGTAAACCAAAGGAGGAGGTGGTGGGTTTCTTGTAAGCTAGTTGAAGATAACTTTGAAAAAATCCATTTTCAATTTTGTGTAATTTTCAATTTCCAAAAATCCATTTTGATTTTAAAATCATATTTTATTTCTAAAATCAAAATTTATTAATTTTACAAATTAATTTCATAAATTAATTTTGTAATAAAATTAATAAATAATTACCTCTTGTTTCTTAAGTCCCCACTGATCCCCTAATGAATAATTGTTTTGTGATCCATCAAACAACCGAATCCGTCTCGTACCAAATGAGAGGGCGCCCTTGTACAAGCCCCAAAATCAGCACTTAAGGGAACAACCTCTATGCTATCCCTAAATCGGGTAGGAGTGAATTCCTTCTTGCACCTTATGTCCCCAGCTATCTATTAAGTCTTACTCCTGAAATGGCAATCATATTGAGCTGGCGCTGTTGAGCCAACCCTCACCTATGCAAATCTAAGGGTAATTCCAGATAAATAGGAGTTCATAGGTAGCTCAGGATTAAGGTCAAGTTACCTAGGTCATCGCTTTGAAATAGCCAGTCTTAAATAGTAAATAGCGTTATAAAGTAAGAGTGACTCATTTCGTGGTCCGATCTTGTACAAACTCTTTTGCACAAGGACACCCCTACTCCTCATGTTCAACATGAACGAATTAGGATCACTTTGTTTGTAGCACTTTACAACTCTTTGTAACAACTACAGAGCAGGCCATATCCAATAGTATTATTAGAATAAGGTACCCAACCTTGACCATGTACTATAGATCATTTTGACTATTTACTCGAACCTGATCCACCTTTATGTCTCCACATAAAGTTCAAGTACTCATCCAATAGTCAAGGGACTTTTAGGTTTATTGGATTTCTATTCAAGTAATAGGTCTATTCAATAGCACCTTTATTGAATTATCAGAATAAGCTCCATTGTTTACATACCACGAGTTTTAGGACATAAAACCCAACACTTTATGTACTAAATTTATTTGTGATATTGCTACTTCAAAGCTTAATTTTCATTTGTGAGAGTTTTGAACCTAACTTAAATGGCCAAACAGAACGCACAAACAATTAGAAGAATAAATCAAAAGCAACAAGAACGAACACCAAGATATATAGTGGTTTGACCAATTTAGTCTACATCCACTTTGAGAACTAGCTTGAATCAATTTTATTACGAGCAATGAGGAAGTTACAATTACAGATAATTAACAATAATCACCAATCTGTAATTTTGTACCCACTGATACCAAGAGATCCACACACAATGTCACCTCTGAAACCAAGAACAACCCACTGAAAAACAGGCCACGTCAAGTGTACTACTCGCCTCTGACCGGTGAACTCACGTGCAGCCTCATCGTCGGACACAACCTACTACACGTCGGAACACAGTTGTTGCCACTTGACGAGAACGGAAACTCATGACAGACCCACGTCAGACTCCTAACCTACACGGTGGAAAGAACTTACTGTTGGATGCACCAGACGCATGGACAAACTCACCGGACACGTGTCTCTCGCCTGTCGAACTCGTCGGATGAGTTAACCACTTGCCGATGGGTCTCTCTCTCACGGTAGTCTCCAAATTTTGGCTACCTTCCCTCTTTCTTTAAGTGTTTCACAATTTTCAGCCCTAAACACAAAGAAGATGGGTTAAGTACAAAATTGCCATTTACCCATAATTACCAGAATGCCACTGGGCCTTTAATTTCACCAAAAACCCAATAAGTCCCACTTAAATACCTTGTTATTTTCTAGAAATCTCCCTCATAACAAGAATATTTAAGTGCCAAGCTGATTCTCCAATCTCCCTATCATCCAGATTTAATATTTAGCCTATCTAGCAGGTATTTAAACTTATAGGCTGGAAGAATCTTGGTTAACGTATCTGAAAAATTCTCAACTGTATGAACCTTGATCGGTTCAACATCTTTCTGGGCCACAACTTCTTTGATAAAATGAAATTTTACATTGATATGCTTAGACTGTTTGTGATGAGATGGATTCTTTGCAAGATGAATAACCCTATGGCTATGACAACGGACCATAGGAATGAACTCCTACAACAACAACTCACCAACTATCCTTTTCAACCACACTACCTCTTTAACAGCTTCACCTACTGAAATATACTCTAAATCAGTAGTAGACAAAGCAAAAACTGACTGTAGAGCAACCTTCCAACTGACCACATTACCAAACAAGCGAAAAAATGTGACCTGATAGAGACCTTCTTTTGTCAAGGTCTGCAACATAATCCATATCTGTGAAGCCTTCCAACAGTGCTGATTTATCACAATCCCTGCTAAAACACAATGATATACTGACACTACCTTTAAAATATTGAAGCACCCATTTAACTGCATTCCAATGCTTCTTCCCAGGATTTGACATAAACTTACTTATCATACTCATAGCATATCCCAATTCAGGCCTAGTACAAATCATCAAATACATAATACTTCCAACAGCATTACAATAGGGAATATTAGACATTTGTAACCTTTCTCGTTCAGTCACAGGACAATGAAACGAAGAAAGCCTAAAATGAGACACTAAGGGTGTCGAAACTACCTTACAACCAGACATATTATACTTCTCAAGCAGTTTATGCACATAACTCGAAATGGTTAATGAACCTTTCTCCCTATCTCTTTTCACATCCATGCCTAGGATCCTTTTCAATTCACCTAAATATTTCATCTCAAATTCACTACTCAACTATTTCTTGAGATCACAGATTTCAAAATAATCCTTAGACACCAAGATCATGTCATCTACATACATAAGTATATAAATGTATGTACCTTTCTAAGATAGTTTCCAGTACACTAGAGATCATATGGGCTCCTGTGAAACACCCGCTTTAGAATAAAGGTGTCAAAGCTGATATACCACTGCCTCGACGATTGCTTCAGTCCATAGATGGACTTGTGAAGACAAAAAACCATGTTTTCCTTTCCTTTCACCTCATAGCCCTTAGGTTGAGCCATGTAGATCACTTCCTCCAATACTCCATGAAGGAAAGTATGGTGACATCCATCTGTTCAACAAACATATCAAAGTGAACAGCAATAGATAAAATTAATCGAATGGACGAATGCCTCACCACCGGAGAGAAAATCTCATGAAAGTCAACTCTCCCCTTTTTAGTGTAGCCCTTGGCTACCAGCCTAGCCTTATACCTAGGCTTGCTGTCACCTCCTGTCCTTGACTTGATTTTATAAATCCACTTTGACTGAATGAGTTTTTGATAAGGAGGCCTTGGAACCAATGACCATGTCTGATTCTTCTGCAACGAGAACAACTCTACTTCTATAGCATCCTTCCATTGTTCTTCCGAATCAGATATAACTGCCTCCTCAAAAGTAAGAGGCTCTGCTTCAATACTGTCAATTGCACAAGTAAGAGCATAACCAACTAAATCAGCATAACCATACCTCGTAGGAGCCTGCCTCATTCGCTGAAGCCTATCACATGTAAGCTGATAGTTTTGTAGGTCACTGTTACTTGAACTTTCTTCACCGAAAGCTCCCTCATCAATCAAAGTCCTTTCCAGTTGAGGCTGTCTACCATCAGAATTGGATGACTGATCACTAGATTTGCCTAAACTAACTGATGGTCGTGCTTTAGAATTAATTCTAACCTCTGCTTCAACCTGATCAACTGTCTGCTGTTTCTGCTACTCTTTGACACAAAATGTCATCTCTATTTCATTATGTTGTGGTTGATGCCCTAAAGTCTCGTGTCCTGTAGTTTGTAAACAGTTTGTACGAATGCTTGTGTTGTATAATATATGATATTTATTTCACATCATGTATTTTGCTCAGTTGCTTGTTTTATTTGCTTTACCACAAACAAATAAACTTAAAATCTCTGATTATCTGTATGTAACTCAAGCATGTATGTGGTAACATACAAGTGGATCATGTCTTGAGTGATAACCAAAATGGTCTGTATTATATGGATAAAGGAGGGAAACGTGTAAAACCCGAACCCTAATTACTTTAAGTAATGTGATGTCTTCTAATGAGCTAAATAATGCCATGTCTCAGGATGTATAGAAGATGGAATGCATAATAAGCATATGAATGAGACCATACCATCTAATGAGAAGTAGTGCTGAAATAATATTGTGAGTGAAGTTACAAAAGGAAATTTGCTAAATCCTAGCCCTTCATCACCAATAGTGGGCCAGGTGGCACAAGGAGGGTTCATGTTGGATTTTGGGCGGTAATATAAGCAAGAAGGTCGAATTCATTGGGTTGGTTTGGATAGGCTACTTAGGCTATTTATGTAATTTCAGTGGCATTCGAAAGCTCTGTGTGTCTATCTTCTGTGGCTGGGCTGCTGAAAGGAAAACTTGCCAGAATAAGGCCGGAGGGGCAAAATAAAAATGAAGGGTTCGTTTCTTGGGTGAATCTAGGCCATCAGTGAAGAATTGAAGCTCCAGGACGAATTACGAAGCGTTTGAGCTAAATATTTGAGGTAATATTGTTAACTTAGTTATAAACAACTTTGTAGAATTAAAATTTTTAAGATAAGGCCTAGAAATCGAGTTATATAATTTTGAAGGTTAAACTGGAAATTGTTGAACAAACAAGCAGTTGCTTGAATTGAGGCCAATGATGAAGTTTTGAATCTTCAGATTAAACAATGAGGAATTTTGAGCTGAAATTTTAAGGTAATGTTGCTAATCAATTCTAAACATGTTTGTAGAAGGAAGTTTCTTCAAAAGAGGGCTGGATTTTGATTTATGAATTTTTGAAGTTGTAACAGAGAACCTGGGCATAAGCAGACAGCTGCTTAGGAAGATTAAGCAGGCAGCTCAAGAGTGAGAGTGAGCGGGAGCGGGAGACAGCAAGAGGAAACGAGAGCGAGAGCGAGAGATGGATCTCGCTAGGGACGGAAATCTCGCTGGTTTGCACTGAATCTCGCTAGTTTACATTGGATCTCACTAGTTTTGCGCAAATCTCGCTGGAAAGTGCCAAATCTCGCTGGGAATGGTAAATCTCACTAGAAATGGAAAATCTCGCTCATAAGGATGATCTCGTTCATGTGGGTGATCTTGCTCATGATGATTTTCTCGCTAGTAATCCTGAATTTGTTGATAAAAGTTTCATTAGTAAATGAACTATTTTGAGGTATTTTGCTAAGAATTCTAAGTATTTTAATTGGGAATTATGTTCTTTCAGACAAAGAAGAGCAAGAAGAGACGTATAACCCGTTAAGAGGCCAACGAGCTGTGAGTGACTATGTGATGATTTACTATTTTAGTGTTTAAATGAAGTGCCAAGCAACGTATACATGAAATGGTTTCTCATGCTAAGTAAAGTATGATTTAAATATGTTATTCTCTCCAAATACTTTCAGCATGTTTAAGTAACTCCATTTTTATGATGATTTGAGCACTAAGCCTTAGTATTCAACTAAATTGTTATGACTAGTTTTACTTAAAATGAGATATCGAAGGATATATGAGAATGTATCTGACCAACTTAGTACCGAAGGACATTTGAGAAGGTACCAGACCAACTTGATACCGAAGGAAATTTGAGAAGGTATCTTAGCAGCTCGATACTGAAGGACATTTGAGAAGGTGTCTGAGTAGAAGTACTTAAGGATACCGAAAGACATTTGAGAAGGTATCCGCCCAACCAGATACCGAAGGACATATGAGAAGGTATCTAACCAACTTGGTACTTAAGGACATTCGAGAAAGTACCAGACCAACTTGATACCGAAGGACATTTGAGAAGGTATCTTAGCAGCTTGATACTGAAGGACGTTTGAGAAGGTATCTGAGCAGAAGTACCTAAGGATACTGAAGGACAATGAAAAGGTAGCCTAGTGAGGTACATAAGGTAGGACGATACTCAATTATAACCATGTGCACGTAGGTAATACAGCGTCGAGGGACTGAGCAAAAGGGGATTTTCCCCAAATAAGGTTGACGTTCAGGGTTAGAACTAGTAGTTCATTCTCAACTAAGGATAAAGGCAGTCATATATTCTTCTAGGCTAGAAGGATAGTAAGGAATTTCTAATGCTTATGAATGTTTATCAACGCATGATGTTTACTAATGTATGAGTTTTGTAAGTATGTTTTCCATGTCTAACGCATGCTAGTAGTTTTACAAGCTAGCTTGATATGTTTTAAGCCAACTTATTTCACATAGTATAAAACATGCGTTAGGGTTAAAGCTAAGGTTGAATGAAGCTTGACGAACTATGTTTTAAATACCTAAGGTTGCCAAAGTACATGCGTTGGTATTTCTAAACATAATGAATAGGGATACTGAAGGTAGGGAAGGTATCTGAATAAATGTACCTAAGGTGTTAAGGTACATAGCAAAATCCATGTGTATGTAGGTAGGTCTGAATGAGAGGCCGAGGTATGGGTCTCATGGCCGATAATAGACGTTGGGAGCTAGAGCAGTGTATGCTCGTTCTCAACTAGAGAATATCGATGATTATTGATGTTTAAGAGTTGTTAACAATGTTTATGTTTTAAGGATGTTGCTTGAAATGCCATCGGTATATTTAAAGAGATCGATGTACGGATCTCTTCTAGCCATAGTTTAGTGTAAACAGGTTGAAGTAGAGGTCTCATCTAGCCATGACTTGACATTGGGAATTAGAGCAGTGAATGTTCATTCTCAATTAAGATTCAGGTTGCAGATACAATGGTTTAAAAGGTTTGATGTACACGTTTGCTTGGTGTATTTTAAGTTCCAGTATTATGTTTTCAAGCTTTCAGTTTAAGCATGAGTTTTACGTTTTATTAAGTCACTCACTCGGCTTCTAGCTCACGTTTTCAAATGTTTTCCTTTCCAGGTAGCGGTCAGTTCCCAGAAGACTTTTCTACTGCTGCCCTGCCACTCAAAGAAACAAGTTAAAGGAAGCGTAATTGAAGATCGGTATTAGTTAGTACACATGTGTCTGACTAGTGACTAGTATTCTAGATGGGGCTCACTAAGTTGTAATATTCATGTATGAATAATGCTACGAAACCCTGTAATCTAAATGTGTTAAGTTCTGAGTTAATTTGTATATATTCAGGGTTTTGAGCAATCTTTAACTGGTAAGATAGGCAGTAAGTGCCACCAAAAGGATTGGTAACTACTGTAGTCACCATTCCGTCCAGGCTAGGAGAATAATCTTTTGTAGGGTGTGACAAACGTTATCCTGGTAACGTTACGGATGGGGCCCACTTTGTGGAATGGTCAGAAGTGTTGTGATTTGTTACAGATGGTCTGATCCCAATCATTCATATTGAGGACATGTGAGCGGGGCATCCTATACAAAGAGTTTGTATAAGACCTGACCACGAAGTATTAACGTCTCGTTATAGAGCACCGTTCATGACAGAGACTTCACTACACTAGGTGACCATAGGTAACATGACCTCAATTCTAAGTGAGTTGGGAACTCCTACCATAGAAGGCGGTCCTTTGATTTGTATGGGTGCAAGTGACTAGGTCGCCGATTCAAACCTACCATTTTGGGGATTCATCTGAATTGGGAGCTGGAAACTCAGCTACACAAGATAGAATTCACTTCTTACCCGAGGTAGGGGTAAGTAGATAGATAGCTCCCTTGAAGGCCTGATTCCAGGGCTTGAACGATGTGGCGCCACACACATTCTCTTGTCCCGAGAGGTGTTTACACATAGTTTGACTATGTGTTATTGTTCATTAGAGGAATCCGTGGTACTTAAAAAGTGAGATGTAACTACATGGGCAAAACGGTAATTTGGTCCAGTTGTACTTACGAGCATCTGTGAAGGGTCATCGTACTCATGATTGGTTATATCCGATGGACACAGAAATATATATGTGGTAAGAAGAGTTCAACAGTTGGTCTTTAGTGGAATGCCTGATAGTTAACGGAGGGTGGATCTCGTGCCTAAAGAGTTTAGTCAGCTATTCACAGACCGTTAGAGCTTTAAGCCACAGGTCGATTAGGTCCCTTGAGTAGCTTGGATAAAGTCGAGAATCATTGTTTGGGTTAATTAGAAATGTTCAAATTGATAAGAGGAAGTTCGATTGTATATGATATAATTGGACTAGTTAATTATATATGATATAATTGGCTAAATGTATGAGATACATGATTTTGGAGGAAATTAGATATAAATATGATTTATATCAAGTAGAGAAAAAATTACTATAATAGATATGTGATATCAAACTCTAGGATAAAAATATAATATGGTTATATTTATTAATAATTTAGTTGGTTAATCATATGATAATTAACCTAAAATCTCACTCGAACGTGCGTTAGTGGAAACAACGTCGGTTATTGTAACTGATGAATAAAAATAAAATTATTTTCATTTTGAATAGTTCGAAAAAGTTTCGGAAAAAGATCGGAAGGTTGCATTGGTTCGAAAACATAAACAATTGTTTAAGTAAATCGAAAGCCTATACGATAGTCGCTCAGCGCCTAAACGATTGCCTACTTAGCACCTAAACGATCACACACTAAGTCTTAAATGATCGGTTAGCTTTCCTAAACGATCATATAGTGTGTCGTGTTTGTTAAACGATTGCCTACCTTTTTCTAAACGATCGTTCAGTAAAATCTACACGATCATGTAGTTTTTTCTAGTGGAGCTCCTTTCTAGTGGTGTTATCCCCACTGCGTTCTTGTTTTTATGGTTGTTCATGCTGTTGTAGTCAACGCATCTGGTGGGCGTTGGTTGACCGGGTAGAGGTCTTCCGCTGCGTTGAATTCCATAGTCAGAAGAGTGTCTTCAACTTGTTTGAGAACTCTCTCCCTTGTTATTTTTGTTGTTCAAAGCATGCCATTAATTACTGTTTGTTTACATAACTGTGTGTTTGAATATATTTGATGTTTTTCGATCACGATGAAATTAGAGCGATCCGAACGCGCTCATGGAACTCTTCGGTAAGAGATCCTTCAATTAGTATTAGTGCTAGGTTCTGATACTCCGATTTCATATGTTGCAACGAAATGAAATTTACGTTCTTGGTGGGTGCATGTGCATTTCTACACTGTTTAATTGTTAAATTGCTATGGATGTGCGGGATTGATGGATGTTTTTGTGGATGATTAGCCTCGGTTTTATTTATTTTTTTTACATCTGCGAGTGTTTGTAAAGGCCCCTACGTTTTTTGGCATTAATAATCGTTTTTGAGTCGTTTGTTAATCGGAGCAAGCGTTGCAGTACTACTAGGAATGAGGCGATCAAGGGGTGATCGCATCGTGCAGACGATGGAGTATGCGATCGTTGTTGATCGCATCGTGCAGACAATGGGGTACCCAATCGTTGTTGATCGCATCTGTTAAACGATGGGGTATGCGATCAAGGGTTGATGGCATCGTGTTGATGATCGGGTACGCGATCGCTGAGTACCGCATCGTGTAGACGATGGGATGCTCGCGTATCGTTTAGGTCAGAAAGCTTCATCGCTTAGTAATTAACTAAACGATCGCTTAGTAATGCAAGGTAAATCGTTTACTTGTCGCCGTATCAAGCGATCGCATAGACGATTAGGCTTCGCAACCTTGTTGTCATTAACGCGATCGTTTAATTTTGCTTTTATTGTCTAGTGTGTGTTGAACAATCGTGTACCTATGGCGTTTACTATACGATGGAGTCCTCCTAGTAGTTCAAGACCCGGTTCGCCTGTGAACCGGTTTGCTCGATGAAAAATGTAATAGATAGGGTTATTTCATTCCGATTTTTGTAAAGGGTCATCCCGCTCTATTAATCCTTTATTTATTACATGTGATGTATGTTTTTAATATGTCATATGGTATGCACATATAGTAAATCCCACCTTAGATTATGTAGTGATCATGCATCATCTCTTTATTGTAATTTTTATAATTTAGAGAAGCATGATTTAATTATATAAGAGCATGTTCATGCATCATTTAATATAAGAGTTATATTTATGCATGCATAAAAAGCATTGACATGCATCATCTTTATATTATAATGGTTATAGTATAAGGTTGAATGATAGCATGTTTGCTTGGTTGTTACGCTTATATAAAAGTTATGTATAGTAATGACCGGAAATTGCATGAAGCATGACACATAGGTTACTTTATAAATGTTATAAACACCCCATTGTGCGCAATGGTTTTAGTTGTTTCTTTTTCAAGGTTAAAGAGAAATTAGAACTAAAAGAAATAAGAAAGATATGCATGCTCACTTAGGTTTAATTCATGGTTTTAAAGTGTTTAAAACTTGGATCACATAGACTTAAGATCACGTTTCTAATATGATTAGCAACCCTAAGGCTTTAATCTTTTAATCAGTTTAATAGGATTAAATTAGCTAATAAAAGGTTAAAGTGTAGCAAATCTATCTATAAGGAACCTTTTGTCTAAGGCGGGTTCTGTCTAGGCTGGGGTATTTAAGTTGACGGAAATGTAACACCCCTACCTGGAAACTTAACTGGAAAGGTGAATTAGATAGATTTGATGCATGCATACAAGTTAACGACAGTCCATTAAAGTGTTTAAATGTGACTACTTAAACTTGTTCTTTTTTCATAGACAAATGTTGTTTATGAGCAGAGCTTAAAAGAACACATAGACTTAAATCAGTAGCCGCATTGTCTAGGTTTATGAACCCCTAGGTAGAACATTCAGTGGGAGGTACTTGGGGGATTAGATGATTCACTTAAACCTTTCACGTTTCTCCTAAATAGTCCACACCATGAGATCTACCCTCGACCTCGTGGCACCTTTGGCGTGTCCCCCTAATGGATGGTATTTTGGTAGGTCAATATCAAGGTGGATGGAGAAATTGTTCATAGTAAGTAGGAGCGGGAAGTGCGATAGCATATCCCTCGATCTCCCTCGTTAGGTTGAATAAAGTTAATGCACATCACCTCGAGGCACCCTGGGAGTGTCCCCCTAAAGGATGATAGTTTTGCGCATTTCTTTATTTGATCTCCTATAAGAGGATAAGGTAACTTAGTCTCTTGCCCTAATCCGTTTCTTCCCTACGGTGGGCTCATTAGGGCGGGACTCTGGCATCGAAAGCGAGGGGTCATACTTACATGAAATTGTTAAAGCTTAACATTTCTGGACCGAAAAATGGTGGCTGTTAGGTTCAGTTCCAAGAGTTAGTTCTGCCTAGTGGTTGAGAATGTCTCATCCCAGTGAAGAGGCAACTGATCACCCTACGATGACGTTTGTCTTGCCTCACTGGGAATCATTACACAATAGAAGTCTATAACTTAGGGTACTTGAAACTTTTTTGCAAAACTGATTGGTTTAAAAGCAGTTTAACAAAATCTAATAAAATTTTGTTTGTATTTTCAGCAACTTTTTCCAAATGGCAACAACCATGTTGGCATTGTTAAGTGCCGAAAAACTTACTGGCGATAATTTTGCAACATGAAAACACATGATCACGACGATCCTGATCATCGAGGATCTCATGTTTGCTCTCATGGAGGCTTGTCCTCCTATTCCAGCTCCTAATGCCGCTCGAAATGTTCGAAAGGCATATGAGCGATGGATAAGGGTGAATGAGAAGGCCCGAGCCTACATTTTGGCAAGTCTTTCTGAAGTCTTGGGCAAGAAACATGAGCCTATGGTCTCAGCGCGTGAGATCATGGAGTCCCTGTGGGGGATGTTTGGACAACCATCTAAACAGCTTATGCATGAGGCTCTTAAATACATATTTAACTCCAAAATGGAAGAAGGCACCTCTGTTTATGAACATGTGCTTAACATGATGGTCCACTTTAATGTGGCGGAGTTGAATGGGTCTACCATCAATGAGGGTAGCCAGGTTAGCATAATCCTACATTCATTGCCAGAGAGCTTCCTGCACTTTGTTAGCAATGTGATTCTTAACAAAGTGAAATATAACCTTACAACTCTCCTCAACGAGTTGCAAACCTACCAATCTTTACTGGAAAGTAAGAAGAGGGAGAAGGGTGAAGCAAATGTTGCTTCATCCTCTAGGACGTTCCATAGAGGTTCAACCTCAGGAACGAAGTTTGTACCTTATACTTCTTACTCTAGAAAGGGGAAGAAAAATAAAGGTGGTAAGGGAAAAGGGAAGACGCTTGCTAACCCACCGCCTGTCGCCCCAAGGAGGCATCCATCGGTTGTTAAGGGAAAATGTTTCCACTGCAACCAAGATGGACACTGAAAGAGGAACTATCCTTGGTATCTGAAAGAGAAGAAAGCAGCCAAGGCTGATAAAGGTAAATATGATTTACTAGTTCTTGAAACTTGTTTAGTGGAGAATGATGATTCAACCTAGATAATTGATTCGGGTGCCACAAACCATGTTTGTTCTTCTTTTCAGGGGATTAGATCTTGGTAATAGCTAGAGGCTGGTGAGATGACAATGCGAGTAGGCACCGAGCACTTATCTCAACTGTGGCAGTGGGAGGACTCCAGTTAGCTTTACAGAATAGGTTTCTTATTTTGAATGATGTATATATTGTTCCCGAGCTAAAAAGAAATCTTATTTCTGCAAAGTTTTTATTGTAATGTAAATATACAGTCTCTTTTAATATGGATAAAGTATTTATTCATAAAGATGTTGTTTTTATTTGCACAGCAAATCTGGAATTGAACTTATATGTGCCAAGGCCATTAGCCATTAATTCTCTCCATAATACTGAATTGTTTAGAACTGTCGTAACTCATCAAAACATCGACGAATTTCTCCAAAAGAAAATGTCCAACTTTGGCATCTTCGTTTAGGGCACATCAATCTCATTAGGATTGAGAGATTGGTGAAGAATGGACTTCTAAGTGAGTTAGAAGAAAATTATGTACCAGTGTGCGAATCTTGCCTTGAGGGTAAGATGACTAAATGACCTTTTACAGGAAAAGGTAATAGAGCCAAGAAGTGTCTTGAGTTAGTACATTCTGACCTTTGTAGTCCTATAAATGTGCGAGCCCAAGGTTGCTATGAGTATTTTATCATTTTTACTGATGATTACTCCAGGTACGGGTATGTTTATCTTATGTAACAGAAGTCTGAATACTTTGAAAAGTTCAAAGAGTTCAAGGCTGAAGTTTAAAACGCATTGGATAAATGGATTAAAAAAATTCAATCGAATCGAGGTGGGGTGTTTTTGGACTCGACATTCCAGGACTATTTGATAGAACATGGAATTGTTTCCCAACTCTCAATGTCGGTTACACCTCAGCAAAATGGTGTAGCGGAGAGGAGAAATAGGACTTTCTTAGATATGGTTCGCTCGATGATGAGTTACGCTTCCTTACCGGATTCGTTTTGGGGTTTCGCAGTGGAGACTGCGGTATACATACTCAACTGTGTTCTCTCCAAGAGTATTGCAAGAACACCTATGAAGTTGTGAAACGGAGGTAAAGCTAGTTTACGTCACTTTCGTATTTGGGGTTGCCCTGCACATGTGCTTGAGGCTAATCCCAAAAAGTTGGAACCACGGTCGAGGTTATGCCTCTTTGTAGGCTATTGATGCGTTATTTTATTGAATGGAAACATGGATGATATGCATTGTTTCTCCATTCTTCTAGCTCGATCAATTGAATTTTTCGTGCTTCTCCTGCTTCCTTTAAATCAAAATTCAGTTTCTTGACCACCCACAATGCTTTATATTCTAGCTCCAAGAGCAAGTGACACGCTTTGCCGAATAACAACGCTTAGGGGGACATGCCTATAGGTGTTTTAAATGCAGTCTGGTATGCCCATAATGCATCATCAAACTTCATTGCCCAATCTTTCCGTGAAGGTTTAACTACCTTCTCAAGTATCGATTTAATTTCCCGATTGGACACTTCAGCTTGGCCATTTGTTTGTGGATGGTATGTGGTGGCCACTTTGTAGAGGATGTTGTACTTGCGCAGCAGCTCCTTTATATTGTGATTGACAAAGTGTGATCATTCATCACTTATGATGGCACGGGGAGTGCCAAAACGCGGAAAATATTTTTCTTCAGGAACTGGGAGACTATCGCCGCTTCATTTGCAGCACATGCAATTACCTCTACCCACTTGGAGACATAGTCAACGACTAATAAAATATAGTATTTACAGTTTGAAGGAGGGAATGGTCCTATGAAATCAATCCCCCATACGTCGAATAGTTCCAGCTCCAAGATAGTATTCATCGACATTGCATTCTTCCATGAAATGTTGCCAGTGCACTGGCACCGATCAAATTTCATTGTGTAGTCCACAACATCCTTGAATAATGAAGGCCAAAAAAATCCACTTTGCAAAATTTTGGCTGCAGTACATTGTCCTCTAAAGTGCCCTCTATAAGATGAATCGTGGTACTGTGACAATATGCGTTGTTGAGCAGCATCCGACATGCATAATCGAATGATTTGGTCTGCACCTTTTTTATAAAGATTCGCCTCATCCCAATAGTAGTGTCTGTATTCATTCTTGAGCTTTTTCCGTTGGTGGTAGGTGTAATCTTCAGGAAATTGTTCACAGACCAAATAATTAACGATGTCCGCATACCATGGCAGTTCTTCTATGCGAAATAGCTGCTCGTCCAAGAACACGACACTCACTTTAGATTCATTATGGTCAACTTCAGGATCCTTCAGTCTGAACAAGTGATCCGTAACTTGATTCTCTGTCCCCTTACGCTCAATTATCTTGATATCAAATTCTTGAAAGAGGAGAACCCATCTGATCAATCTCGGCTTTGCGTCCTTCTTTGTCATCAAATATTTGATAGCCGAGTGATTAGTATGAATGAGTACCTTGGTTCCAAACAAGTATGCCCAAAATTTTTCCAACGCAAAAATCATAGTCAGGAGTTCTTTTTTAGTGGTGGTGTAATTAAGTTAAGCAGAGTTCAGGGTTTTACTCACATATGCGATGGGGTGCAAAATTGTTTTCTTCTTTTGCGCTAATGCAGCTCCCATCACATACCCACTTGCGTCGCACATGATTTCGAACGGTAGTGTCTAATCCGGCGCAATTAAGACGGGTGCGGTAATCAGCGCATCCTTTAAAATTTGAAATGCGTTGAGGAAATTGTTGTCAAATTCAAACTTTCTGTCTGCCTCTAGTAACGCACTCAATGGTCTTGCTATCTTAGAAAAGTCTTTAACAAATCATTTGTAGAATCTAGCATGCCTCAAGAAGCTTCGTACTGCCTTCACATTGGTTGGAGGTGGAAGCTTTTCAATTGTGTCAATTTTGCTTTGTCCACCTCCAACCCTTCTCTAGAGACCTTGTGCCCCAACACTATACCCTCTGTCACCATGAAGTGACATTTTTCCCAATTAAGCACCAGGTTTGTCTCTTCTCATCTTTTCAGTATTTTCTCCAAATTGGCCAGATAAACTTCATAAGTGTTCCCATAAATGGAGAAGTCATCTATAAATATTTCTACTGAGTCCTCAAGAAAATCTAAAAAAATTGCCATCATGCACCTCTAGAACGTGCTTGACGCATTGCAAAGGCTGAACGACATGCGGCGGAAAGCGAATGTCCCATATGGGCAGGTGAATGTGGTCTTGTCTTGGTCTTCAAGAGCTATCATGATTTGATTGTACTCGGCATATCCATCCAAGAATCAGTAAAAATCATTCCCTGCTAGTCTGTCCAGCATTTGATCAATGAATGACAAAGGGAAATGATCTTTCCGTGTGGCCGCATTCAGTTTGCGATAGTCCATACATATGCGCCATCCAGTGATGGTTCTTTGTGGTATTAATTCATTGTTCTCATTGGGGACTACCGTCATTTCGCCATTCTTAGGCACACATTGCACGGGGCTGACCCACATGCTATCTGCAATGGGATAGATGATGCCCGCATCCAACCATTTGATAATCTCCTTTTTGACGACCTCTTTCATCGCAGGGTTAAGTCTGCGTTGATCTTCAATGGTTGCTTTGTGGACGTCCTCAAGATGAATGTGGTGCATGCAGTACGCGGGACTAATTCCTCTAATATCAGCGAGCGTCCAGCCGATTGCTCGCACATGCTTTTTGAGAATGCTCATCAACGCATTCTCTTGATCTACGTTAAGTGCGGAGGAAATTATCTGGTAGCTTCTCATTCTGCCCTAGGAATGCGTACTTCAGATGTGTTGGTAGGGTTTTTAGTTCAAGGGTTGGTGGCTCTACGGGAGAAGGTTACGTTATTTTTCTTTCTTTCTTCAGCTCTTCTTCTTGCATTGCGATCGATCCTTCTTCTTTGTTTGTTTTTGCTATGATCGCATTGCAGGCAGCTACGGATGCGTCGGCATCCTCTTCTTCATACTCTTCATTAAACTTTTCTTCTTCAATCAAATTCACGTTATCTTCCGAATCTGGCAGGTCTTCCTCATCAGGAAATTTCATGGCACGAATTATATTAAATTTGAGCTTCTATCCGTTTATGCTCAAAGTGATCTCGCCCTTGTGCACATCAATTTGAGCACGACCTGTTGATAGGAAAGGTCGCCCCAAAATGATGGACACATCTTTATCGACCTCATAATCCTGGATGATGAAGTTAGCTGGCAAAATAAATTTATCAATCGTGATCAGCACGTCTTTCATCTTACCCTCTAGATGAACCAGAGATCTATCGGCCAGTTGGAGAGTCATGGATGTGGGCACAAGTTTCTCCACATTTAGTTGTCTAAAAATCGACAGCGGCATCAAATTTATGTTGGTCCCCAAGTCACATAAAGCTTGCCCAATATAGAGTCCTCCTATGAAGCAAGGAATAGTGAAGCTCCCAGGATCGCTTATCTTTGGTGGGAGAATAGATTTGGAACTTTGCGTTAATGCCACCGTGGCAAATTTTCCAGCACCTCTTTTCTTGGTTACCATGTCCTTCAGAAACTTGGCATAGGTAGGCATTTCCTCAATCGCTTCACTAAATGGAATGTTAACATGTAATTGATTTAACATAGATAGGAAGCGTTGGTATTGTATCTCTTCATTTTTCTTCTTCTTTAGCCTCTGAGGGAAAGGTGTTAACTGGACCTTCACGGTTCCTGTTTCATTTGTCTTTGAGGTTGACGCAACCTCAGGTTCTACTGCTTCATTCTCTTTTTCTTCTTCTTACATTGCCGAAATCGCAGGATCAGCTGCGATGGAGGTTGATCTGTTCTGATCCTTCTTTCCTCCCTCCATAGTCTTTCCACTGTGCAATGTCACAACCTGACATTGCTCCTTACCAGAACCCCCTGGGTTGCGTGGAAGCTCGGTTGAACTTGGCAGTGCCCCTTGCGATCTACTTATGAGCTCATTTGCAATCTGACCCATTTGCAATTCAAGGTTGCGGATGGACGTAGCCTGACTTTGAAGCACCGTCTCATTTTCCTCTATGTATTGCTTCAATAGGCCTTCTAGGGAAGAATATTTTGGTGGTTGTTGTGAGCTACTTGCTTGGTTGCTCTGCTGACCATTGTTGCATTCAAAGAACCCTGATGGCCCTTCTTTTTATGCCCTGGATTGAAAGTTTTGTTGTGGATTCTTCCAAGCAAAGTTTGGTTAGTTTTTCCACCCGGGGTTGTAGGTGTTGGAAAAAGGGTTGTTCTTTACAAAATATACAGACTGTGGATTTTGTAGACAATCTTCCATCGCATGCCCATCACCGTAAGTCGCACACCTTGCGGTGTTTTGACTTATTGCGTTGATTTGCCCACCTTGCGGTGTTGGACTGCAGATCGTCATTCCTTGAATCAAATTCATCATTGCGGTCATTTGGTTCTACAATGAAACAATAGCACAGTTATCTGTGTCAGAATCTTAGAGTTTTAATCTCTGGTCGCTCTCCCTCCAGTCTTCATGATTCTTGGAGATGCAATCTAGGATACTCTTCGCCTCATCATAAGTCTTGTCAAGCAGACCACCAACTACTGCCGCATTGGCAGCGGTCTGCGAAGCAGGATTCAAACCGTGGTAGAAAATTTCCATCTAAAGGCAGTCTGGCAGCCCATTATGCGGACAATTTCGGACCAACCTTTTAAACCTCGCCCAGGCATCACTGAGCGATTCGTCCATGTCTTGTTCAAAATTAGTAATAAGCTTTCTTCGTCTCGCATTCTCTATAGGTGGGAAATACTTCTTCATATACTTCTCTACCACCTGCTCCCAAGAAGTGATCTCTCTTGGTTCGAGTGAGTAAGCCCATTTCCTAGACTGATCACAGAGAGAAAATGGAAACAGCGTAAGTCGAACCTCCTCAACAGAGATGTTCGGAAACACAAAAGTATTGTAGATTTCAATAAAATTTTAGAGGTGGGCGTGCGGATCCTCGCCACGCCGTCCTTTGAATTGACCTACAGCCTGGGTCATCTGTAGCATCACCGGTTTTATTTCAAATCTACTTCTGTCTAAGGCATGCCTCATGATTCTCAGAGAGAAATCATAGAGGTTTGGCGATGCATAGTCCCAAAGGGCCTATTGCGATCGTTGGGCAACAGAAGTGGATTTGCAATGACATTATTGTTGTTTGGTGCTTCTTTCCTAGGCTGCTCCGTCATCTCTTCTTTATCGGATTGTGGTTGCTATTGGCGATTTCTCAATTTCCTTCTAAAATTCCTCTCAATCTTTGGGTTGTAATTCGCCAGAGATTGAGAGTCCTACAAAGAAATAAAAAAATAAAAAAATAAAAAAATTTACCGTTAACAAACTATTTTGCCAAAGTCCCCGGCAACAGTGCCAAAAACTTGATACGTTATTTTATTGAATGGAAATATGGATGATATGTGTTGATGGAATTACGTTGTGCACTCAAGTTTCCCCAACGGAATCCAAGTGTAAATTCCTCTGAGTTTCCTGGTAAGTCTAGGGTCGATCACAGGGACTTGTGAAAATAGTTTGCGTTGATAATTTTCTTATGAAAACTTTGCGGTAACCGGTAAATAAATAAGGTGGGTGGTTTGTTGTTGCGTTAATGAAAATAATAATAAATGTAGCAGAATTTGAAAAGAGTTGGCAACGGAAAATACGATGAATATGCGGTGAACGGGTTGAGAAGGGTTTCGACTAACACTCCCTAGGTTGTGTTCATGCCTTGCGATCATGCAACATGCATACAATAGTAAACCATCTCTCGACGTGAATGCCACGGCTTCTAAGGCTAGAATGCGTGCGATAAATATGCGATAAGTCTAAAGGGTTTACACATAAACCTCTATTTCGATTTATGCGATGACAACATGACATTCACACAAATATGCGACTGCATAATATCATTCCTATTCCTAGAATGCAAGTGATGCACGTTGACAGACAGAGCTTATCTCTAAGTCCCTATTTCTTATTTATGCAGGCCTAATCTTGCTCTTTCAAGTCAGATTCTAATCTAGCTCTCTCGAGACATTGGGTTCTTTCTTTAGATTCTCTCTCGAGCACCTCTAAAGGGATGTTTCACACAGCATAAAACAAGACAATCGCAAGCAATGAACTTCCTAGATCATGTTAGCTTAGTTCCTCTCAACCAATTCAACAAGTTTAGCTACTCATGCGTATTAAGAGGGTGAGCTGATGTAGAAATATAACTTCCATTGAATAGATAAAAGATGAAGTACAGAATAAAAATGCAAGTACAATAAGGAGCCTGGAGCAATTTCTTGCCACCAGGAGTTACACTGTTCTACTCATGCTCTAATGATATTCTTGCTTTCGTGAGAGTCAACCTGCTCTTTGCTCTTACGCCCCAAGATCCTCTCTCAAGTTGCCTTGGACGATCTCCGGTGTAATGACCCGAGTTCAAGAAGGGTACATGAATGAACCGGTATCACATCCGAATGAGAGAGATCCTGAGGACATGAAAGTATGGTTAAGAAAGGCTTAAAAGAATTGAAAGTTATTACCTATACCAATAAGGTGCACCTTTCTTTTTGGTGGCTCAATCATAAGAACTCCAAAGTTAAGCGTGCTTAGCTTGGGTCAATCCTATGTTGGGTGACCTCAATCATAAGAACTCTAAAGTTAAGTGTGCTTAGCTTGGAACAATCCTATGTTGAGGACAAAGCATGCTGAAAGGACCCTGGGGAACACTTTCACTTCTAAAGCATTCAAGGCAAAGGAAGAAGGGAGGAATAAGGGAGGATGACATAGCCAGGGCGTTACATCCAGCGTCACCACTCTTCTCTAGCTGGATGTACTTTGTGACCATTATCGACTATCAACTTAATTTGGATCTGACTGCTGTCAGCTTTCTGTCCCATCGATCTTAATTGTCGGAGAAGTTGTCAAGTAAATAAGATTTACTAAGCGACAGCTTGGAGTTAGCTAAACGATCGTGGAGTGTTCTTACACGATAGACACTCAGCTAAATGATCACATAGCTTTTGCTAGACGATTGCATAGCTTTTCCTAGACGATTAGGCATCGACCTATATGATAGGTTGTTCCATCTCCCACTTACTCAATTGTATACACGATTGTGGTTCCTCCCTATTTCTGCTTCAAACCAAGTCCACACAGAGCCTACCCTCTATATTCTCACACCGAGAATACCTAGGTAACATTCTTGGTGGTGTCATACTCAACTCGACACTGTTGAGGTTTTTTGGAGGTTGTTCCCGGTGTTATGGGTGTTTGTGACCTTGACGATTGCTTAGTTCGAGTGCGCAGTGTTCGTGTAGTGTAGCGGTCGTGTTGGACGAGCATTCGTGTGTTGCTGTGTTGTTCTGATCGAACGTTCGTGATCAAGGAACTCGAAGATGAGTCTACAAAAGTGTGTTGATTCTTGTCCTTGATCTTTTGTATAACATACTAAACTAAACTACACAAGATGGAATTCACTCCTTCCCCGAGGCAGGGGTAGGTAGATATATAGCTCCCTTAAGCGGCTGATTTCAGGGCTTAAACAATGTGGTACCACATATCTTCTCTTAGCCCAAGAGGTGTTCACACTGTTGTATTATTCATTAGAGGAATTAATGGTACTTAAGGAGTGAGATGTAACTATAGGGGCAAAACGGTAATTTGGCCCCACTGTACTTATGAACATTTGTGAAGGGTCATCGTACTCATGATTGGTTATATCCGATGGACACATAAATATATCTGTGGTAAGAAGAGTTCAGGTGTTGGTCTTTAGTAGAATACCTGACAGTTAACAGATGATGGATCTCGTCGCTAAAGAGTTTAGTCAGCTATTAACAGACCGTTGGAGCTTCGAGCCACAGGTCCATTAGGTCCCCTGGGTAGCTTGGATAAAGTCGAGAATCAGTGTTTGGGTTAATTTTAAAATGTTCAAATTGACAAGAGGAAGTTCGATTGTATATGATATAATTTGACTAGTTAATTATATATGATATAATTGGCTAAATGTATGAGTTACATTATTTTGGAGGAAATTAGATATAAATATGATTTATATCAAGTAGAAGAGAAATTACCATAGTAGATATGTGATATCAAACTATAGGATAAAAATATAATATGATTATATTTATTAATAATTTAATTGG
Organism: Benincasa hispida; assembly: GCF_027475165.1. Classification (NCBI taxonomy): domain Eukaryota; kingdom Viridiplantae; phylum Streptophyta; class Magnoliopsida; order Cucurbitales; family Cucurbitaceae; genus Benincasa; species Benincasa hispida. The sequence continues at coordinate 7,749,047 of NC_143485.1, read as the reverse complement.
TTAATTATATGATAATTAACCCAAAATCTCGCTCAGACGTGCGTTAGTTGGAACAACGTCGGTTACTGTAACCAATGAATAAAAATGAAATTTCTTCCATTTTGAATAGTTCGAAAAAGGTTCGGAAAAAAGTTCGGAAAAAGATCAGAAGATTTGCATTGGTGTGAAAACGTAAATGATCGCTTAAGTAAATCGAGAGCCTATACGATAGTCGCTTAACGCTTAAATGATCGCATACCTCGCACCTAAATGATCGCCTACTTAGTGCCTAAACGATCGCACACTAAGTCTTAAACGATCGATTAACTTTCCTAAACGATCGTATAGTGTTACGTGTTTGCTAAATGATTGCCTACCTTTTTCTAAACGACCGTTCACTAAAATCTACACGATCGTATAGTTTATTCTAAGCGATAAGAATTTTGCTATGCGATAGCTTCAATGCTCTCCCACTTGCTTATCGCCTACACGATCGGTTCTTCTTCCTACCTCTACCAAACTCACCAAACACCACGTTTTAGGTTCCCACTCTGAGAATACCTGGGGCTTCTTTCTGGTGGTGTCATTCCCGCTGTCTTCATGTTTTTGCTGTAGTCGATTGTTCGTGTTGCTGTAGTCGATGCATCTGTTGGGTGTTGGTTAATTAGGTAGAGGTCTTCCGCTTTGTTGAGTTCCATAGTTAAAAGAGCGTCTTCAATTGGTATGAGAACTCTCTCTCTTGTTATTTTTGTTGTTCAAAGCATGCCATTAATTACTGTTTATTTGCATAACTGTGCGTTTGAATGTATTTGATGTATTTCGGTCACGGTGAAATTGGAGCGATCCGAACGTGCTCATGGAACTCTTCAGTAAGAGATCCTTCACATTAAATGTCACATCTCTGTTGATAATACATTTATTCCTGCCCTCGTCTAAGCACCAAAGTTTATATCCTTTAACACCCTGAGGATAGCCAATAAACATACATTTCAGTGCCCTCTTATTCAGCTTCCCTTCTTTAACATGAGCATAGCTGAACATCCAAACACTATGAAATTATCCAAACTTGGAGCTTTTCCTGTCCATATCTCCTAAGGAGTCTTTAGGCCTAAAGCAGAAGACGGACTCCTATTAATGACATAACAGGTTGTTTGGGCAGCTTCCCCTCAAAAGTTTACGGGTAATGAAGCATTTGTCAAAAGACATCTTGTACACTCCATAATTGTTCTGTTAAACCTCTCATCTAAACCATTCTACTGTGGAGTGTACGTAATAGTGAAATGCCTCATAATTCTTTCAGATTTGCAAAACTTATCAAATTTGTGATTCACAAATTCTAAACCATTGTTTGTCTTTTGATACTTTACCTTCCTGCCTGTTTGGTTATTGACCTTCTTTTTCCATTCAAGAAATTTCCCAAAAGCTTCATCCTTCTGTTTCAGTGGATACATCCACACCTTCCTTGAAAAATCATCGATGATCGACATGAAGTATCTCGAACGTCCCATAGAAGGTACCTTTGTAGGACCCCATAAATCTGAATGAACATAATCCAAATTCCTTTGGTAGAATGCTTCCCTTTCCCAAAATTCACTCTAGTAGACTTTCCCATTATGCAATGTTCATAAAATGGGAGTTCAATGTCTTTAACTCCTCCAAGAAACCTTGTTGTGAAAGAGCTTGAAAACCTCTTTCACTCACATGAGCTAGTCTAATATGCCATAACATAGACTTATCTGTTTCTTTTCCAGATGCAATAACAGCATTACCTGTAACTGCAGTACCCTCCACACATAAAGGCCATTCCTCAAGGTCCCATTCAGCTTAACCAATGAACCCTTGAAAACCTTCAGAACTCCATTTTCAGACTTATAGAAATAACCTACTCTATCTAATTCGTCCAAAGAAATTAGATTTCATTTGAGTTCTAGAACATACCTTACATTTGTCAGAATTCTGATCATTCCATCATGTGTTGTGATTCAAACTGACCCAATTCCTTTTACATCACAAGCATCATTAACACCAAGCAAAACTAATCCCCCATCATTTTCCTGAAAATCAATAAAGAAATCCTGATTAGGAGTCATGTGAAACGTGCACCCTGAACCAATAATCCAAGCATCCTTAATATCCCTGTTGGACACCATCAAGACCTCTACTAAATCATACCCATCAATAACATTTGTTGCACTACATTCCTCTACATGCTTGCTACTTGATGCTTCCTTGCTCTTATTCAAAGGACATTTTTTCTTAAAGTGTCATTCTTTATAACATAGGAAACATTTTCTGACTTTCCCCTTTGATTTTGATCTAGATCTTGACTCTTTTCCTTTTCCGTTTTTTTTCTCATTTTTACTTTTGGCCATGAGTAACTCTCCATCCCTGCGTTCCTTTTTAATCTCAGGGTTTCTCGTTCTCAAGACATCTAACACTATATCCATGGATAATGAATCCCATCCATATTTAATAGCTGCCTTAACGTCTCGATACGATTCAGGCAATGATTTCAGAAGAATAACTGCTTAGTATTCATCCGACATCTTCTCACCGATGTTATTGAGATCAACTATAATCTTCTAGAATTCATCCAAGTTCTCTTATAAGCCTTTACTAGAGTTCATCTTATATCCAAAAAATTTCTCTTTTAGATATAAATTATTTGGCAAGGACTTAGTCAAATAAAGACTTTCTAATTTCTTCCATAACTCCGCTGTAGTAGTGGCTGTTTGGATTGGTGTCCTAATTCTCCCGGAGTCTCGTTGTTTGTAATTATACACATTGTTTTATAAATAAAATAATTATTATTTCATTCTGGCATTTACTCATATCCAATAAAAAAAAGATCTATGGTTATCTTATGTAAACTTAAGAATATATATGTGATATACAAGTGGATCATGCCTTAAGTGATAACCTAAATAGGTTTGTAGTATAAGGATTAAGGTGGGATACCTGATCCTGATGACACTATGGATATGACCCGCTTTGTAGAGGTTTACAAGTGTTGTAAACTACTACAGATGACAGATCCTGACCATTCATGTGGAGACATGCAAGCGATGGTGTCCTATACAAAGAGTTTGTATAAGACCAAACCACGAGATGACTAGACTCTTTATATAACGCCGTTGATACTGGAAACTTACATCTCACCTAAATGACCATAGGTGACACGACCTCAATCCTAAGTGTTTTGGAAACTCATGCCTTTAAGGGCGGTTCTTTGATTAGTATGGGTGAGAGTGGCCAGACTGCCAACTCAACAAGCCTAACTTTTTGGGGACTTGTCTAATCTGGGAGCTGGGAATTCACTTACAAGAGATGGAATTCACTCCTTCCCCAAAATAGGGGTAAGTAGATAGATTACTCTCTTAAGGGTTGATTTTAGGGCTTGAACATAGTGGCCTCAACTTCTCTTTGGAAGAGAGGACTCAGTTGTAGTAGAACTATGGCTTATGTTCATTAGAGGATTCAGTGGTACTTAAGGAGTTATATGTAACTACAGGGGCAAAACAGTTATTGGTCGAGTTGTACTTACGAGCGATCTTTGAAGGGTTGTCGCACTGTTGATTGGTTAAGATGGACACATAATATATCAGTAGTAAGGAGAGTTCAGCTGTCGGTCTTTAGTGGAGTGTCTGGCAATTAACGGATGGTGGATCCCATGACTAAAGAGTTTAGTCAGTTATTCACGTACCATTGGAGCTTTGAGCTATAGGTTCATAAGGTCCCCTTGGTAGCTCAATGGATTCAAGTTGAGGATCAATTCTTGGTGTTGATTTGAAATGTTCAAATTGACAAGAGGTAATTTAATTATATATGATATAATTGGTATAATGTATGAGATACATCTAGTGGAGGATTAATATAAATGAGATTTACATTAAGTGCCATGGAATAGAAAAAGAGCTATGGTTTATATGTTTCATGAGATAAAATATTAAAACTATAGGTTATAAATATATTATGGTAAGTTAGTAGTTATCATTTATATTTTTAATAATATTAATTATTGGATAATTATCTCTTTTTCTCTAATAACCAATTGAGTGGGAGGTTATTGGTGGTTTCATGGTAACCTTGAGATAAAAGGAAAAATGTTTTCCTAATTTTAATAAGAAAGAGAAAAGATTTGCAAAAATGTTGTTTTGAGATTTCCAATCTCGAAAATTTCTCACGGAGAAGTTGTCAAGTAAATAAGATTTATTAAGCTACAGCTTAGAGTTAGCTAAACGATTGTGGAGTGTTCTTACACGATAGACACTAAGCTAAGCGATGAGCTAAATGATCACATAGCTTTTGCTAGACGATTGCATAGCTTTTTCTAGACGATTGGGCATCGACCTATACGATAGGTTGTTCCATCTCCCACTTACTCAATCGTTTACACGATTGTGGTTCCTCCCTATTTTTGTTTCAAACCAAGTCCACACAGAGCCTACCCTCTATATTCTCACACCGAGAATACCTAGGTAACATTCTTGGTGGTGTCATACTCAACTCGACACTGTCAAGGTTTTTTGGAGGCTGTTCGCGGTGTTATGTGTGTTTGTGACCTTGGCGATTGCTTAGTTCGAGTGCGTAGTGTTCGTGCAGTGTAGCGATCGTGTTGGACGAGCATTCGTGTGTTGCTGTGTTGTTGTGATCGAACGTTCGTGATCAAAGAACTCGAAGATGAGTCTACAAAAGTGTGTTGATTCTTCTCCTTGATCTTTTGTATAACATGCTGTAATTTATGTATTTCGCATAACCGTATGTTTCCGTTTGTGATTATAATTGTAATGTTCATATACGATTGAAATTTAGAAAGATCATTCCATTGCTCATGGAAATCCTCGTGTCCAATTTCCTTCAGTGGTCTCATTTACTAGCCTAAACACTCCATCTGACAGATACAAAATCATCGTCGAATAGGTCATCTCATCTATATCCCTTTTAGCTTCTGTAATTTTTGGCGGAAGGTCATTTTCGTCTAAGATTTTGGCTACCTTTTATTGTACCAAAATAGCTCTAATCTTTTTCCTCCATAATCGGAAATCTTCCCATCAAATTTAACAACTTCGAACCGTGTAGACAACGAAGCCATCTGTCAAATTAATCACAACAAAAATTATCCTGAACAAAGAATATGACAGCACCCTACCACACACCTTCTTTGGATCGAATGGAGCTCTGATACCACTTGTGAGATTTTTGAACCTAACTTAGATGGCTAAACAGAACGCACAAACAATTAGCAGAATAAATCGAAAGCAACAAGAACGAACACCAAGATATATAATAGTTCGACCAATTTGGTCTACATCCACTTTGAGAACTAGCTTGAATCAATTTTATTACGAGCAATGAGGAATTTACAATTACAGGTAATCAACAATAATCACCAATTTGTAATTTTGATACCGACTGATACCGAGAGATTCGTATACGACGTCGCCTCTCAAACCGAGAACAACTCGCTGAAAAACAGCCCACGTCAAGTGCACTACCCACCTCTGACCGGCGAACTCACGCGTAGCCTCATCGTCGGACACAACCTACTGCACATCGAAACACAATTGTCACCACCGGACGAGAATGGAAACCCACGCCAGACCCACGTCAGACTCCCAGCATAAACGACAGAAAGAACCTGCTGCCTGATGCACCAGACACACGGACGAACTCATCGGACAAGCGTCCCTCGTCGGACGAGTTAACCACCTGCTGACGGGTCTCTCTCTCATGATGATCTCCAAATTTCGGCTGCCTTCCCTCTTTCTCTAAGTGTTTCACGATTTTTAGCCCTAAACACAAAGAAGATAGGTTAATTAGAAAATTGTCATTTGTCCATAATTACCAGAATGCTATTGAGTCTGTAATTTCACCAAAAACCCAATAAGGCCCACTTAAATACTTTGTGATTTTCTACATCATTTATATAAGATATATATTTTTATTTATTTATTCAGGTTGTTAATATACATTTTCTTGTGAAACTAGAGAAATTGATTGACGAATTGTTCCCAATGTGGTTGCTTCTCTTATAAAGAAGTTAAAGTCATAACGTACAACTATTGTGTTCTTATATTATCCTTTGTTATGACGTTTTATTTTCATAAATAAACTAATTTGTCAACTTGCTATTAAAGAGTTGGACCAGTTTCATTTTTCGTGTTCAAATCCCATGATTGTTAGAGGGAAAAGTTTGTGCCCTGAAGACAATTTGGGATGGAATTAAACTAAAGATGTTAATTGTCAGTGAGCAAACTATAAGCTTAAGCTATATTTGTATTGGTATTAACTGAACTATATTTCAATTTGAAGATCCTCAAGTTCAGTCAGTAAAAGAAAGTAATATACCTGCACGACCGATGTGACTTGATAGTCTTATATCTTTTAATTCTTTTGGTATATTCTTACTTGTCGCTTTAATTGTAAACTAGTCTTGATTTGGCTTCCGTTTTGGTGTCTCTTTAAGTTTGTAAAAGATTTGGCTTAATTTTTTGATCAAATGGAAAGATGGGAGGCTTCTTCAAGATCATGAGGTTTTGATAAGTGATATACCAGGAAATAAAGAAGTATGGAGAGCCCTGTTTGAGGCACAACTTCAACTCAGAAGCAACATGGGGAAGATGTCAAAAGACTTGAAATTTGGCTCCAAGTTGGTGTCTATTTCTAGCTATGAGCGTTCTCCTGGTAAATTGCTGTATAAAAATAAGAATAAGACTGATGTATCCTATAAAAGGTTAATATTCGTTTCGAAGTAGAGATTTGAATTGGCAGGGATGTCTATAGTTCTATTCTGCAAGAAAGTCAACCAAAAATGGGGATAAAAGTGTTTGAGCAAGTTTACAAGAGGTTTCCATCAGTTAACTTTCTCAAGGTAAAACTCTACTTAGCATTTTACTTTCTGGTTGTTTACCAGAGTTTAAAGATTGGTTTCCTTTTTCTCCTTAATGTTTTCATACAAATTTCTCTTTTCATTCGCCAAAATTAGTTACTCATTTTTGCAAGTTTCTAGTTTATTTCCATGCAGTTTCTCATGTTTTTGTCACTTTTGCCATTGAGCTTGTAGATCGATATAACATTGGCATCAGTTTGCCATAGTCACATATGGTCTTACTTGGCATGTCATCCTACGTGTTTGAATTTATTTTTATGGTTGATAAATCTTCAAAGTGTTTGATTTTATTTTTAAAGTTGATAAAATGGATGTACAATAAGTTAATTCTGCAACATAAATGACTTAAGAGCAAGACAATCTTCAAAGTAATAGTTTTGTTTTATTTTTTTTTCAATTTTATTGAACCTTTTATGGCTTAGTCTGCAGGGTTTTGTTTCTATTTTTGCATTCTTAAAATCCAAATGAATGATGTGTTTTTTTTTTAGAATAGGTAATATTATTATACAACAACAAAGAGGATCTCACAGCTCGGGATCAAGGCATCAAGGCAATAAGCACAAGTCAAGACAATGCTCGACAAAAATATAGCCAAACCAAATGCAAACATCACAATCCACCAGGGAATAAAACATAGAACAGAAAACAAAAAAAGAAAGCCCCACACCTGGATCCAACAACAAACACAAAAAGAAGAAATACATCAACCCGCCAGGAAAGATTAGATAAGACCAAGAAGGTCTAGCCGCTAGGAAATAGCACGAGTACGAACCGTAGAGACAATAAGATGAAACAGAGCAGAGACTGTCCTTGGCCGCCCCATGGAGCCGACGATTACGCTCTTGCCAGATGTAGTAGATGGAAGCACACCAGAAGATACGGAACAACTTACTATGCATCCCCTTACCCAACTCCACTCGACACACCCAACTCAACTCTACATCCCATCCTGCCACCCGATGAGTCAAACCCAATTGACGCACCACCTCGGACCACATCTCTCTCCCAAACCCACACTCAAAAAATAGATGATCCCGCGATTCCAGACCTCCTCCACACAAAAGACACCCCCCTCTGATGACACACCTCACCTCCTCAACCAATTCTGTGTGCCCAGTCTATCCCTCACAGCTAACCACGCACAAAAAGAATGACGTGGAACACCACCCCCAAACCACAAAAGGCGTACCCAAGACACCCTAGGACGACGAGGATGCAAACTTTCCCACGCACTAGCAATTGAAAACTGACCACTCGCACTCAGCACCCAAACCCAATAATCCTCCCCTCTTACTCTAGGCCCCATTACCTTTATAAGACCCCAGATCTCGAGCAAATGAATGATGTATTTTTTAAAACTCAATTATGCCTAATGAAATAAGTGCAATCTAGGAATGGAAATTATTAGTCAACTAATTAAACATACGTAAAATTGTTTGAAATAAACTCTTAGTTGATCTTATGTCCTCAAAGTTTTTTTTTTTTTTTGGATATTTTGATAACATGTAACATTTGTAGTACTTTATACTTGTTGAGTTCTAAAAATAGCTACTATGACGGATTTCATTGAGCATATATATAAATTGTTGCTTGCTTGATTTTCTTTTGAATTATAGCAATTCCTTCTTACTTCTTTCACATTAGTTTGAGTATCTTGAGATTGATTTTTTTTTTCTTCCATCATTTCTATGTAGCATCTCATTGTTTGATTCATTTGGCTCCATGTCACTAAAATAGTTGGTTTTAATTGGACCAACTTCTTGAGTTTCTTGTGGATGCACTTCTTTTGTGGGCATGACAATTTCTTATATTGAATAATTTGAAAAAAAAAAATGTAATTTTGGATATGAGGGAAAGCCTATTATCTATGTTGGATAATTTGTATTTACCTCTTTTTTGTTGTTTTTGCTTGAGGGTTTTGACAGTTACAATTTTCTTCGTCCAAGCTTTGCTTTCATCCTTGTGGTTGGAAATATTTTTTTGAAGTTTCTTAATGCCAAACTTTTCAAGAAAGATAAAAGTGTACTCCTATACTATTCTATTCTAGTAATTACATGATACTATAATCTTGAATAGATTTTGTGAATTTCATATTTTGTGAACTAATTCATGTTGTTGGGTTACTTTTCATTACTGCAAAAACTGTATTACTGGATGTTTGGAACTTAAAAATGTCAAACAACATGTAAATTTATGAGAAACGTCAAGAATAATATAAAAAGCAAGGTTGGTGAAAATTTTCGGATTTTCTTCATTCTGTTTTTACTTGACACTTTATAAATGTCGAGTAATTTGTGGTTTAATTTTTTAGGGTTTTATATATTAAAGAGATGAGAAATTGGAGGAGGCGTCCCAAAACCCCGAAACCTCACCAGAAACTTCGACGGCTCCTTCTGCAACTTCCTCTCAATCACCTCATAAGCCGTCGGAGAACGCTAGCAAGGTTGCGATTAAGGAGACGCTTCCAACTTTGAGTTTCTACATGACTGATTTTGATGAGATGGAGATGTTTTTCAACATCGAAATCAACAAGAATTTGAACCAAACTGAGTTTGAGGCTTTGCTCCAGGAGAAATAAAATCCCATCTTCCATTAGTCAGTATTTTATTTTCTTTATCTGTTTTTCTATTTCTTATGTCTTCCTTCGGTTTTGTTTACAAGTGTTTTGAAGTATATTTTTATATTAAACTAATATTCTAATTATAACATGTTGTTATGGCTAATTTTGTTGTGGGTTTGTCTTTTTTTTTTTTTCAGATCAATTCTTGCTAGCTTCTTTTTTGCAAGGAGGGAGGCGACTGGAAGTTTGAAAATTTTTCTTTCTAATGAAGGTAATTCAATTGTATCTGAAGCGTTTATATTACTATGTTTGAACTCATTTCCAATATATCTGAAATCTTTATGTAATGTTTCTACTTCTCCTCTTTTTCTTGCGTTTAGTAACCATTTGATTAGGTTTGTTTTGATGGTTAGACGCGAGGAGATGAAGTTATTAACATAGACTGGACAACACTATTATTAGAACCAGAGAATAATACTGAAAAGGGATTGTTAGTTTTAGGAAAGGATAGACCAGTGTTTAGACCTTCTGATAGAAGATCTCATCTAGGTATGATTATTATTGACATGCATTGTATATTTTTTTTATAACTTCTAAACTAAACTAGAATTTTACCTGTCTAAGTTTTTGGAGCTAAATTTTAGAGATTTTCAATTATGGTAGGGATGAGTGGTTTTTATTCATATAAAGGAGGTAATTCTCCAATTGACTAAATTTAGTTCGATCAACATTGTTATGTAGTAGCCAAATTTAGCTTTCATGCAAGAGAATTGACAGTCTTGTTCTCTGTTTTATTGTTCTATTATACTGCATAATTGCTTATGAGGTTCCAAATCATGATCTGATTTGTCACTTTGCATTTATTTTCACTTTTAGGTGAATGATTGATGACATATTGCATATTAATTAACATTTCATTCATTTATGGTTATTGAAAATTCTCATTTTAACTTGATTCATGGTCTTCAAAATTAAGTGTTAAGGTTGTTGTGAGGTAAAACTTACCTAAACTTTCTTTCAATTTTGATTTAGAATTATGAGTTGATATATTTACATTATGTGTGAAAGCTCTAAAGAGTTATATGATGTGTATCTTTTGTTATAAGACCCAACTCCATTGTCATATCTTTTCAAAAGAAGGCATCCAAGAACTCTGACATCTCATTGGAGGTACTTAATTCATTCCATTTTACTATTGTTTTTTTTTATATATAGTTATTTTTTTAGTTTGTAGCTTGATTAACCGCACTTTTAGCATGAAACTCCCAAATCATATCATATTCAATATCTTTGATAGTTTTAGTTTGAGTTGAACTTTACATTTACGAATATATGGGTCAACTTGTAGCCATAAATGTTTGATTTCAAAAGAATGATTTAGTTTCAAGCTCAAATGTGATTTTTTATTTGTATTTCATGTTAGGTTTATGAATCATGTTATCATTTGTTTTTTCCTTAAGTTTTTAAGACTTTGTAGGTTGTGGTGCTTAATTTTAGTAATTTTTAAATTATTTCAATCTATATGTTGTGTTGTTTGGTATGTTATATCAATACATGTAGGTGCTAAAAGTAACAAGTTCAAGGTGAGCTCTATTATTTTTGTGTAGGGGGAGCATAGTGAGCAAGATTTGACTATGACTATTTCATTTGGGATTGATAGTTATAATTTTTGGAATTGTTCAATAGGAGGGTTGATTGTATGGAAGTGTGTTCATATGGTTGATAGTTAGTTATACTCTTGAAATTGTTCATATGAGATTCATATTCTTCTAATTTAGAAATTGTTCATTTCAACTTTGTTATGAACTTTGTTAACACGAGGTTGTTATATGACAATATATATGTTCAAGATATATGAACTTTCCTAGGTTGGTGGAAATTTTGGGTTGATTGATGCTTAGATTGTTCATATATATGTATTGTTTGTTTATTTGATTAATAAATAATTGTCCTCTTCAATTAAATTATATCATTATTGGATCTCAAAATAGGATCAATTATAGGTAATTTTTAATAATACATTTTCTAAAAAAAAAAAAAACACATACGAACATGACAAGCAAAACGTTTAAAGTATTCATTAAGTTGTCAGTTTTTTGGTGTGAAGAAGAAATTACAATTGACAAGTTATGAAAACCCTGATCCATAATAAATGTCAAGAATTTAGATACTTGACATTAAAATAAGTCAACATATGTCATATACTCAGTTATAAAATATCAAGTAAATTACAGTTTGATACTTTTAGCCAATCAAAGAATTTCTCTTATTCTTGATACTGGATTACTTGACATTTTTTAAAAACGTCAATTAACATTGATACTTGGCTGCGAAAAAAAGTCAAATAATATAATTTTTGTAGTAATGTTTAGTGAATATTTTATCTTGTACCATTTGTATAACCTTTTTATTCTATGGAATTATTGAATGTTTTATTTTGAAAAGTGCAAACAAATTATGAAATTTCAATTATGATTTAATGTATTATAGAAGTATTTCATGTTTGTGGATTTAGCTACCAACGAGTACTTGAATAAACTTTATCAAAACCTAATTATTTTACATGATATTCAAATCCTAAAATAAATTTATTTCTAGCACCAAAAGTAAATTATATGGGAAAAAAAAAAGATATCGTTGATAAAAAGGTCAACTTTTATAGCCATGAGTAAAAGTTATAATAAATTTATATACAGAAAAAAAAAAGCTATAAAAAATCAATTACAATAATATAGAAATTAGAAAAGACCAAACAATCTTCTTATAACATAGTATTAAAGCTATAAAGTAATAGCACATTATCTTAGCTATATAAACGTATTATAACCTTTTTAAAAATGCAATAAAATATTTTTGTAACCATGTATACAAACTATATCATCATATATTATCATAGCATCCAATATAGTCTTACAAAAACGCTACAAAAAGTTTTAGACTCTTAATAATATGGGGTGTCAAGATGTTTGAAAAAGACTATAGAAGGTCTATTATAGTTTTCTTCTCTGACTATCATATCCATTATTTCTTACAGTGAGCTTTTCCTCTACGCTATGTGTAGACAATTAACTCATCCCATTAAAACTTCTTCTAACTTCTCGATATAGTAAACTTATTCTTGATATTTTACCCCTGCTCATGGCTTGTCATCATCCAATCAGCGAAATTGAGTCTCGACCTATAGGTATATCTAGCTCTAATAGAAAGGTATCACGTGAACATATAATTAACTCAACTAATAATCATAGAATAAGTTATCTTAATGATAATTGTTCATATGTATTACCTCCAATAAAGTTAGAGATTTAATCATCCTATGTTATTAAAAAAATTAAACTCCAACTAGTAAATAAAGACATTAGTAATTTACATTTCCTAAAGATTAGGCTCAATTTTCTAAAATTGAGCTCAAGAAACATAAATAAAAATTCATATTTTCAGTCATCCAATTCTCCTTTTTTTTTTTTTTTTTAAGGTAATTATGGGAAGTTGAAAAGGGAGAATTGTGAAACGAAAAACAGGGCGAAAGAATATTAAAAGAACCGTATTTATTATTGAAGAGGTTGGGAGGTGGAGAGCCTAAAAAATAAAAAGGCATTATAAAACGGTTTAATTAATGCTAGTGATAATTAATTATTAGATAAATAGTTAACCAAAACCAATATTACTCATTTTACGTTACAATATTCTTATTAATTCCCCGTCATAAAATTAATCATCTTCTTTCATTTTCCTAAGTATTACATGCTACCTCTTCTCTATATAAACACTACTTTTTATGATCCATTCACATCAAACAAATCCAACTTCATTACAAATTTCATCTTTCACATCATCCATAATCCATTGATCCAATTTTTCTCTCCTACAATGGCTAGCATCTTCAAACTCTTCCTCGCTATGTCCTTTTTAGCTCTTACGTTCAAAGTTATGGTTGAATCAAGGCCAAACCCTAAAACAAGTTTAACATCAGAACTAATGGTTAATGGTGAGATATCGGACTGTTGGGGATCTTTATATGACCTCCAAGCATGTACTGGTGAAGTTATCACATTTTTTCTCAATGGTGAAACGTATTTAGGTTCCAATTGTTGTCAAGCCATCAAAATCATTCAACATGAGTGTTGGCCTACTTTGCTTGGTTCTTTAGGATACACAACTGAAGAAGGTGATGTACTTGAAGCCTATTGTGATACCACGATTGATACTGATATTTCAACAATGTCATCTCTTCAGTTGGCAATGGCACCTTCTATCAAGCAAAAGAATGAGCCTAAAATCTTCGCTCCATGAAAATGAAAGTGGTTTTTATAATAAAATAACTATGGGGTCAAGTAACAACTCTATGTTACGCTTAGTTGTGTTTTCGACACTTTTCATTTTATAGTCAAAAAGTTGTATTTTTGTTTTTTTAAGACTATATTTATATATAAATACTCAAAGTTTAACTTATAAATTTGTTTTTGAATTAAGTAGCAAGTCCATACACTTCTTCCGAAATAATTTTCAACATTCTATCACAAGCTAGCTATGATTAGTTTCAAAGAACCAATTTCAGCTGTTTTGATAAAAGGATCACACTGGTCCTTAGTTTATAATATATTTTGAAATTTATTGTCACAAAATTTAAATTAAAATGCAATTTAATGCGTGTAGGATATCAATTAGGTGAAAATAAAAGTAACCAAAATAAATAAAATTTCTCAAGAAAATAACATTAAAAAAATGAAACAACTTTTTTATACAAGTCTAGTACAATAACATATTATTCATTTACTTTTTGTCATCAAATAGACCCTACCTTAATGTTAATTACATACACGTGCACTTCACTTGTTTTATTGCCTAGCAAAGAGTTTCTATTATTCAATCGCATTGGCTCATGTTGGATTTATTTCTATACTTTAAACATTACTAGTAATGGTAACATTTTCACTATTTCATTATTAATAATAAGAATTGTTGTTGTTGTTATTATTATTATTATTGCACACCGGAGATGAGATTCCGTTGAACTTGCCAACGCCGGAGACTATTGCGTGGTCGTAGGTCTCGCACAAACGACAGAACTCGTCATTGTTCACTCGTAGCCACCTTTGTTGTCAGTCATCGGAGAAAGAACACCTTCGTTTGTGGGTTCGTTGTTGCTCTCCGGCCTCCGCCACATGCTCAAAGTTGTCACCGGAGCAGAAGAAACTCAGTTGCAATGCTCACAATTACCGGAATGAAGCTTTAAGGTGAAAGGGGCTAATGTTTTCACGGGAGAAGATAAAAAAATTATGGAGGGGCTAGGCTAGGGTTTGATTTTAATTTATTTTCCTTTCCTTATTTTTACTTTCTTTTTTCTATCCTTAAATAAACTCCCAAATCAACGACACTTAATAAAAGTTATAGACTATAACATTGAAAAACTGTCATAATTTTCATAAATACGAAAATTTCCATCTTTTCCTGCCAAAAACATACATATTTTAGATTTTATGACACTTTATTTTCCTCTTTTCGTTGTAGTGAAAGTCATATTTGCATTCATCCAAAATTTTTGGATTAATTAAGTAAAAATATAATGAGTCCAACATAAATATAGTTCAACGGATATAAATTTGTACTATAAATTTGGAGGTCTAAAAAATAAAACGAAAATATAAAATGATGGAGAAAAATAAAACATAGAGGAGAGATAAATTGAAGGGTGAATGTGGAGAGCTAACATGAAGAAAAGATACTAAAAGACATTATTATAAAACGTTTTACTTCTTGGAATTTCATCAATTATTAGAAAATAAAGAAATTAGTAAAAACGACCACTACTACCATTAAGTTATAATAATAACTAAAGTTACAAAATCCTATTAACTTGTCTGCGCTTATCATATTCTTTCGTTTCCCTAATTAATAAATATGCTATCCCCTCTATATAAACTCTAGATTTCTTGATTCATTGGAATAACCTACTTCTGTTTAAGTCATTTTCTCTCTCTTCATAATATTACAAGAATTTTTATCTGTTTTGCTACTTTTTTTCCCGACAAATACATTTTCATTGGTATAGATGTACTTCTCCTGATGAAATTTTAATTTGTCGATCAAAATAGTGTAATGCCACCATTTTTTAAAGATATATACCGACAAAAAATCGGACTTATCCCAACGAAAATATGCGTGGACCAAAGTCATTTAAAAAAAAAAAAAACTCTTTTCCCTTTCCTCTCATCCCCCCCCCCCCCCCCCCCCCAAAATCCACTTTCCCTTTCCTTCGTTTTTTTTTTTTTGTACGCAGAACAAGTGCCGGTTTTTTCGACGGTCGCTACACCACTGGTTGAGCTTCAAAGTCCAACGGCCAACATCATTTGCTTTAGTTCCAACAACCATTGCACGCTACCTTCGATGCCCTCGCACATTACCTTCCAGCCGCCACACGCTACCTTTGACGTTGCCGCATGCTAGATCCGACGTCGCCGCATGCTAGTTCTGCCACAGCCGCATGATTCACGTTGTTCTCCACGTTGCTGCTCCACTTCGCCATTCGAATCTCCACCCAACAATCGTAGTTCCCATCCCCACTCCTCCTTATCGGTATCACCTCCCCTTTCCTCTTCCGTAAACTCTCTGTAAGTGCTTCTCTGTAAGGTTTACCATAGTTTTATATGTTTCACTACAGCCATGGATTTCAAGAGGTTTTATATTTTTTTACCATTTGGTTCTTTTGTTAAATTAAATGGAAGAACATAAACTTTATTATTATTATTATTTTGGAGTGAATTTGTATTTCATTATGAGTTTATCCATTCGTTTTTGTGTTAATGTGAATTGGAGACTTGGGTGATATTTTTGTCTTTCTTTTTTTATTTATTTATTTATTTGGGAAAGAAATAAGGGAATATTTCTTTACTCATAAAACAAATTTTTCTTCCTTTTTCTCTTGATTATAGTATAGGTTTTGTGTGAATTGTTCAAGTTTTGCTTGACTGACACTTAGAATCTTCCAACAAAATAAGTTGCATCGAACTTATTTGTTTGTCTATTTCCCTTTCATTAGAATCTCCCAACATACATGAATGTAGTAAATTAACAAAATAGTTATTCATTTGAGCCGAAGTTATTTGAAATCATCATTCGTTACTATATAACATTTTTACTAATACCTCCTAATGACAAACATGCCCTCCTAGTATGTTAATAATACTTTAAATACTTCCTTAATATTTTCTAATTAAAGATAAGCATATACTAATGAATATAAAGAGACCTTGATGCAATTCTTTTTGGAAAAATACATTATTGTGTTGGTTGTTTTTATTGGATATTTTCCTAAAAAAAAACTTTACTTTGAGAATCAAAGCACTATTTGGACACTTTTTAAGAGCTTTCTAGTTTGGGTTTAGGAACTTTTTAGGTTGTATTGAGAGTAAAATTATCAATTCAACACTTTAAAGGAACTTTTTAGATTGTGTTAAGAGAGTCAAAGTGTTACTCTTTAGGAACTTCTGTAGCTTTTTTTGTGTTAAAGTAACACTTACAAACATTTAGGAACTTATTCATGTTTGGTGTGGCTATATAATTATTGTAGGACAATGTTAAGATCGTCTAGCAGATAAACTAGTTAGGGAAGCTAACACTTTGGCTACGAGTCCCTCGATAGAGAAAGGCATGACCATTGCATCAGGTGATAGTAGTATGTCTTAGGTTGAACATCTAAATATTATTGTAACCTTTAATTGAAGTAGTATATTTGATCTTGTTATAGGAAAACCAGTAAGCATCTTTGCACAAAGTTTAGCAACGCCATTGAGACCACAACTAAAATCACAAGACAGTTTGTTGCACAACAAATGCAAGGAGATGGACTTTTAAACAACTATGTAAGTTATGAAAACTTTCAGTTATGGTTAGTGGATTTAGCAACTTAATTTGGTTGTTGTGAGGCTAGCCTATAATTATGGTAGCCACTTCAAATATGACTGTTTTAGTAGGTTTAGGAATTTCATTTGTTTGGTTTGTGGCTATCCTACAGTTATGGTAGCCACTTTAAATATGTGTGTTTTAGTGTATTTGTTGCCACTTTGTAGGTTTAAAGGGCAATTAAGACTATTGAATTATGTTCCTAGTTTAGGGGGAGGGGTTCACTTCGATGCTTTCTATGTATTTGTTGCTACTATGTAGGTTTAAATGACATTTAGGTAGAACTAGGACACATTTGTATCTTGGGGGATGTATATGTTCTAATTGTTTTTTAGATTATCTTGAAGCCTAATGTGCACTTTAAAGGAACTTTGTTCTTGTCTTATTTGCAGGGATCTGAGAGTTGAGTTATATATTTTTAGGACTATCGAATGACGAGTTTAGTCTTGAGGAAAATTTTGGATTTAGGGAGGAAGGGTTCAGTTCGATGCTTTTTATGTAATTGTTGCTACTTTGTAGGTTTAAATGGCGTTTAGGTGGAACTAGGACACGTTCGTAGCAAGGGGAGGGGAGACGTATATGTTCGAATTGTATTTTAGATTATCTTGAAGCTAAATGTGCACTTTAAAGGAACTTTGTTCTTGGCTTATTTGTAGGATCTGAGAATTGAGTTATATGCTTTTGAAAGAAATTTAGGTGGATTTAGGGGGAAGGGGTTCACTTCAACGCTTTCTATGTATTTATTGCTACTTCGTAGGTTTAAATGGCATTTAGGTAGAACTAGGACATATTCGTAGCTTGGGGGGAGGGGAAAGGGAGATGTATATGTTCTAATTGTTTTTTAGGTTATCTTGAAGCCTAATTGTGCACTTTAAAGGAACTTTGTTCTTGACTTATTTGTAGAGATCCGATTGTTGTTTAGGTTTAAAGGGCATTTATGTATTTGTTGAAGTAGATTTATGACACGCTTGTTTCGTGGGGGAAGGGTTCACGTCTTAACTATAACCATTTTAGTCACTTTTTAGACAGTAAAATGGTTGTTTGTGGTGTCCATGTATTAATTATGAACATTGACGACATGTTTGTAGCTTGAGAGAGGAATCATTCCTCATAACCATTTTAAATATTTTGTTTAAGTCTTTGTGTGATTGTTAAGATCTTTTTGTGCATTTTTCTTCGTTGATTTTTATTTGTTTTTCTTATTTCAAGTTGTTCATGTAAATTTTTAAAAATCATTTCTTGGAGATTGCAAGAAGATTAGAGATGGTTACTTATTTTGGTTTAGTATCTCATTTATTTGGGCTTAGGGTATTGTGGCTTAGAAGATTAAAATTTTTTTGTGTAGGGGATTTGGAAGAAGCTAGAAATGCTCAAATTCAATTGTATACACAGTTTTTGTTCATAGAATTTTATACTGTGTATTGAATATAGTCTTAATTTTAATATACAAGTTTACTTTTATTATATTTGTCCACAATTGATTTGTTTGAAGATAATTTTTGTTTGTTTATAATTAGGTATTAAGGAAATAAAAATGTGGTTATTTAATTGTTACAAATTATATATAAAATTCTAAACAACTTATGTCGACACATATAAAATGTTGGCAGAAATCTGTCAATTGAATTGAAAATATTTATTGTTTAAAATATGCTTTTGCCGACGCAAAGTGTATTTCGTCGGGAAAACACACTCCACTAAAGCCCAGTAGTTACACTCTTCTCATTGTAGATATATTTCTATCCATTTGATTTAACCATGATCAATAAGTCAATCATTCACAGGTTGTTCGTATTTACAGCTTGGTCAAAATTACCATTTTACCCCTATATTACATCTTGCTCCTTAAGTCTCCATGGATCCACTAATGAACAATTGGTTTATAGTCCTACCAATAAACCGAGTCCCTCTCAATCATAAACAGGGCGAGGTCCCTTGTTCAAGACTATGAGTCAGTACTTAAGGAACAACCTATCTGCTAACCCCAAAATCGGGTCAAAGTGATTTTCATCTTCCAGGACTATGTCCCTAGCTATCTACCCGAGTTTACCCCTAAGATGGGAGACTTATTGAGTTGGCATCGTTGAGCCACTTTCACCCATGCAGATTAAAGGATAGTTTTGAATAAACAAAAGTTCATAGTTAGTTTAGGATTAAGATCAAGTTACCTTAAGTCATCAAGTTGAAATAGTTAGTTTTAACAGTAAATGGTGTTATAAAGAAAAGTGACTATTTCGTGGTCCAGTCTTATGCAAACATCTTTTACATAGGATGCCCCCACTCACATGTCTCTACATGAACGATTTCAGGATCACATCGTTTGTATCAAATAAAAAGTGGGTCGCATCCATAGTGTCCTTAGGGTAAGATACTCAATCTTATTCTTATACTTATAGACCGTTTTGGCTTTATACTCAAACCTGATCATCTTTTATGTCTCTACATAAAGTTTAAGTATTCATGATATAGCCAGGGGTTTGTTAGTTTATTGGATTTGGGCTATTACAAGTGCAATTTACATGTTCAATAAAACTTTATTGAATAAACCTCAAAACAACTTTATTGCAAATAGAATATGTTCAAAGATTATAAACTACGGGTTTTAGGACATACAAACCAACAAAAAAACATGAATTAATTGGAAAAGTATGATTGCAAACATACCAAAGTCCTTTAGAAAAGTTTTGAAGGCCAAAAATTAATAATAATAATAATAAAGAAAATGTTGGGAATCACTATATAAACATCAAACTTAGCTTGAATGATGAAACAACAAGACATCCATTACCTTGACTTCACCAAAAAGTGATTCTGGAAATGCATTCAAGTACAACTTCTTTGCTTCCACGATGGTGATTCTAAATTTCCAATGCAAGATATGAACTCTACAAAAAGTTGGTGTAAGTTTTTAAACGATGAGAAAATATAACTTATGAACACAAAAGGAATGTTTACAAAAAGGTGGAGACAGTAGAAGTACTCACCCAAAGCAAGCAAAGCCTTGAGCTTCCTGTTTGGTGGTTAGGATGTGAGACATTCTCTTCAAAGTTTGTTACCTGAGATGGTCTGCCTGTTCAAGAAAAGAGTAACACACACTCGGCTGAACAAGTGAGGGTTCGACATCGAAGCAAAAACTATTTTCATACACTTATCATACTCTAGTTTTCATAAAGAAACAGACATGCAGCCTTCAATAATATAAGCCAATTGCTTCTTGAGCAGTTTGTTTTTTCCACACAGAGGGTTCTGTTTCTAGAGATTTCATCCTCCTCAAGAAGTAGATATGATTTTGAAGATATAAAATCTAATTAAACACAGAGTACAGACTTCTCATTGCCTAAAAACTTATGAACCAGACTGTACAATGAATTATCAACCAGATTGTACTAACCTACAAAAATCCATCTCTGTTTCCTCAGTGACATCAAACAATCGAACTTGAAATATTGTTGTCCCATGTCTTTGATAGTATGGGGTTCCATCTCAAAATCAATTGGCAATGAGAGAAGTAACCTATCTATCTTATAAAGAGTGTGAGTCCCCTTAGTTTTTCCAATGTGGGATTCTCAACACCATGGTCATCGTGCATTCCACTCGGCTTTGCCTCGAAGGTTATAAAATAAAGCAAGCCACCTGCAACCACACTATTCACCTTAACAAATTCTACAATCTCAAAGTGAAAAAAAATCTATTAAAAGCATCTCAAGCAACTAGTTCACAAAAGTAAAGATATTAGAGAATACATTCTGCTCATTATTGGCGAAGAAGAAGGATATTCATGTATAGGTGTATAGGTGTGCATCAATTACTAAGAAAGAGAAGACGTTTCATACCTCAAAATCAAAGTAATCAACAACTGGATCCGAAAAACCGACGACCATATTTGGCGAATGCACATCGAATCAGAAGAAGGACAATAGTTCTGGATCTGCATGAGTACGAATGGAGGCCAAACCACAACAGACACGTGAACAGTCACGGCAAACGAGAGACCTACACACCAAATAGAGGCTGAATCTGCATGCATGTCGAACGGAGGTAGGATCCACAGTAGAATTACACAATCAAAGACAAACGGAGGCTGGATCAACGAATAGAGGTCGGATCTGCACGACGAATGGACCTACATGGCGAACGGACCTGCAGCCACAATCGACAATCGATAGATCACAACAGACTCCACCCACGATTGACGGACAAACAACAAGGGTTGGAAAGTGATGAAGTCAAAGGTAACAAGAGGATTTGGAAGAGAGAAGTGAGAAAGGAGAGAAGAAAAATATTAGAGAAATTAAACGAAAGAGAGAGGATACTTTACTAAAAAAATAAATGGGTATCTACAATGTCGATTTAAAATCGACATTAAAGTATATCTTTATTGTTAGTCTAAAAATGACATTAAAGATCCATTTAAAAAAAAATGACATTATACATCCATTTTTAGTTTTTCCAACCGACATAAAGGTCAAATTTCTTGTAGTGATTGTACTAAAATAAATTAAACTAGTAAATAAAGAAATTAATTAATTACCTTTCCTAATTTTAAGTTCAATTTTCTAAAATTGAGCTAGAAAAACCTAAGGAAAAAATACATTTGTGGTTCTTGAATTTGAAAAACAGGTGCATTTAGTCCATGATGTTTCAAATTGGTCATTTTGGTTTCTAAGCTTTCGAGAATATGTTTAAAAGGTTCCTCTCTAAAAAATAACTTTAAACTCAATATACAAAAATTATAGATGTTGATGTGGCAAGATGACATTGAATTTTTTTAAAAAAAAACCCACTCTTTCTCTAGTGCTGAAATTTGCTAAGTTGATTTATTCACTTTCTCTAATTTTTACCTCATATTTCATTGTCAAGCCATCAAAATCATTCAACATGAGTGTTCGCCTACGTTACTTGGTTCTTTAGGATACACAATTGAAGAAGGTGACATCCTTGAAGCTTATTGTGATACCATAGTTGATACTGATCTTTCAACAACATCATCTTCTAAGCTAGCAATGATACCTTCTATAAAGTGGAAGAATGAGCTCAAAATCTTCGTCCCATGAAAATGAAAGTGATTATTGTAATAAAATAACTATGGGGCTCTTAGTTACTACTCCAATATTATGCTTAGTTGTGTTTTCAACATTTTTCACTTTATAATCAAGATGTTGTATTTCTGTTGCTTTTGAAGAATATATTTATCTATTATAAGTACTCAAAGTTTGACCTTTTAATTTCTTCTTGAATTAAGCAGAAAGTCCATACACTTCTTAGTCCCTGTAGAATAAAATTAATTTTCAACATTAGTTTATATATATATGTGTGTGATATATATATATATATATATATATATATATATACATATGTGTGAGAGAGAGAGATCACAATGGCCCTTATTTTGTAATATATTTTGAAATTTATTATCACAAAATTTAAATTAAAATACAATTTAATACATGTGGGATATCAATTAGATAAAGGTAACTAAAATAAATAAACTTTCTCAAGGAAATAACATTAAAAGAATGAAACAACTTTTTTCTAAGAGTCTAGTACAATAATATATTGTTCATTTACCTTTTGACATCAAATAGACTCGATCTACCTTAATGTTAATTGCATACATATGCATTTCACTTGTTTTATTGCCTTGCAAAAAATTCCTACTATTCAATCTCATGGTCGATTCATTTCTACACTTTAAACATTATTAGTAATGGTAACATTTTCACTATTCTACTACTACTACTACTACCACTACTACTATTATTATTATTATTATTATTATTATTATTATTATTATTATTATTATCATCATCATCGCACACCGGAGATGAGGGAGGTTCGTTCAACACCGAAGATCGTTGCGTGGTCATATGACATTAAACATATAACCTATGGTTTAATATTATATTACATATAATATAACCTATAGTTTTACTTCTCTCATCGATGGTATTAAATATAAACCCCAATTATATTAAATTTAATTATATGAATCCAATTCACATAATTAATATTTGAATCATATTCAAATATTTATTTTCTCTCAAATAAACTTTATATTATAATGTATCAAATACATTATAGTAATTATATCATATATAATTAAATGAGATTAATTATATCACGTATAACTAATTTGCTCAATTAATTTGAACAAATCAAACTAATCCAAAATTGATTCTCATTTAATCCATGTTGTGCTACAGAGAGGATCTCATGGACCTGTAGATTGAAACTCCAATATTACCTGAATAATTAATTAAACTCTTTTAATTAAATTATTCAACATTCATTAATTGTCGGGCACTCCACTAAAGATCGACAGTTGCACTCTTCGCACTAAAGATATATTTCTGTGTCCATTGAATATAACCAGTCAATAGTGCAATGACCCTTCACAAATTGATCGTAAGTACAGCTAGGCCAAAATTACTGTTTTTCCCCTATAGTTCCATCTAACTCCTTAAGTACCACTGATCCCTCTAATGAATAATAAGTCATAGTCCAACTATGAATAAACCCTTCTCAGCCCAGAAGAGGGTATGGCGTCACATTGTTCAAGCCTCAGAATCAGTCCTTAAGGGAGCAATTTATCTATTTTCCCCAACATTGGAGAAGGAGTGAATTTTCGTCTTATGTAACCGTGTTTCCAACTCCCCAATCAGACAAATCCCCAAAATGGTAGGTCTATTGAGTTGGCGATTTAGCCACTCACCCATACAAATCAAAGGACCACCTCATAGGCGAGAGTTCACAACTCACTCAAGATTCAAGTTATGTCACCTATGGTCATCTTGGTGAAATGTAAATCTCTATTATGAATGGCGTTGGATAATGAGACTAGTCATTTCGTGGTCTGATCTTATACAAACACCTTTGTGTAGAATATCCCCGCTCACATGTCTCCACATGAATGATCAAGATGAGATCATTTATAACACTTTACAACAAACGTAACATCTACAAAGCAGGTCATATTCGTAATGTCACCAGAATAAGGTATCTAGCATTATCCATCTACTACAAACCATTTAGGTTATCACTTAAATATGATCCACCTGTATGTCTCTACATATATGTTTAAGTTACAGATGATAACCTTGGATGTTAATTTATTAGTTTGTGGGTTTAATGCTACTAAATTTTAAATAAAATATCTCATATTTAATTAAATAAACAAATTGTTTGTAAAATACAATTATAAACTATAGACCCTACGAGATTTAGGGCATCAACCCCAACAATCTCCCACTTGTCCTAAAGCTAGTAAGTTGTATATTATACAGTTCATACTAATATACAAGTACACAAATCAAATAAACTAGGGCATAACACGCGCCCAGTGCAAAATCTTCCACTTGCCCTAGACTATACGCGGCCTGTCTTGTAGACCCATAATCTGCAGGTGTCCTTTAAACACCTTAATCGTGAGGACCTTTGCAAATGGATCAATAACGTTGTGCTCTAAACCTATCTGTATGACGATCACATCCCATCGATGCACAATCTCTTGGATGAGATGATACTTTCACTCTATGTGCTTCTCGCATTTGTAACTCCGAGACTCTCATAAATTGGCCATAACACCACTATTATTACAATAAAGGGTGATGGGCTTTGACATGTCTAGAACCACTTTCAGATCAGTCAGAAATTTCCTAAGCCACATAACTTCCTTAGTAGCTTTACAAGCCACTATACTCAGCCTCCATGGTGGAGTCAACAATGCACCCTTGCTTGGTGCTCCTCCAGACCACTGCTCCTCCGTTAAAAGTAAACACTGACCCTGATGTGGATTTCCTATAAACCTTATCAGTCTGGAAATCAGTGTCCGTGTATCCTATAAGGATCAAATCCTTAGAACCATAAACGACCATGTAGTCTTTCGTTCTCCATAGATACTTGAGGATGTTCTTAATGGCGGTCCAATGATCAAATCCCATATTAGACTGATATCTACTGACTATCTCCACTATATAGTAGATGTCAGGTCTAGTACATAACATTGCATACATCAGGCTACCAACAATCGACGCATAAGGGATCTGTCTCATTTCCTCAACCTCTTGAGGTGTCTTACGACACTATTCCTTAGATAATATAACTCCATGCTTGAAAGGGAGTAAACCTCTTTTGGAGTTCTGCATAGAAAATTTTACAAGCATTTTATCAATGTACGATATTTGAGACAAACCTAGCGTTTTGTTCTTTCAATCTCTAAAGATTTGAATTCCCATAACAAACTGCACCTCTCCCAAATCTTTCATTTAGAATTAGGTTGCTAGTCAATTCTTAATTTCAGTCAATAGTCCTACATCATTCCCAATGAGTAAGATATCGTCTACATACAACACTAGAAAAGCTACTGAATTGTTGATGATCCTCTTGTATACACAAGGCTCATGAACATTCTGATTAAAGCCATAAGATTTGATTGCAGTATCAAATCTTATATTCTAAGATCGAGAAGCTTGCTTCAATCCATAGATGGACTGATTAAGCCTGCAAACATTTTGCTCTTGACCTTGGGTTATGAATTCCTCAAGTTGCTACATATAAATGGTCTCCTTAAGATTGCCATTCAGAAAAGCAGTCTTGACATCCATTTATCAAATATTATACTCATAATATGAGACAATGGATAGGAGAATCCGGATATACTTTAAAATGGCAACGGATGAGAAAGTATCCTCATAGTCGATTTTCTCAACTTGGGTATAACCCATTGCCACAAGTCTAGCCTTTAAGGATTGCACCTTCTCATCAGCACCCCATTTTCTCTTGTAGATCCATTTGCAACCTATAGTTTTAACCCCATTAGGTTGATCTACAAGATCCCAAACAGAATTGAAGTACATAGACTCCATTTCGAGATCCATAGCTTTGATCCACTCATCTTTGTCAACATCCTTGATTGTCTTCTTGTAAGACAATGGATCCTCAACATCTTCGTCAGCTACCATAGCTAGGATTTCTATTAAACCCATATAATGAACAGGCATATTCACAACCCTCCCACTACGTCAAGGCTTCCACAACACTTAAGGCGGATTTAACATATTAGATGATCTAACTTCAACAACTTTTGTTGAGGTGGTGGGTTCTTCAATAACTTTTGTTCAAAGTTCAATAGTTTCTTTGAAAATTTCATTCAACACAATCTTATTGCGGGATTATGAACCCTTATGTGGTCTTCCTCTAGAAATGTAGCGTTTATCGACGTAATCACTTTATTTTCTTTTGGATCGTAAAAGTAACCTCCTATCGTTCTTTTAGGGTAGCCTATAAATAGGCACAATCTTGAACAATGTTTCAGTTTCTTAGGATTTGCCTCAAGCACAGGTGATGGGCAACCCCAGATCCTGAAATGGTGTAGACTACCTTTATGTCCATTCCACAATTCCAAAGGTGTTCTACTAACACTCTTGAATGGAACACAGTTCAAAATATATGTGTAGTCTATACTACATAACCTTAGAACAAGCCCAGTAGGGATGCATAACTCATCATAGACCGAACCATGTTCAATAGGGATCAATTTCTCCTTTTTAATACACCATTCTGCTGAGTTGTACCAAGTGTTACGAGTTGGGATACAACTCCATGTTCTATTAAATAGTTCTTGAATGTAAGATCCAAAAACTATCAGATCGTAATATTTTAATCGTTTTATTTAATGCATTTTTAACTTCAGCTTTAAACTCTTTAAACTTTTCAAAAGCTTCAGACTTCTGTTGCATTAAATAAACATATTCATATCTAGAATAATCATCAGTAAAAGTGATGAAATATTCAAACCCTCTCTTGCTTTAACATTCATAGGACCGCAGAGGTCTGAATGTACAAGTACTAAGGGTTCTTTGGCCCTATGACCTTTTCCAGTAAAAGATCTTTTAGTCATTTTGCCTTCAAGGCATGACTCACACACTAATAAAGAATTTTCTTCTAACTTGCTTAGAAGTCCGTTCTTGACCAATCTCTCAATCCTATTGAGATTGATGTGTCCTAACCTTAGGTGTCAAAGACGAGTATTTTCTTTAGAAGAAATTTTAAGTATTTTATTTTGAGTTACCACAGTTTTAAACATTCCAGTGTTAAAGAGGGCTTTAGTTGCTAACGGTCTTAGCACATACAAATTATTTTTCAGCTTAGCGAAACAAATATTAATACCATTCTTGAAAATAAATGCTTTATTTATAGAGAATTGTATAGAGTAGTTTGTTCTAATAAACACTTTATAGAAATTAAGTTCCTCTTCAAACCAGGAACAAGAAATACATTTTCAATTAAAATATATCTATTCTATAAAGTTAGTTGGAAACCTTCTACTACCACAGCTGAGACGATGTCCCAGTTCCAACATGCATTGTCATCTCCCCAACATCCAGTTTCCGCTAGGAACTAATTCCCTGAAATGAAAAACAAACATGGTTAGTAGCTCATGAATATATTATCCAGGTAGAATCATCATTCTCCACTAAACATGTCTTCAAGATAAATAAATCAGATTTACCTATCTTGGCCTTTTTCTTTTCTGCCAAGTATTTGGGACAATTCCTCTTCTAGTGTCCTTCATGGTTGCAATGGAAATAAATTCCCTTTGCAACCTTGGCCTTCTTGCCCTTCTGGGTAGTAGCTGGTAGGTTAGGTTTCTCCTTTCCACCTTTCTTCTTCTTCCACTTTTGGTATCGGAAGAAGAAGGCACAAACTTAGTTCCAGAGGATGATTCTCTATAGAACTTCTTAGAGGACGACGCAACATTTGTTTGTCCCTTTTTTTCCTTACTTTTCATCAAGGACTGAAACGTCTGAAGCTTATTGAGCAAGGTTTTCAGGTTGTAGTCAATCTTGTTCATAACAACATTGCTACAAAATTGTAGGAAACGTTCAGGTAAAAACTCCAAAATGAAGCTAACCTGTCAAGCTTCATCAATGACAGACTCATTCATCTCCGACATGTTGAAGTGGACCATCATGTTGAGAACATGTTCTCTAACAAATACCCCTTTCTTGCCTATGAGGATTAAAGATATGTTTAAGAGTGTCGCACATGAGTTGTGTGGACGGTTGTCCAAACATCCTCTGCAGGGACTCCATGATTTCATGGGCAGTGATCATGGGTTCATGCTTCTTGGCTAGGACTTCAGAAAGGCTAGCCAATGTTGGGAATGTCCTAGAACTCGCAATTCGTGTTAAACATTCTATTTTATCAATAACAATGACTTGTTGATTTTGCATCTTATTATGAAAATCCAATAAATGCATCCTTGGCTATAGTCTGAATGTTGTAACTTTATGTATTGACATAAACAGGATGATTTTGACAGTATATAGCCTAAATGGTCTAATAAGTATATGGATGAAATTGGTTATCTCATCCTGGTAACACTATTGGATGCAGCCCACTATGTAGTTATTAAAAGAAGTTGTAAGGTGCTACAAACGATGTGATCCACAAATCGTTCATGTTGAGATATGAGAGTGGGAGCATCCTATGCAATGAGTTTGCATATAGACTGGACCACGAATATAGTCACTTTTCTTTATAACGACCGTTTACTGTAAAACAGATTATTTTATTTATTATATAACCTAGACTAATTTGATCTTAATCCTAACCTAGCTATGAACTTCTGTTTGTTTGGGATTATCCTTTGATCTACAAACGGCGAGAGTAGTCCAACAGCACTGCTCAATAAGCTTACCATTTTAGGGATAAGACCGGATGAATAGCTAGGGACATAACTTTGCAAGATGGAATTCACTCTTACCCTATTTAGGGTTAGCAGATAGGTTGTTCTCTTAATTACTAACTCCAGGTCATGAAAAAACGGGGACCCGCCTTCTCGTGATAGAGAAAGAATTTGATTCATAGAGGTTATGAATCAGAATTGTTCATTAGAGGATCAGTAGGAACTTAAGGAACAAGATGTAGTCACAGAGGTAAAACGGTGTTTTTGACCTAGCTGTGATTACGAACAACCTCCACATCGTCTTGTTTCGATAGAGTATGGTTTTGGGCTGATCGACCTCTACTGATTATGGTTATTAAGTGGACATAATATATCTACAGTGAGGGGAGTTCACCTATGGGCTATAGTGAAGAGTCCCATTAGTTAACGAATGAGGGTTAGATCAGACTAATGAGTTTAGCCGATTAATCTCGAATCGTTGGAGCCCGTGATCTATAGGTCCGCGAGGTCCCCCTACTAGCTCGTAAATGGATAAGCTTTAGGGTAGCTTGAGAAATTAATTTGAAACGTTCAAATTAATCGGAACAAGAGAATAAATATTTAAATATGATTTAAATATATGAAGATGATTATTGTGCAAAAATTAATTTAATATTTAATATTAAATTAATTAATTTTTAAAATTAATTTATGAAATTAATTTAAGAAAATCATTTTTTATGATTTAAAGTCATTTATGTTCTAAAAAGAAAATGGAAAAACGTTTTGCATGGTTGCACAAAATGGAAAATGAATTTTCTCCATTACCATCATTTTTATACTTACACAAAAGGCATTATCCTTTCTACTTTGATTCTCCAAGCATGAGCTGCAAGCCATGCACTCCATCTCTTTGCATGTTCATCTACTATATAAAGAAGATTGGAGTTGTTGGAGAAAGAAAGGAATACAAAATTTTGAGAGAAATTTTCTGAAGAAGAAACTGTCTTGTTCAGTCGGGCTGCTGTGAGATCTTCTTTTTTCTTCACATCTTCAAGCTGCTCTTGAGTCCCACAACTCTGCCTAAAGCTCCAATATCTTAGTAGGAAAGGCTTTGAGGTGGGTCACGGTGATTTCAAGTGAAGACAGCAGCTGTACAAACATTTTCTTGGAGAGTTCTTCAAAGGTATGTTTTGAAAACCCCACTTTTAAGAAGAGCATGCTTTAGTTTTTGCCAAAATTAGTGAATTGGAATACTTATGGATCCTTGATACTTCCACTGCATGTTGTTTAACTTTTTCAATTGGTATCAGAGCATCTTTTAAGCTTTCAATTCAGTCTAATTTTTGCAAGGTGGGTGTTTTTTCATGAGATATATGAAACTAATGCACTGCTATGGTTTTCTCTATTTTGGCATCTTAATTCTCTTTAATTTCTCAATTAAATTTGTAATTGGCTCTTCTTTGATGAGCATTTATGTGTTAGCAAGAGTCTGTAATTTATTTAGAGTCATTAGAGTTAAAATTAAGATGTAATTGAATAAACAAGCGAAGGAGGTCGTGCTGCTGTTCCAAATTTTTCAGCTTCTACTTGAATTTGTTGCTGAGGTCCAGTTGCTAAACGGTCGTTTAGCTCCAAACGTTACACGATGAGAAGAAAAGCTAGACAATCATTTAGTAATATGCACTGGTCGTTGTGATGTTGAACGCTAAACGACCGTGTACCTACGGGAGTTAAGCGATGCATTCATTTGCTATACGATAGCATTATGCAATCGTTTAGTTTTGTCGTGGGAACTAGACGTACGTTAATTTTGCTAAACGATAGCGTTATACGATCGTTTAGCAATGATATGTGCTAAGCCTGTGATGAATTGTTGCGCGATAGCACTGAGCGATCGTTTGATCGTGAAGCTAAACGATCGTATAGATAAATGCTATGCGACGTGATGATGTTCTATACGATGGAGCTATATGATCGTTTAGCTGCGGCGGATATTAAACGATGACTTGAATGCGCTAGACGATGGTGTTATGTGACACTTAGTACTATGCAATGGAGCTAAGCGATTGCACTATGATGGAACTAAGCGATCGTCTAGTTCTATGTGATAGATCTAAAGGATCGTCTAGCTTTCAGCAAACACTATGCGATCGTGTACTTCCTATCAACCCAAGGTGATGACATTAGATGATTACCTCCAGGCGTTACACGATCGACCTTAGTAGCATATTGAGGTTGGACCGAGAGCAACTGGTTCGACTAGTTTACTCAAGGTTCAATCTGGTTCAGGCTCAAATGTGTTGGTCCGGTTTAGGCTTTGTTGGTCTGGTTCAGACTCGTCCAGCCCAGTTCAAGTTGTTTTGGGTTTGATTTGGAGTGGTTCGAGCGGTTCAAAGACGGTTATAAAGCTGTTTGTAATAGTTAGCTAGTTGTTTGCTTGTTTATGCCAAAACGAAAACCATAACAGTTAGTATTTAATTGTTTATGCATGAGATGTATGTGATAATTAAATAAATTCATGTATATGCATATAGTATGTCATGTAGATTTAAAACTCCACCGTAGGAAGCATGTTACATGCATTGATAGTATGTTATAATTGTTATATTATATAGTATGCATGTTAGGGTTATGTTTAATATAATAGTTATATTAGATACCTTTATTGAATGTTGTGGATGTTAAGCATGTCTAAATTTTGTATGTTGTTATAAAATTGGTTAGACGTTTAAAATCCATAACAAAGAACAGCTGCATGCTCACTTAGGTTAACAACTAATTTTAGATTGTTGCCTTATAAAATACGGTTACAAACTCATATCGGTTCATAAACCTATCTAAGGCTGGGGTACTTAAGTTAACGGTTTACAAAACACCTCCTACCTGGGGATTATGACCAAACTATTGAGAGTTGTTAACTAATTTTATGAGCTTGCATGAGTGATGTGAGGTAATAAAATGGTTTTTCACCTAGACATTGTAGGTTAAATCCAATTATAAGAGTTATATTTGGATAAACCACTTAGACTTAGGTTGTATGAAATTGGCCGTCATGCCTAAGTAAACTACCCAAACATTTAGAACAATTTAGTGGAAGATTAACAATATATTTGATATATAGTTATTAGCTTTCACGTCCTCAAGAGTTCACACCTGAGATTCATACTCGACTTCTTATCGATTTTATCTCGACAACTCCATACGGAAAGTGTTTGCATCGGTCAATAACAAGGTGAATGAGGGAAGTGGATATAGTAAGTGGGTGAAGGAAATGTGTCAACATTGTCCTACAATCTCCTCTATTAGTTTGAACTGTGAGAATCCTACGTTGCACCTGTTGTAATTTTTATGTGGCACTAGCTAGTCGTTAACTGTGTCGATCCCTACGGAGGGTTGTAACATAGGATTTGGAATAACCCATGCTTCAGTTAAATGAATAGGATCTTATAGTTCCATCGTGGATATTGTCTTCTCTCTCGGAGGCATATTCATACCGTCCTATAAGATCTGAAAATGGTCAGTCACACTTACAAGAATTACTAAGTGTTAGTAAAGATCTTGACCGAAAACGATAACCAAAAGAACTATTGGGATATGCGTTATTCTAGATAATAGTATTTGGTCAAGAACTGTCTTGTTTCTATGAAGGAATTCTTGACTGCCCCACGGTAGCACTTGTTCTAAATCACTTAAGTATCGTTGCAAATAAATAAAGATTTATTGGGTACTTTATTAAGTTTTGCTAAAATGGATTTAGATGCATATTTAATAGAATTTGTTTAAAATGTTTCAGCAAATGTCGAACTCGATTATAAATCTACTTGATTCTGAAAAATTTAACAGAGACGATTACTCGAATTGGAAATCAAATATCAATCAAATATAAGTAGTCGATGACTTGAGGTTTGTGTTAACGGAGGAGCATCCTCCAGTTCCCAGTTCAACGGCGACCCGAAATGTTTGGGATGTTTATGATAGGTGGGTAAGGGCAAACAAAAAAGCCTGTGCCTATATCTTGGCGAGTATATCTAATGTGCTCAACAAGAAACATGAGGTCATGCCCACAGCTCGTGAGATCATGGCATCATTACAGGAGATGTTCGGGCAACCGTCATCGTCTGTTAGACATGAAGCTATCAAATATGTGTATGTGACACGTATGAAGGATGGGACCAATGTGAAAGAACATGTTCTCGACATGATGGTCCATTTTAACATTGCAGAGGCTCACGGGGCTATGATAGACAAAACAAGTCAAGTGATCATGATACTGGAATCTCTTCCTGAGAGTTATCTGCCGTTTAGGACAAATGTTGTCATAAACAAAATCACTTATAATTTAACAACATTATTGAATGAATTGCAAACTTATCAATCCATGATGAAACTCAAGGAAAAAGAAATAAATGTTATTTCTAAACCGAAAAAGTTTTAAAAAGGGTCTACGTCTGGTACAAAACCCGTTGATGATGATAAAAAAAAAAATGGTTCTTCTTCTAAAGATAAAACCATACGATGAAAAAGAAAGGAAAAGGGAAAAAGAAAACCGCTGCGAAGAAAAACAAAAACAAAACTCCCAAGGGAAAATGTTTCCATTGTGGAGAGGTTGGGCATTAGAAGCGTAATTGCCCAAAATATCTGGCTGAAAAGAAAGTAGAAAAGAATAAACAAGGTAAATATAATATACTAGTTCTTGAAACATGTATAGTAGAAAATTCTCACCTTACCTGGATATTAGATTCAGGCGTCGCTAATCATGTTTGTACTTTTCTAGAGGAAACTAGTTCTTGGAGAAGACTTTTTGAATATGAGATGACTTTCAAAGTGGACACAGGTGAAGTCATTTCAGCTGAAGCAGTGGAAAATGTGAAGTTGTTTTCTAGAGATTCTTTTATCTTACTCAAGAATGTGTTCTTTGTACCTAAGATGAAAAGAAATCTGATCTCCATTTCTTGTCTTTTAGATAATATGTACAGTGTATCTTTTGAATATAATGAAGTGTTTGTTTATTCAAGAGGTGTTCATATTTGTTCTGCTAGACTTGCAAATAACTTATACATATTACAACCAATGGAAGAAAAAGCTATTTTAAATATAGAGATGTTTAAAACAGCTGAAACTCATAATAAAAAAGTTGGAAATTTCTCCTAACGCCTATCTTTGGCACCTCGGGCTTGGTCACATTAATCTTAACAGGATTGAGAGATTGATAAAAAAACGATCATCTAAATCAGTTAGAAGACAATTCCCTACCTCCATATGAATCATGTCTTGAGGGAAAAATGACGAAAAGATCATTTTCTGACAAAGGTCTTCATGCCAAAGAACCTCTTGGACTTATACATTCAGACCTTTGTGGTCCAATGTATGTTAAAGCTCAAGGAGGATATCAGTACTTCGTCAGTTTTATTAACGATTACTCTCGATATGGCTATATTTCCTTAATCAGTCACAAGTCTGAAACTCTTGAAAAGTTCAAAGAATTTAAGGCTGAGACTAAAAATCAATTAAGTAAAAGAATTAAAACACTTCGATCTGATCGAGGTGGTGAGTATATGGATTTGCAATTTCATAACTATTTAGTAGATTATGGAATTCAATCCCAACTCACAGCACCTGGAACACCACAACAAAACGGTGTTGCAAAAAGGATAAATCGAACCTTGTTGGACATGGTTCGGTCTATGATGAGTTATGCTCAATTACCTCAATCCTTTTGGGGATATGCAGTACAGACTATAGTTTATATTCTGAACATTGTTCCATCCAAAAGTGTTTCAAAAACACCATATCAATTGTGGAAAGGACACAAAGCAAGTTTATGTAATTTCCGTATTTGGGGTTGTCCAACACACATGTTGGTACAAAATTCTAAAAAAATTGGAAACACGTTCGAAATTATGCTTATTCATAGGATATCCCATAGAAACAAAAGAATGATACTTTTATGATTCCCAATAAGATAAAGTGTTTGTATCGACAAATGCAACTTTCTTGAAAGAGGATCATATTAAAAATCATCTACCTCGCAATAAACTAATATTGCAAGAACTGTCTAAAGATACTATAGAAAAATCAACAAGAGTTATTGATCAAGCTGGTCTATCAACAACGGTTGTTGTCCCATCACGTCCATCCTAAGAGTTAAGAATGCCTCGTCATAGTGGGAGGGTTATTCAACAACCTGAACGCTACATGGGTTTAACAGAAACTCAAAGCATCATACAAGATGATGGTTTAAAGGATCCATTAACCTTTAAGAAGGCAATGGAAGATGTTGACAGGGAACAATGGATAAAAGCCATGAACAATGAAATGGAGTTTATGTACTTCAACTCAGTCTGGGAACTTGTAGATCAACCATTAGGTGTTACACCTATAGGTTTAAATGGATCTAGAAGAGAAAACGAGACCAAACTAGCCAATGTTGGGAATGTCCTAGAACTCGTAGTTCGTGTTAAACATTCTATTTTATCAATAACAATGACTTGTTGATTTTGCATCTTATTATGAAAATTCAATAAACGAATCCTTGGCTATAATCTAAATGTTGTAATTTTATGTAGTGACATAAACAGGATCAAGTTGATAGTATATAGGCTAAATGGTCTAATAAGTATATGGATGAAATTGGGTATCTCATCCTGGTAACACTATTGGATACGGCCCACTCTGTAGTTGTTACAAGAAGTTGTAAGGTGCTATAAACGATGTGATCCACAAATCATTCATGTTGAGACATAAGAGTGAGGGCATCATATGCAATGAGTTTACATATAAACTGAACCACGAATATAGTCACTTTTCTTTATAATAACCATTTACTGTCAAAACTAACTATTTCATTTATTATAAAACCTAGGTTAACTCGATCTTAATCCTGAGCTAGCTATGAACTCCTATTTGTTCGGGATTATCCTTTGATCTACAAATGTTGAGAGTAGTCAAACAGCACTGCTCAATAAGCTTACCATTTTGGGGATAAGACCGGATGAATAGCTGGGGACATAGCCTTGCAAGATGGAATTCACTCCTACCCTGTTTAGAGTTAGCAAATAGGTTGTTCTCTTAAGTACTCAGTCTAGATCTTGAAAAAACGAGGCCCCGCCTTCTCATGATAGAGAAAGGATTTGATTCATAGAGATTATGAATCAGAATTGTTCCTGAGAGGATCAGTAGGAACTTAAGGAACAAGATGTAGTCACAGGGGTAAAACGGTATTTTTGACCTAGCTGTGATTATGAACAACCTGTGAAGGATCGACTTACTGATTATGGTTATTAAATGGACATAATATATTTACAGTGAGAGGAGTTTACCTATGGGCTATAGTGGAGTGTCCAATTAGTTAACGAATAGAGGTTAGATCGAACTAATGAGTTTAGCCGATTAATCTTGAATCGTTGAAGTCCATGATCTGTAGGTCCGCGAGGTCCCCCTACTAGCTCGTAAATGGATAAGCTTTAGGGTAGCTTGAGAAATTAATTTGAAACGTTCAAATTAAACGGAACAAGAGAATAAATATTTAAATATGATTTAAATATATAAAGATGATTATTGTGCAAAAATTAACTTAATATTTGATATTAAATTAATTAATTTATGAAATTAATTTAAGAAAATAATTTTTTGTATTAAAATGATTTAAATTCATTTTATGTTTTAAAAAGAAAATTGAAAAATGTTTTGCATGGTTGTACAAAATGGAAAATAAATTTTCTCCATTACCATCATCTTTATGCTCACACAAAAGGCATTATCCTTTCTACTTTGATTCTCCAAGCATGAGCTGCAAGTCATGCACTCCATCTCTTTGCATATTCATCTACTATATATAAAGAAGATTAGAGTTGTTGGAGAAAGAGAGGAATACAGAATTTTGAGAGAAATTTTCTAAAGAAGAAACTGTCTTCTTCAGTCGGGCTACTTTGAGATCTTCTCTTTTTTCACATCTTCAAGCTGTTCTTGAGTCCCACAACTCTGCCTAAAGCTCCAAGAGCATAGTAGAGAAGGCTTTGAGGTGGTTCACGATGATTTCAAGTGAAGACAGCAGCTGTACAAACGTTTTCTTAGAGAGTTCTTCAAAGGTATGTTCTGAAAACCCACTTTTTAAGAAGAGCATGCTTTAGTTTTTGCAAAAATTAGTGAACTAGAATGCTTATGGATCCTTGATACTTCCATTGCATGTTGTTTAACTCTTTTAGCCAAGATATACGCTCGGACCTTTTCATTTGCTCTTATCTAGCACTCGTATGCCTCTCAAACATTTCGAATGGCATTTTGAGCAGGAATAGGAGGACAATCCTCCATAAGGAAAAAATGCAAGTTAGGGATGATCAGTATTGTGTTAATTGTGTTTTTCCATGTATAATTTTTGCCTGCAAGTTTATCGGCGAGGAGAAAATTTAAAGTTGCAAAAGTCATGATTAATAAATTATTGAAACCATACAAATTATTTATATTAGTACTCTTTGCATTAATCCATTTAGGAAAAAAATCAAATTTAACAAAATATCTAATACACCCTAAGTGACATCTATTTTGCAATAATATTTCAGTGAGTCAAGACAAAAGCCACTGTAGGGTGATCAGGTGCCCTTTCACTAAAATGAGACTATCTCAACCAATAGAAAGAACAACTCCTTGTTACTGTAACTATAAGTCACAATTGTTCGGTCTAGAAATTGTTAAACTTGCTTAACATTTCTTGTATGTGTAACCCCTCATTTTAGATTCTAAAGTTTCTCCCCAATGAGCCAACTATAGGGAAAACCAATTGGGGTACAAACTAAAGTAATCTTATCCATTTTTGGAGTTTGATGTAAACAATCATGCAAATGTCATCCATATGGGGACACAAGAAAAGGTGCCTCAAGGCCGAGCATGGAACTTTACTACAAACTAATGAGAGAGACCGTGTGATATGTTGACACATCCCACTCCCACTTACTATAAACACTCTCTTCATTTACCTTGATATTGACTTATACAAATACCATCTATAAGGGGACACAAGCAAAGGTGTCTCGAGGCCAAGTATAGATCTCCCGGTATGAACTTTTAGGGAGAAATGTGAAAAGGTAAAATGAAGTATCATATGCCCCATTTTCCTCCCACTGAGTGTTATACCTAGGGTTATTTAACTTAGAAAAATCCGGGTAGTGATTTTTAATTAAGTGTTTTGTTTAATTTGTCCAAAAGTAACACTTACTTTGGATGTTTAAACAACTTTGATTAATCATTATTAAACACTTTAATAAACTTCAATTAACCATTGCATGCTTGTAACAAAATTATCTAATTCACCATTCCAAGTAAGTTCCCAGGTAGGGGTGTTACATTTCCGTTAACTTAAATACCCCTACCTAGACAGAACTAACTTTAGACAAAAGATCCCTTATAGATACAATGTTACAAATTTAATCTTTTAATAAAGAATCAATTTAATCCTATTAAACTTATTAAAAGATTAAACTTTATTTCTAATCTTATAAGAAAAGTAATCTTAGGTCTATGTGAATCATATTTTAAAACTATTTTAAAAAATAATTTTAACCTAAGATTTGCATGCAATTCTGAATTATTGATTTAATTTCTAATTTTATTTAATTATAACTTTGATAAAATAAATTAAAATCAAGTAATTGCATTCATTGACATACTTAGTAAATTATAACAATCATAAATTACCTAAGGTAGTGTCATGCTTCATGTAATTCCATTTCATTACTAACTATAACACTTATATAATTAGGTAATGGAATAATTAATAACATTCATCCATATATACATAAAACTATATATTATAACACTTATAATATAAATTATGCATGACTATTATTAATGCATACAAACATATACATATATTATATATGTATATGTTATTATTAATGACTATGTTATTATAACACATATATTATATGATGCATAAGTATGCTATAAAAATTCAATCATGCAACTATATATTGTAACATTTATAATATAAATGATGCATGAAATTAAATGCATAATCTATGGTGGGATTTTATACTATATGATGTACATTATGACATATATTACTAAAAATAAATCATACATTATATGCATAATTATGGACCAAGATTGGACACCTAAACAGTAAGTTAAATTAATATAACACTTATATTAATTTAGTTAATAAAAAATGACTATCTATTACATAAATATAGCCAACCGTTCGAAAACAAGTGAACCGGGCCTTAAATTACTCAAATCGAACCGATCAGCCTTCGAACCATACCAAAACCACTCAAACTGATAAAATCGCAAACGAACCAATCGGATCAGGAACTGAATCAGACGAAAATCGATTTGTTCTTTCCATCTCAGAGTGTTACAACGTTGTGCCCTACATTGCAATGCTACGAAAAAAACAAATTTTCTTCCTTTAATACAGCGTTGCAATGCTGCGGTAAAGGCAGCACTATACAGCCGCGATCTTCTTCAAAATTCCTCCATTTTTTGCCTCAATTTCTCCAGAATCACACTGGAATAAACATGGTCTACTCAAAAATAATAAATACAGACTAGATCACAAGAATTATGTCCAAAACACGGGCCCTTGCAAATAAAATTAGTGAAAATAAAGGCTGTAAAGACTAGAATCAATCCTGAAAACATCCATAATTACAAACAAATATTCTACACATTCATAATATATAGAATACAAAATTTCCCATCATGAAACTGTAAAAAATCATTCTGAAAAATTGAAAAATTTTGGGCAAAAAACCTGGCTCTGATACCAAATGAAGCAACCGATGAAGGTCCTTGAGAAGAAGCGAGAATCAAACCCAAATCTTAATTTTACAAAACACACAATTTTACAGAAAACAAACAAAAAATTATGTAATTAATTAAAATTACAGCATGCTTTTAGAAGAAGAGGAAAAAGATAAGGAGATAGAAAACCAACCCTTGAAGATCTAATCTTCTTTCTGTGAATCATTTTCTCCAAAAAAAAAAAAAAAATCACGAACTCGAAACCCTGATTTGGACAGCACCACTCATAACCTCTTGTATTCACTATAGAGGAAGAGAATCTCTAAGGAGTTTTGTGGGCTCTTAGGTATTTGGAAGAGAGGGAAAATTCAAAGGATAAAAGAGGAAAGGTATATACTTTTTTGGAGATTTCTTGCAGAGAGATCGTTCTATAAAACTCTCTAGCCATCCAATTTTGTTAAGAAGACACAAATCCCACAACCACTTTTCCTCACACGTAGTGAGTTGAGAGAAATTAAGGGAGGGAAGTTATTTCTCTCACACTAATTCAAAAATTAAAATCAAAAATAAAAAAATTAATTAATTTAAATTTAAATAAAATTATTATACATATATATAATAACTACCTTAATTTAGGATACCTGAGGATCGTCTTGACCGCCATCCAGTGATCAAATCCTGGATTGGACTGATACTGACTGACAATCCCTACTGTATAGCAAATATCGGGTTTGGTACACCATATTGCATACATTAAGCTTCCTATAGTTAAAGCGTAGGGAATCCATCTCATCTCCTCAACCTCTTGAGATGTCTTAGGACATTGATCCTTAGACAAAACGATTCCATGCATGAAGGGTAATAAACCCCTCTTGGAATCTTGATCTTGTACCTAATTAACATTTGATCGATGTACGATACCTGAGACAGGGCTAACCGTTTTTTCTTTCGATCCCGAATGATCTGGATCCCTAGAACATACTGTGCCTCACCCAAATTTTTTATTTGGAACTGAGTAGCTAACCATTTCTTAATGTCAGCCAGATACCCTACATCATTCCCAATGAGTAGGATATCATCCACATACAGTACCAGGAAAGCTACTAAACTGTTGATGATTTTCTTATAAACACAAGGCTCATCAACGTTCTGATCAAAGCCAAACGACTTGACCGCAGTGTCAAATCTAATGTTCTATGATCTAGATGCTTGTTTCAGCCCATAAATGGACCTATTAAGCTTGAAAACTTTTTGCTCTTGTTCTGGAACTATGAACCTCTCTGGTTGAGTCATATAGATGGTTTCTACAAGATTACCATTAAGAAAGGAAATAGATGTCCATTTGCCATATTTCATAATCATAAAATGTGGCTATGGACAGGAGAATCCTGATAGACTTGAGCATGACAACAGGTGAGAAAGTTTCCTCATAGTCAACTCCCTCGACCTGGGTATAACCCTTTGCCACGAGTCGAGCCTTAAAGGTTTGCACTTTTCCATCTACATCTCTCTTTCACTTATAGATCCACTTACACTCAATAGGTCTTACCCCATCAGGCGAATCAATAAACTCTCAGATGTT
Source organism: Benincasa hispida (assembly GCF_027475165.1). Lineage (NCBI taxonomy): Eukaryota > Viridiplantae > Streptophyta > Magnoliopsida > Cucurbitales > Cucurbitaceae > Benincasa > Benincasa hispida. The sequence continues at coordinate 7,707,724 of NC_143485.1, read as the reverse complement.
ATTGAAGTACACAGACTCCATTTCCTGGTTCATGACTTTAATCCCTTCATCTTTGTCAACATCCTCCATCGCTTTCTTAAAAGACAACGAGTCTTCAACCCCACCATTCGAAATGATGTTTTGGGCTTCAGTCAAATCCATTTAGCGATTCGGTTGGTTCATAACCCTTCCACTACGTCGAGGCAGTCTCAACTCTTGAGCTGGTTGACTAGATGTTCCGACCTCAACAACCCTTGTTGATCTGTCGGCCTGTTCAACAACTCTTGTTGAACCCTCAGCAGTCTCAGTCTCACTAGAAATCTCTTGCAAAACGAGCTTACTCCGTGGTTTATGATCCCTCATGTGGTCTTCTTCCCAGAAGATAGAATTTGTAGAAACAAACACTTTGTTCTCACTTAGATCATAGAAGTATCCACCTCTTGTTTCCTTGGGGTAACCTACAAAAAGGTAAACCTTCAAATGTGGTTCCAACTTCTTTGGATTAGTCACTAGCACATGTGTCGGACAGCCTCAAATCCTGAAGTGGCGTAAACTACCTTTACGGCCTCTCCACAACTCAAAAGGTGTTTCAGAAACATTTTTCGAGGGAACGTTGATCAGGATATAGCATGCAGTCTCCATTGCAAAATCCCAAAACGAGTCTGGAAGATGAGCATAACTCATCATAGACCGAACCATGTCCAACAAGGTTCTATTTCTCCTTTCTGATACACCATTCTATTGAGGTGTATCAGGGGTCAAGAGTTGAGACGCGATCCCATGTTCTATCATATAGTTCTGGAATTGGAAGTCCATATACTCTCCATCACGATAAGATCTTAGTGTTTTTATCTTCTTACCTAATAAGTTTTCAACTTCAGCCTTATACTCCTTGAACTTGTTAAGGGCTTCAGACTTACGTTGCATTAGGTAGAGATACCCGAATCTTGAATAATCATCTATGAAAGAGATGAAATATACATACACACCCCGAGCTCTAACATTCATCGGACCATAGAGGTCTGAATGTACAAGCTCCAAGGCTTCCTTGGCTCTATAACCTTTTCCAGTAAAAGGTCTTTTGGTCATCTTGCCTTCGAGGCATGATTCACATACCGACAAGGAGTTTTCTTCTAAACTCTTTAGAAGTCTACTTTTCACCAACTTCTCAATCTTATTGAGATTGATGTGACCAAATCTTAGATGCCAAAGATGGACGTTTTCCTTAGAAGAAACCTTTGGTCTTTTAGTTGTTGCTGTACTGAACATTTCAGTGTTATATAAGGCTTTTATGACTAATGGCCTTAGTACATATAAGTTACTTTTTATTGAACCATAACCAATCTCCATTCCATTCTTGAAAATAAACACTTTATTCTGATAAAAAAAGACACGATATACCCTTGTTCAATGAGACAAGAAACCGAGATTAAGTTCCTCTTCATATGAGGAACTACAAAAACATCATCCAGTAACAGATAATGTTTATTGTCAACAAATATCTTCAGCCTACCTACAGCAACAACTGAAAAAACCTCACCAGTATCCGACTTAGAGAGTCATCTCTCTTTATGGCAACGTTTGCCAGGAATTGAATCCTTTGTAAGAGGAACTGACATGGTTGGTAGCACCCGAATCAAGGATCCAGGCAAAATCATCATTCTCTACCAAACACGTCTCCAAGACCAATAAATCAGATTTACTGTCTTTCCTCCTCTTTTTAAGAGTAGTGGAATCAGTGTCAGATCAATTGGCACTACTAGTTTCATCATCCATCCCTTTGTGCTCGACAAGTAAGAACTGACGTTCAAACAAATCTTGCAACGAGTCCATGATCTCGTGTGCAATGACCATGTTCTCAACCCTTTTGGGCAAAACATCAGGTATGTTAGCCAAAATGTGAAGTCGAGCCAATGAATTAGCCTTCATCCACACCTCATATGCATTACGAACACTTCGCGGTGCATCAAGGGTCGGGACTTGAGGACACTCCTCAACCATGACAAATTGAGGTTGTTTGTCATGAAATACATTTTACATGATTCTTTCCACTGTATATATTTGGTCATATTAAAAACAGTAAACGGAATACTAACGAGTTGCTGAAAAGAAAAACACATTGACCTACGATAGGTTTTAAACAAATACCCTTTGTAAAACAAACAACATCCAATAAGGTTTTCGAAAAACTAATATGAACCCCGTGTGAAATCTAGTTTCACAATGACGGTTCAAAGGTTTAGGACAAAAGCCGCTGAAGGGAGGTCAATTATCCCTTCTCTGAACTGAGAAGTTCTCAACCAGTCATTAATACCAAAACAACTCTTGCTCCTATAATGACTAGCCATCATTGATTTGGTCAAGAGATCATTAACTTACTTAACAATCTCCCGTAAGAGTGACCAGCCATTTTAGACCCTGGAGATGATTGTTAGGATTTGTGTCCTAATTCTCCCAAAGTCTCGTTGTTTGTAATGATACACATTATTTTATGAATAAAATAATTGTTATTTGATTCTGGCATTTACTCATATCCAATAAACAAAACTTCATGGTTATCCTATGTAAACTTAAGCATGCATATGTGATATACAAGTGGATCATGCCTTAAGTGATAACCTAAATAGGTTTGTAGTATAAGGATTAAGGTGGGATACCTGATCCTGGTGACACTACGGATACGGCCCGCTTTGTAGAAGTCTGCAAGTGTTGTAAACTACTATAGATGGTAGATCATGACCATTCATATGGAGACATGCGAGCGGGGGTGTTCTATACAAAGAGTTTGTATAAGACCAGATCACGAGATGACTAGACTCTGTATATAAGTCGTTGATCTTGGAGACTTACATCTCACCTAAACGACCATAGGTGACACGACCTCAATCTTGAGTGTTTTGGGAACTTCTGCCTTTGAGAGCTGTCCTTTGATTAGTATCGGTGAGAGTGGCCAGATTGTCAACTTAACATGCCTACATTTTTGGGGACTTGTCTGATCTGAGAGTAGGGAAATCAATACACAAGATGGAATTCACTCCTTCCCCGAAGCAGGGGTAAGTAGAGAGATTGCTCCCTTAAGGGCTGATTTTAGGGCTTGAACATAGTGGCCACAGCTTCTCTTTGGAAGAGAGGACTCAGTCATAGTAGGACTATGACTTATGTTCATTAGAGGATTCAATGGTACTTAAGAAGTTAGATGTAACTACAAGGACATAACGGTTATTGGCCGAGTTGTACGTATGAGCAATCTGTGAAGGGTTGTCGCACTACTGATTGGTTAAGCTGGACACATAATATATCTATGATAAGGAGAGTTCAGTTGTCAGTCTTTAGTGGAGTGCCTGGTAGTTAACGGATGGTGGATCCCGTGACTAAAGAGTTTAGTCAGCTATTCACATACCGTTGGAGCTTCGAGCTACAGGTCCATAAGGTCCCCTTGGTAGCTCAATGGATTCAAGTTGAGGATCAGTTCTTGGTGTTGATTTGAAATGTTTAAATTGACAAGAGGTAACTCGATTATATATGATATGATCTGTATGATGTATGAGATACATCTAGTAGAGGATAATGTAAATGAGATTTACATTAAGTGCCATGGAATAGAAAAAGAGCTATGGTTTATATTTTTCATGAGATGAAATATTAAAACTATATGTTATAAATATATTATGATAAATTAGTTATCATTTATTTTATAGTAATTGGATAATTATCTTTTTTTCTCTAATAACCAATTGAGTGGGAGGTTATTGGTGGTTTCATAGTAACCGTGAGATAAAAGAAAAAATGCTTTCCTAATTTTAGTAAGAAAAAGATTTGCAAAAATTTTTTTTTTTAGATTTCCAATCTCAGAATATACTCACAGATAGTTGTCAAGTAAATTAGATTTACTAAACGACAGCTTGGAGTTAGGTAAACGATCATGGAGTGTTCTTAGGTGATAGACACTCAGCTAAGAGATGAGCTAAACGATCGCGTAGTTTTTGTTAGACGATCACTTAGCTTTTCCTAAACGATTGGGCATCGACCTATACGATAGGTTATTCCATCTCCCATTTGCTCAATCGTTTACACAATTGTGGTTCCTCTGGTTTTCTGCCTCAAACCAAGTCCACACAGAGCCCACCCTCTAGATTTTCACACCAAGAATACCAAGATAACCTTCTTGGTGGTGTCATATTCAATTCGACACGGTCGAGGTTCTGTGGAGGCCATTCGGTGTGTTTGGGGTGTTCATGACCTTGGAGATCGCTTAGTTCGAGTGCGCGGTGTTCGTGTAGTGTAGGGGTCGTGTTGGACGAACGTTCGTGTGTTGCTGTGTTGCGATGATCGAGCGTTCGTGATCAAGGAACTCGAAGATGAGTTTGCAAAAGTGTGTTGCTCTTGTCTTTGATCTTTTGTATAGCATGCTGTAATTTCTGTATTTTAGCATAACTGTATGTTTCCGTTTGTGATTGTAATTGTAAAGTTTATATACGATTGTAATTTGAAATGATCCTTTTGCTGCTCATGGAAATCCTCGTATTTCAATTTCCTTCAAATTTCACGTCCACTTTCAAAGCAATATCATATTAGGTTTTAGATTCTTCTAAAATTAGGTAGAATTTTTAATTAATACTTAGTTTTCAATTTTATATTTTAAAAATAAGATTTATTTTATATATTTATCTATTTATCACATAATCAAATCTATTTTCTATTTTTCATGAGTTAAATGCATCATTTTTTTAAAAAAAGTATACCATATTGATTTTTTTTAAAAAAAAATAAAGTTATTTTCCTTAATATTTAAAAATAATCTATAACAAATAAAATCTATCATACTAAATAATTATTTAAAATTTTAAATTACAAAAAGAAAAATTAAAATTCGATTATAAGTCTATTTTAGTTATTATATCTAATATAAGATGTTTTTGTATTTATTTACCAAACACTCTAACCTACCTTTTCAAGTTTAATTTTAAATTTACAAAACACTATTTTACTTCTTTTCACAACTGATTTTTCTAAAATCAATGTTGTCAGCAATTATTTTAAAAGCTATAGTAATCCCAAACGAAACCTAACTTATTTAATTCATGATCATGATGAAGATACATAGCATTTTTGAAATTTACCAATTTGTATCTTCGATTTCTATATGGGACACTTGTCCATTTTTAATTGATTCTAAAATTTGATTATTTGTAATTTTATCATAATAATCCAAAATTTCTCATTATCAAAAAGCCTAGAAGGAGCAATAATAAGAAAACACACTCAAGTACATAGAGGTGAGAAAAATAGAAATAGTCTCTAAAAATATGTTCACATAATGCTATTTTTTACATCATCATTGTTATTATTATTATTATTCAACCCATTTTATAAAAATTTAACTTTAAAGGACCAAATTGGTTTAGAACTATAATCATAATATTCATATAATATTTAACTGAAATTACATTTTGGACAAATGAAAGTACCGAAATTAAAATGGATATAAAGAACTCAAAATACAAGGACCAAAATTAACATAACAACTCGAAGTCTATCTATTACCATGTCAAGTGCTTCCCCATCGTATATAGCCATCACTGATACAAAAGAGACATTTTATTCCGGTGATGGCAAACTTAGTAGAGAAGGAATCTCATATTCAGGGGGAATTGGTATAGATGGCCCTTATTTAGGGGTCAACTTGAAATTTGACCTCACTTTAAAAAATGCTCGAAAATTGGCCTCTTGTTGATGTCATCCACATGCGAAAGTACCCATTTGACTTCAAAACGGGCACGAGGGCCTGTTTCTAGCTCCTCAGTCCCACTCTCGTTCCCCGCTCCTACTCCTCGCTCCCACTCCCCGCTCTCACTTCTCGCTCATTTGTCTTGATTCTCATATGACATAATTACAATTTTTTTTCTTCAATTTTCTTATCATTTGTTCAGATTATTCCTCTTATTTTCTCACTCCCCACTCCAACTCCTCATTCTCCGCTTCCGCTCCCCACTCCCACTTCTCTTTCCTTTGTCTTGTTCTTTATCAGACACAAATGAAACATTTTTCATGGGGAAAAACTACAAAGCGAAGAATAAATAGAGAAAAACGAAGAAAAAGAAGGGTGACATAAACAGAAATCGTCGGAGAAGAAAAAAGGGATATTGACAGAAACAAAAAAAAATGAAGAAAATTAGGAAAAAGGGAAAAAGAAGTGCTACAAAAGAGAGGAATACGGAGGAAGAAGAAAGAAGGTTAAAATGGTAAATTCACGATACGATGACATCAGCAAAAGGCCAAATTTCATTTTTTTTTTATAAAAGTGAGGTCAAATTTCTAATGAACCCCTAAATAGGGGCCATCTATACAAATTTCCCGATATTTAGCCATCAACTTGAGTAACAACTCAATTGAATATGACATATATTCTCAACCAAGAAGTTAGGTTAGATTTTAAATTTTGTCACTCCACAAGTTGTTAGAACTTTTAAAAAAAATTGTGGTCAAAATGAAATGTCATATTTTTCATGTCCTTTTAAACTAATTTGATAACACATGTAAATTTGTAATTGATCTCTCAAATTTATTAGCATATATTTGTATTACTAATTCAAATTAATGACATAATAATTTGTGATCTAGTGAACAAGAATTAACTATGACATTGACTCCAAAAATATTATCAAAATTCATCACTCAAACCATACTATCAAAATTTGTCTGTCACTCAAACTATACTATAAAAACTTTTTGAGAAGTGTTTCTTATCAAAGGCATTTTGATATGGCTAATGAGTTAACCAACGGGACACAGTACTTTTAATCGAAAAATCAATTTGATTTATTTTGTATCATTCGCTCAATGAAAAAATATAAAAATCAGATTCTACAAACAAATCTATGAGACTTAAAGAAATGATTGAAAGTAATAAAAAAAGTTAAGTAACTAAAAATTACTTAGAACGACCTATATTTCAAACAAATGAAAAATATGTTTTTTTAAAAAATTGTTATAAATTTTAGAGAGAGAAAAATAAAAGGGAAACTATTTACACAAAATAGTAAAATTTTAATCTTCTTTGATAGAGGTTGATAGGAACTGATAGATACATATAGAAGTCTATCAGTGATAAAAATTTATAGAAGTCTATCAATGATAGAAACTGATAAAAGTTTATCACTGATGTCTCGCTAATAAGAGTCTATCAGTGACCATGAGTATTCTTTTGTTATTTCTATAAGTAATTTGATATTTTTTTTAATAGATTTTAATAGTAAACCTCACATTGAAGTTATAGAAGGAAAAAAGTTTATAAAACAAGGTTGTAATAATTTTTTTTTAATTTAATTTTTGAAAAATCTAAAAATGTGATATGGCAACCATCATTGTTTATTATCTCTCTTTAAAAAAAGTGATTATTGTAACAAAAAAAAGTATAACATTGTTACAATCATGTTAAAGAATTGGAGTTAAATTAAGCATAGATCAATTGGTTTAAAATTATATATCATCAATTAAAAAATTCGAAATTTAAATCTTTACTCAAATAAATAAATAGTTAAAAGATATGTTTAAATATATGGAGAAAAAAATGTCAATAGTGAGCATTGGGGTTATTAATTTTGAACTTGGAAAGAAAGAATGAAATATAATTGGGTGTGTCTCCACTTACTTCAACTTGAAGTATACCATTAATGACCTCCCTCTATAGGCCATTGACTTTTTCCAACTAAACCTCTTTTCATACAACTTTATGAGATTTATAATTAATTACATTTTATTAAACTAAAATCTTAGGATTTGAAATTGATTTGATTGCAAGGTCAAGATAAATTAATATTATTTGATTTCCTTAATTATATTACAACTTTTTGACCATCTTTTTGAAACTAGACAAAACTTGCCAACTAAACTTCATTAAACATGTTTAGTTACTTTATCCTTCAAATACTTGACATTTTTTAAAGGAAAATTGATCATATTTCACTCTATCATTAATTGTAATCTCTTTGGAAAGCATGTCATTATTGCTTCAATGAAGATATTTTATCAGCTTAAATTATAAAAAATGTCCCTGAACTTTACACTTTGTGTCAAAAATGTCCCTAAAGTTTCAAAAGTTTCAAGAATATTCTTAAACTTTAAAAAAGAGTTCAAAAAAATATCTTAACCATTAGTTTTGGATGGAAACCGTTAAAGTTTTGTTTCAAAAATACCCTTAATAAAATTTCAAAAATACCTCAACGGCTAGTATTTGAATAAAAACGGTTAATTCCTCGTGAAAAAAGTGACTTTAAAAATTAAAAAATTCTACTGATCAATTTGTTTGAAGTTTACTTAAGTTCGAAAAGAACCAATTTTAAAATAATAGATATCTTCATTTTTTTTCATATAGGTACTCTCATATTTCGCTTAACTTTCAAATTCTTAGCTTGCACCAATTTTCTCAAAAACTAAAATAAAAACCAAAATGTTAAGTTAAAAAATAAAATACCACAAAATTTCACAAAGTTCCAAAATCAATATCTCCTCTTGAAACATACCAAAACGATAAATAGTCAAATAAAAGAAGTATCCGCCTAAATCATGTTAGTTCTTAGGAATTTAATATTTATTTTAGGTCTTAGATAGATTATCGAGCAAAAGAAGTCATCGAACATTTCGGATGCAATTTGGGCTAAAATGGATCAATTAGCAATCAACATGGGGCAAAACAGAGAAATCGAGCAAGGGGAGGCACGACATTGCGCAAGCACTACGATTCATATGCCCCGCGCTATTTACAAAGACAGTCTGCTAGGCAAGCTTGCAGTCCTGCCCTACGGTGCCGCAACACTCTCCATTTGATACGCACGCATGAAGAGGCAGTTCTTCCAATTTGCACTCGTTCCAAAGAGTCAAATATAATTTTTTTATTTGATTATTTATCATTTTGGTATGTTTCAAGATGATATTTTAATTTTGAAATTTTGTAAAATTTTGTGATATTTTATGTTTTAACTTAAAATTTTGGTTTTTATTTTTGTTGCTAAAAAAATTCGTGTAAGCTAAGAGTTGGAAAATTAAGAGAAATATGAGAATACTAATATGAAAAAAATGAGGATATCTTATAATTTATTTTAAAATTTGTTTTTTTGGAACTTAAGAAAACTTCAAACAAATTGATCATTATGAGCATTTTTTTTAATTTTGTTAATATTTTTAAAGTCATTTTTGTCATGAGGAATTAATGGCTTTTGTTCAAATATTAATGGTGGAAGTATTTTTGAACTTTTATTAAGTTAGTATTTTTGAAATGTTTGGAAAGTTCAGTGGTATTTTTGAAACAAAACTTTAACAGTTTCCATCTAAAACTAATGACAAAAGTACTTTTTAAACTCTTTCTTAAAGTTTAAGAGTATTTCTGAAACTTTTAAAACTTCAGAGGCATTTTTAACGTAATGTGTAAAGTTCAGGGTATTATTTATAATTTAACCCATTTTATCATTTATATGTTATATTGACCAATTGAATTTTATCTTCAAAGGTTGGTCGTTTGAAGGATCACATTATTTCAAAAAGTCTTAAATATATTTTTACTATAATTTGATATTTAAGAATATAACCTTCTGTCTCATGGTTGAGTTTATAATATTAAAAATAAACATATATGAGTTATATAAGCACATATTTGAACTTTTTAGATTTTTGTTTATTTCATCTCTAAATAAAAAAAAATTTAAAAAAATTTGTCTTTGTCTAATAGATCTTTAATTTTCAATTTTGTGTTTATTAATTTATTGACCTATTTGATTTTTTTTTTTTTTTTCATTTCACAAGATTTTGTTAAACATAAATTTAATTTTATATCTAACATATTAGTTAAATTTTAAAAACTTTGAATATGTTAGATATTTATTAGATAGGATTATTGAATGTTCATAACTAATTAGACATTTAAATAAATGGTTTAAATCACTTTTAATTCCCAGATTTTCATAAAAGTAACAATTTAGTCCCTAAACTTTAGTTTTTAATGATTTAGTTCTTGAACCTTCAATTTTGTAACAATTTAATCCTTAAACTTTACTATGTAAGAATTTAGTCCTTATACTTTCAAATTTGTAACAATTTGGCCTTTATTATAGAATGAGTTAAGATTTAATAAGATTTATGGCATAAATAAACCAATAAACTAACTAGAAAGACTCAATATTTTTATAAAATACAAAGTTTACATCATAAAATAATAAAAATTGACATTTAATTTTGATAAGTTTAGTTACATTAGGGATTAAATTGTTATGAATTTAAAAGTACAAGAACTAAATTGTTATATGCTAAAGTTCAATGACTAAATTGTTACAAAATTAAAAGTACAGAGACTAAATCGATACAAATCAAAGTTTATAGACTAAATTGTTACTTTCATATAAGTTTAGGGATCAAAAGTATTTTTTAACTTAAATAAATTTAGTAAGATAGATTCACATATTGATGAAAGAAAAGAGTAACAATCTCTAGGTTACATTATTATGTTTTCGCATATGATAACAAAAATAGTTCTTCTAAATACAGTATAATTCAACTAACTATAAATGTTGGAATCCTAATATTTACACATTGTTGAACATACACAAAAATAATATTAATAATAACAAGCAAACTGTCTTTCTCTTATCATCTCTATACAATACTCCAAAAGCAATTAATTAGTATAATAGGAATAAATACTTAATGGAGTTAGAGACATGTTCTTGAATTGAAAAAAAAAAAAAAAAAAAAGTAAACACAAAACAAATTTAAACATCTCAAATATTTATTTAACAAACATTATTATTAATAGTAAAACATTGATGTTATTATCGTTTTTGTGATAGTTACAAATTGTTGTTAACTTAATTATGACATATTCTACCATCATGCATAAAATTTCTTTTTGTCGTCACGAGCCCTTTGTGGGCTTCCTTGTCAGCAAGCTTCTTTTATCTGGTCTCATTCTTCGAGTTGACCTACATGAGAGTTACAAGCACAAGTGTGCTACCAAGTCTATCACAGTCCGATGCCTAAGTACATGGAGTGTATAATTCAGCTAAACACATAGAGTAAAGTCAGGGTCCTCCTTTGGAAATTAATTATATTTTTTCCCTTAGGGATTGTCGAATGGAGATTTTATAATACCCTTCCTCTAACACTTGCCTACAGTTACGTGTAACATCGACAATGTTAGGATGGTTGCGACCATCAAGATTGCAAGGTGCCATGGTTGAGCTCGACTCATATATTTCTCGATTGTATATATTTTCCAGCTCGGTTGGTCAGCTCAAAACCTAAAGTTCTTACTTTTTCCTTTTGGAGGATGCACTCCATGTTGCCTCTTATTTTTCATTAGATTTGAGTTCACTCATGAACTTTGAACCTTGTCTAGGACAACACTCGATCCATTGCATTGCATTATGTCTATTTTATGGTTTACCTCTTTCAAAATCAACTAAAATTTTAGTTGTGTTAGGTAAGTGCTTTCTAAGTTCAAAACCTCTCAAAGCTTTGAAATTTTCACCTCTTTGCAATTTCCATTCAAAGGTGAGAATGCTTGGGATTTTTTTTTATTCCATTCAAAATGGCTTAGCCAACATTTAAATTGGTGTTTAACATATGGCATCAATAGTTAAATCATATCTTGAACACATACATAAGAAAATGATGTTACCCTAAAGACTATATTACGCAATATAACAATATTTTTTTTAGTATAACGAGTGGAATTGTATGAGAATTTGGATCTCCGACTTCAATGAAATGAATATATATGTCAAAATTACAACAGATCTATATTCACTTTGGCCTATATAATAGTATCAAAATTACAATAAGACATTTTTATTTCTTTCTTCTAACTTGATTTAGCATTCCTCTTGTGTCATGAAAATCTAAAATTGTTGTAAAAAAAATGTTGTATTGTATATTCATATACCAATATTTCTACCATATACTATTTTATTAATAAAGTGTTTTGAATGTGGTAGCCAACCAAACTGATTTGAATAAAATTTTCCCTTTTAACATAAACTTTATCTAATATTGTTTGGTATGCAAATGGGAAACCATTGTTTTCAATCAAACAAATACAATAAAATTGTTATTATTATTTTGTGTTCTTTGAATTTTCTACATTGATAGGCCAAATAGAGCTACACCAAACTTTGCTCTTTTTTTCTATACATAAGTTATAGTGGTCAAAGGCAGCTGAAATTTGGGTTCTCTTAATTAATTAAGTCAATCCACTTAGTGCTTTTGTTATAGTAAATTTTACAAGTTGTTAGAAGCTTTTCAATTGGAATTTAAATTGATTATCAATGAATTAGCTTTTCAAAAGGATTTCCATTATGGATACAAGTTTTCAATATTTTTCTCCAAATTTCTTTGGCAGATGATATTTGAATTCTTAACTAAATTTTAAAAATGATAATAAATTTTAAAAATTTGAATTCGAAAAGTTTCTTTAAAAAAATTAAATAACAAATATATATATATATATGTGTGTGTGCGCGCGCGCACAAGTAGAAGTTGGTCAATAAGCATCATTTTCAAAAATAAAAATCAAATCGTTATCAAAAGAGTTTTTTTAAAAAAAAAAATGAATTTTGAAAACATCTATAAAAAGTTGATAACAAAATGGATAAATTTATGGACAAAGATAGTGTTTATAAACTTACTTTTTAAAAATTAAAAACCAACAATCAAATGGTTATTAAAGGGCACCTTAAGATCCCATTTGTTAATCATTTGATTTTTTATTATTTTAGTTTTTGAAGATTTTATTGGTCTTCTTTCATAATTTTATCATGATTTTCATTTTTTCTAACAAAAAAATTAATATCTTAGCCAAATTTTAAAAACAAAAGTTATGACGTTGATAACTATTTGATTTTTTAGTTTAATGTTTGAATATTAAACTAGCATATAAAACACTCCTTGTATATTAATATACTATTAAAAAGCAGACAAAAAGAATTGGCGGAAAACGTTTATAAACTTAATTTTCAAAAACCAAATGGTTAATGAAAAGAGGCTTAAATATTTAAGTATTAGAGATAAATAAACTTGAGTTCTTGTTAGAGTATTATGAAATTTTTTAGATCAATTGGAAGTCTAAAAAAGAGGTTATATTTTATAAACAAGTACTTTAATGAAATGATATAAATAATAAATTTGTACTATTAATTTATGTATCGTTTTATAAACAATAAATTTATCATGATTAGTGATTACTTAACAAAAATAAATTTTATAAATAATTATTAATTAGAGTTATTTTCAAATATAGGAAAATGAATTTGTTAAAAGACTACAATAAACCGCAATAGACTACTCTATGTGTCTATCTATGTCATGATAGACAAAGATAGTAATATTGTATATTTATTTCATGATAGACACAGATAATAGTCTATCGTGCTATCCTGTAATATTTTGTTATTATTTATGAATATTTTTAATAGTTTTATCATTTAAAATAATTTTTTTATTAAATACTAGTTTTTTTTGTTATTTATTTATTAAGAAAAATACCTATGAAGTGCTTACTTAAATTATTATATAAGCAGAACTTTAATTGATTTTAATTATTCATATGTTAAATGATCAAATCACGCATATTTATATTTCTACGCGTTAAAGTGTTTTTTTTAAATAATAATAATAATAAATTAATAATAAAGGACAAAGAAAAAGTATTCTTCAATCTGAATGATACTTCGAATGTGCTTCCAATCTGCCAATGATATAATGTATTTTATTTTGGTGGATTTTATCCTATTTTGATCACTGAGAATTTATTTAATTTTGATCCTTTTATTTATTTTATTTTATTATATTATTATTTTATTTTATTTTATTTTTATCTACACTAATTTTTTCAACATCTATTTTAAAAAGAAGAAAAAAGAAAAAGCATATCTAGTACACATGCTCACTTAAAAATAAATTTATCGAAAAGAGACTATAATTTAGTTTACCTTTTTAAAATAATCGTGGATAATTGTGTTTCTTTTAAAAAAATTAACAATAAAATAAAGTAAATTAGAGTTTGACAAATTTCAATTTCCAACATAAAAATGTATATTATGGTATTTTCGGTAAATAGTATTAAATTATTGTGATTAGAATAATACTTAAATAGACCCACTATCAAAATTTCCACATTTTTATTATTTTGTTGATAATTTATATTTTTTAGTAACTGGATACAATTTTATATCCTTTGTTGTTTTTTTTTTTAAAAAAAACTATATTTTGTTTGCTCTAGATTAATGGTTATATATGAGAAAAATACGTGCAAATCTTTTTAATAAAATATAACCAAAAAAAAAATTGGTGCCACTGAACTAATCATTTTTTAAAATTTAGAATATAAAATTTGGGTGTGCAAGGAATATACTAAAAATACAAAATCAATTTTAATATTATAAAGGATAAATATGAGATCTTAAAACTTATTAATTAAGAAATAACTATCTATTCTAAAAAAATCTACCTAAATAGTGTGAAAATGAATGTGTATTTTAAAAGGTGATTTTAACACATTTATTCACAATCAACTTTACAAATACTTAAAGCATTTAAAATTTTTACGTCACCACTTTTAGCGTTCTCAAGAGTAATACCAAAGCCAGCCTTAGTGAGTTTTTTTTTCTTAAATAAAAAAAAATAAGGACGATTTGTAAATACAGAGAAATGAGCTAAAATATTTATAAAATATAGTAAAATTTTAGAATATGATAGATGCTGATAAATACTAATAGACTTCTATCAGTGACATTGATAGACACGAATAGAAGTCTATTAGTGTTTATCAACGTCTATCATTAATAGTTCTAAAATTTTGTTATATCTTGTAAATATTTTCAACAGTTTTACCATTTGAAATAATTTTCCAAAAATTAATATCGGAAAGGTAAAGTGAGTTTTTTAAATGTAAATTTGAAAAATTAAAATTGAACAAAAACGATATAGTAAATTACATCCTCGAATGAAGACTAAAGTTTTGTGTTGAAGATGTTTCATTTACATTTTATATAGAATCTATTATCTACCATAGTATGAAAAGAATAATTGTTTTAAATGATAAAACTATTTAAAATATTTTCAAGTATAGCAAAATGTCACTGTTTATTAGTAATAAAACAAGATAAACCACGATAGACTTCTATCACTAAATGATAGACCACAATAGTAATAGAAGTCTATTATGGTTATCACTTAGTGACATTTTACTATATTTATAAATAAGTTTACTCATTTTTCTTTATTTGAAAATAACCCTCATTTTCATTTCATTATATATATAAGAGAAAATATTAGTTGAAATATTATTTTGGTCTTTAAGCTTTTAATATTCAATTTCAATACTTTCAATAAATCTTAAAATTAGTCCATGAAAGTATATTTACAGTGTAAGTACAACAGAAGTGAAAGAGTTCAAACGACACAAATCTCTTAATTGCCTAACACATCTTATATGTCAATTGAGCTATGTTTATTTTGACACATTCACAATGTCGTGATTTTCTTGCATTAAAATTATTATTAATAATATTTAACCAATTTTGAAAAAAGAAGACTTTGAATGAATAAATTTAATATCTATTTGAAGTACAATGACTACTCGAAAATATATAGATTGAAATTAGACAATAAAAAAAATACAGGACTTAAAATAGAATAGAACAGAAATATAGAGACCAAAATAATATTTTTGATTGTTCATTCGAAACCGTTATGGAAACGAAAAAAACGAAGTTGTGATAGTTACAATGAATATATAACAACTTGTTGAATTTCAAAGCATTATATTCAATCAAATCTATGGTTGAAAAATGAAGAAGATTGATGGAAAAGAAAAGGTTATCAAAATTACTTTCTTTTTGGTAGGAAAGTTCAAGAACTTTAGGCTTTCTAACGAATGCTAATATACCCACTGGGAAAATATCCTAATTTCATGCTAAAAGGAAATCCTTTGATTGTGATATGTGTTGTTTCATTTCAAAGTAACAAATGCTTTTTGTTTTTCTTCTCTTTTATTATATTTTACATGACCTTTTCTAAATGAGTCTCTAGAGACTATGGTGGTAAGTTACTACCCATTTTAGAATAAAATATAATTTCGCACACGTAAAATCGTGGATAGATTGTCGAATTTTTTTAGGGATGACTGTAAATATAGTAATCAAATTCCAAATACAGTACAATGTAAAATAATTTACAGATATAGCAAAATTTAGATCTAACTTTCGGAATCTATTAATAATAGATTGTATAGCTGGTAGGAGCTTATCATTGATACATTTTATTATATATTTACAATTCTTTAGAAATGTTGTTATATATTTAATTATTAGTCCTAAAAGTGCTATCCTACGCTATTACTCGTAAAAAATGTATGGGTCCAATTCATTTATTCACTATAACAAAAGTAGAGAAGGGAACAATGCCAGCTTAAATATTGAAACATTTAATATTTATAATTTAGCCAATGAAATGTATTTGAATAACACCTTTTCACCCTTAGTTTGAATAAAACTTAGTAGATAAAACACTTTTTATCATCTAAGAGTTGTAGATTGGTTCAGTTCCCCACTCCAACAAGAATTGGATTTATATGGCATATGATGCTCACAACAATTTGATTTAGATTATGAAATTAACGCAAAAGCGAGCATAGCCAATTGACCTCGAGATCTTTGGTTTAAGTCCCTTTGTGCTCTCACTTGTACTAAAAAAAGAAATTATGAACTTAACATAATAAATAAAATTGTTAAGAGTTAAACACCTTGGTATGTTCTATGGGTGTTCAAAAAACCCGATGACCTAAAAAAACTGATCAACCAACCCAACTGTGTGGTTTGGGTTGGGTTGGATTCGAATAAATGAAAATTTTATGGGTCGGATTGGTTCATAGGTTCACCTAATATAACCCAAACCAACCTGAATTTATTATTAACTTTAAGATATTTTTTATTATTATTTATAACACAATTATTTATACATATATTGATTTTAATTTGATTTAATTCCAATATTTTTTTAATAATTTATTCTTCAACAACTTTTAAAAGTAGTTTCTTTGCACTTTAGAAAGAAAATGTCACTATTGAGTTGTTAATCTTAATTCAATATATGAAAATAATTAAATTAGATTTTTACATATTTACGTTTTGCTTCTTTTTAGAACAAAATTTTAAATAAATAACCCAATTAACTCGAACCAAACCAACCCAAATATTTGGTTGGGTTCATTTTTTCATAAGGGTTATTTAGGTTGAAAAAATTTACAATCCGAACAATTTAGTTGAGTCTAAAAAGTCTTTTAACCCAACCCAATCCATGAATCCCCGTAATATGTTCTTTTTTTTTTTTGCAAAACTTTAATGAATTTCTAACATTATTTAAAAACAAGCAAACCATATGAAACAAGTACTCGAGCACACATATTTTATAAAATTTAAAAATAAAAAGTAAAAAACAGAAACATTATCGAAATAATCCATATGTTATTTACGATAGACAATATAAGAATTTGAACTACAAACCTCTTAATAGTTAATATTATATCAATTAAATTATGCTCGATTTTTTTCCTTTTTTTTTTAACTTTATAGAAGCAACCTCAATGAAACTTTACATTTGCATGCCCCAAAAAGTAAAAACACACTAATGCATGGATTCAAAATTTTCAACTTGCAACTCAGCTCTAATTATTTCATATAAGATAATGCATCTTGACTCATCTTCTAATCGAAATAAAATCCTAATTCTTGATCTCTTTATTCAAATAAAAAAATAAAAATAAAAATCCATCTCTTTTCATCATCCTCCACTCACAAAAAAACCTAACCAAATTAAAAACCAACATGAACACTTTATTTTTTTTATTTATTTTTTTCTTTGCATTCAAATTGGCCAAAATTAAAGTTTGGGAGAAACCCATTTTTCAGAACTTGCTACTTCATTTCTCTACGTTTCTTCTAACTGTATACAAAGTCAAAACACTTTTATTCCTCTTTGATAGTATTTTAAGGCTTATTTTGATGCCTATGGTTTTAATTTCAAGTTGTTTATTTTTGTTTGGCTTTGGATGTTTTGCTGAAGAAGATATCGTTAGCTGTTCATTTGGCTTCTATTTTTCCATTATTCTTTTGCTTTAACTTCAAGTTTTTTTTTTTGTAAGTATTATTATTTTTTTACTTCTCTGTTTGTTGTCTTTTTGGCCATCTCCTGCTTCCTTTGGTTGCTTTCGCAGTCAGATCTGCCTTCAAATATGGCGTTTTGACCTATCCTTTCTTTCACTTTTGAATTAAAAAAATTCTTTTTTTTAAGGGTGTTATTATTTTAGAGATTTGGGTTGTGAATTTAGCTTATGGGTTTCAAATAATTACTTTTTTTCTTTTTTTTACAATATATGGGATGGGAGAATCGAACCACTCATCTCTATGTTGAAAGTACGAGTTTACGTCAATTGAGTTATGCTCGTATTAGTTTTAATATTTTAGTTTCTTTCATATATTTCTAAAGAAAGAGGAAAATATATGATGGTGAGGTTTTTGGGTTTTTTTTTTTTTTTTTTTTTACTATTTTAAATACTATGTTAGTAGGCTTAAACGTCTAAAAATAATGGTTGTGAAATCATAAGGTTAAATTACAAATTTGATTTATATATATAATTTAGAGAAAGTTAGAACTAGAATTTAGTTTTTATAATTCAGAAAGTTAAAGAATTCATTTCTATGTTTTGATCATGAAATATTCCGTAATAATCTCGACTTGTGGTGTGATAAAATGAAACTTTTGAGTCATAAAGACTAAATTCTAACTTTCTCCAAACGTAAGAACCAAATTTATAGTTTAAACCAAATCATAATAAATCCATTGCTTAGAATTAGTAGAACAAATCTCTTTTCTACAATCAAATCTTTTTGCACAATCAAATTATTATCTAGAGAGAGTAGATTATGGAGATAAAACTCTCTATAATTACATATATGAGTCTTATACAATTCAATAGTCAAGAATTGAAGTATAACTATACTTTTAGCTCTACTGAAATATCATGTCAAACTAAGTATATCTCAACTGGTATAAATTGTTGAACTCATAAAGAAAAAAGGTTTGAAATACGTTTGACGGGTAATGTTATACTCTTAAAAAGGATATTTTATAAATTACTTTCTACAGAGAGAGAAGTAGATTCTAGAGAGAGAGAGAGAAAGTAGAGAAGTACCAAAAACGCAGGGAAGTAGCCATTTTCTAAGGCTTTAAATCCGGGGCTTTGTAAGTTGGATCTTGAGGGATTCAACATAGCAAGACAAAAAGGCAGTGAGGGTAATGCTTTTCTTGACATTGTTTGTTATAAAGAAAAACTCTAATATTATAAGTGTCAACCCCATGTGACATTGAGTGCATTTCTTCATGTACAAACACTCTTTTCTCATATCCCACACCTTTCTTTTTCTCTTTTATACACTAACCCAAAACCTTCTTCCTCTTTTAAGTCTCTTAATTCCTCCCTCTTCTTATTCATATCTCAACTTCCTTCGCAAAACCCTTTCTCATTTCAATATCTCTTCACAGGTTTCTCAGGTGGAAGATATAGTTTTTGCCCCAATCGGAGATTTTAAGGTGAGAAAAGTACTTTTAACTTGGTCTGAGTTTCATTTGAAAGACATGTCTGATATGTGGTTGTGTTGGTGTCACAGGTTGCAGTTGTTTTGAAGTTGTGTCGTGGAGAAGATGGGAATGTTTCGGAATTCTGCGACGGGAAATGGGGATTACTTAGAAGGGATGATCAGTGATTATGTTGGAGGGAAGGGGAAGTTAAGACCTCAAAGAAATTCTTCAACAAAGATTGTTGCTGGTCTCACGTGTCTCCAGTTTGCCTTTGCATTATATGCAACATTTCTTCTGTATTATGTCAGTCCTTCAATAGACTTAAGAACCAAACCAGATTTCTCTTGGGCTACTAGAATTGCTCAACAATGGAGACAGTTCGTAATACCACCCCATGTTGTGGGTCGATACCAAGAACCAACTTCTCTGATGATGCAAGCGGAGTTCAGACCGATCACTCCTGAGGAAGCTTGTGAGAATGAGAAGATTGATTTTGAGCAAAAGAAGTCCAATGATGGGCAGATGATAAAGTTGAAAACAGATCTTTACAATGAGATTCTAGATTTTCAAAGCAAAAGCTTTGGAACTGAGACTCTTCCTCAGCTAATGGCAATGAAATCCAAGTGGGATTTGAGAGGGCCAAACAAGCCAAAAGTTACTGTGATCTTGAACCATTTCAAGAGAAAAACTCTGTGTGCACAGCTTAATTCTTTGCTTCAACAAACCCTTCCCTTCCACCATATTTGGGTGCTTGCATTTGGGAGTCCAAATGAGCTCTCTTTGAAAAGAATTGTTGATAGCTATAACAACTCAAAAATTAGCTTCATTAGCTCAAGCTATGACTTCAAGTACTATGGAAGATTTCAAATGGCCTTACAAACTGAAGCCGATTTAGTATATATTCTTGACGACGACATGATTCCTGGCCGTAAAATGCTACAGATCTTGTCTCATGTAGCAGGGACAGACAAGTACAAGAATGCCGTTTTAGGCAGCATAGGAAGAATTTTACCATTTCGACAAAAGGATTTCACATTCCCGAGTTATCGAAAGTTCCGCTCCAAGGAGGCAGGGCTTTACTTGCCTGATCCTGCTTACGACATCACCGTCAATAAAATTGTGCAGGTTGATTTTCTCTCCAGCTCTTGGTTCTTATCTGCAGAGCTTGTGAAAACACTTTTCATTGAAACCCCCTTCACCTTTGCAACTGGAGAAGATCTTCATCTAAGGTAACTTTACTCCATCTACATTACTGTTTTCTTCACTCCCTTCAATACTGAAAATGAATTGTCATAACATAAATGTGATGAATGAAAGCATTAAAAAATTACAATAGTGGAGGCGAGCAATAAAGAAATCATGCACTATTTCAATGAACTTTCTATAGGGGAATCTGATCACCCAACTCTAGCTTTCAAATTTTCTTACTAATCCACTTTCAAGTCGCCTCTGTATGCTGTTTCCACTACTCATATTTCTCTATCTCCTAATTTGTTTGTATTATGTCACTATTCTAATTATATTAGACACATCTGAGATAGAAAACTCAGAATCTCCAAAGTGCCTTTTCATTATAAAACTAGCCTGCACCGTATAGAATATTTCAATCATGGAGTTCATGTGGAAAGCTTACACGGATTCAGAGATAAAGATAAGAAATGGCAACATTTCAAAAAATTAGTAACTCACTTTTTTCGGTGCAATATGTGCAACAAACAAACACAACACTAGAATAAAAATTGAGAGATTTTCCAAACTGTGTAATAAAACTTCCTCTGTATGAAGCATTATCAGATATGATTTATCTGTCCAGCAAGTTGTGATTAGCTAATTGTTGTAATCCCAAATTATGCAGCTATCAACTTCAAAAGTATAGAAATGCTGGCTCATTTGTTCTTCCTGTAGACCCAAAAGACAGAGAAACCTGGGGTGACAGTGAACACCGGCTGGCTTATGTGTCCGAGACAACCGTGATATTCAAGGACATTGTTCAAGTTCGAGATGATCAATGGTGGAAAGCGCTGTCTACGGGTTATATCACACAATGGGCAGCTATGCATCCACAAAAGATAGATGCTCTATTCTATGCTCATTCTGTTGATGAAGTCAAAGCACTAGCACCATTACTTGAAAAGTTCAGGTCCACTGTTGGCAAGAAGGCTTATATTGTAGTGTCGGGCGGCAACTTCTGCCCATGTGAAGATGCTGCAGCTGCTCTTAAATGGCCGAAGTTGGTTTGTAAAGAACGGAGGTTCAAGATATTTGACTTGGCTATTGGGGCTCTCTCCGGAATATCAAATTCTGAGGTTCCTGTGGTGCAAGCAGTGTATGCTAGTATGAAGGGATTGATCAAAATACATAATCCCAGCGTCGTCATCACCGTGGCTGATGTTGATCCTAATGTGAAGAAGGCTTTGAAAATGGCATCAGAGGCTAACTTGAATGGTACAACACTGATTCTTTTGCCAAGGCCTTCCATTTCAAAAGTTCTTTGGATGGCTGATCTTCGATCAACCGCACTTCCAAGTAAGAATGCCAAGATACTTCTTATTTTTCCTTTTCCTCTGTTTCTCCTGATGGAAACTCTTGTCATGCAACAGCAGAACCCTCATCCAATTTTTTTGTTCCCTTTCAGATTGGAACAAGATGCGGATTTCAATCAACATTATCACACAAAACCGTGCCAGCTCATTAACAAGGCTTCTCAAATCACTCAAAGATGCATATTACCTAGGGGATGAGATACCTATCAGCTTCAACATGGACAGTAAAGTAGATGAGGAAACTATAAAATTAGTTAGCTCCTTTGAGTGGCCCCATGGTCCCAAAAGCTTCAGAAGGAGAATCATCCAAGGAGGGCTAATCCGAGCAGTAAGTGAGAGTTGGTATCCTGCTTCGGATGATGATTATGGACTCCTACTTGAAGACGATATTGAAGTCTCTCCATACTACTACCTATGGATCAAATATGCCCTCCTGGCATATCACTATGATCCACAAATATCTCTCCCCGAGCTATCGTCAATCTCCCTCTACACACCTCGGCTAGTCGAAGTAGTGAAAGAAAGACCTAAATGGAATGCAACAGAGTTCTTCACGCGGATTCATCCAAACACACCTTACCTCCATCAGCTCCCCTGCAGTTGGGGAGCAGTTTTCTTCCCCAAACATTGGAGGGAGTTTTATGTTTACATGAACTCAAGGTTTACAGAAAATGCAAAAGAGAACCCAGTTCAGATCCCCAAATCTAGAACAAACGGTTGGCAAGCATCATGGAAGAAGTTCCTAATCGACATGATGTATTTAAGAGGCTATGTAAGTCTCTACCCTAACTTCCCAAATCAAGCCAGTTTTTCAACAAACCACATGGAACCAGGAGCTCATATAAGTGCCAAGGACAACGTCGTCAAGCACAAGAAGGAAGATTTTGAGGTTCCATTATTGAAAGAGAACTTCGTAAATTTCTTACCGAATGGGAAATTGCCAGCAGCTTCAAGACTACCGTCGCTGAACCTCTTCAATCAACCAGTGTCACTAAAGGGCCTCAAGTCTGCCGGAGCCAAGCTAGGGCAAGACGTGCTGAAATGTGAAGTTTCTGAGATTGTAGCAGTGAATCATGAGACTGGTCTGCCTTCACATTGTGCAAAATTCTGATTCGTTCTTGATGATTCTTTGCTTCTTACCAACAATTCATTTCTGTAATAGATTTGCTGTATTTCATCTCGTCTGTAATTTGGCCAATATAATCTGATCAGTTTAATAAGAAAAGCATTCAATTTCAAGGAGTGAAGTTGGTATTGGAGGTGGAATTTCATCATCATCGTCCAGAACCCACAATCATGAACAAATAACAAGATAAGTTTATTACTCAATAGTGATGTGAACAGTTCTTGAATGAATGGCAACATGAAAATTTAATGCTAACCCTTCTAATAAATAAATCACAAGATCGAAATAAGAATCAAACAGCAGCAACATTATCCTAATGGATTTTGTAAAGAGCGTCCATTCCCACAGCATGGAGGAAAATTTTTCACCATTTGAAGAGACCACTCATCAAAATAAATCTGCCACCTCTATAACCTTTCGTTATTGAGATTAAAAAATCCCAAATTCTCTGCTTTCAGCCACTACCACTTCCTCCTTAAAAATAATGTACGGAAGCCCAAAAAGAAGCTATTTGCTGAAATTGAAACTTCCACATAGGAAACTAAGAAGATTCTTTCAAGGGAGTGGAGAGAGGATAATTCAGGTGCCTATACTATAAAATCATTATTCACCTCTTAAATCACCAATTCACCTAAAATCTTAAGCCGGTGGGTGAAAGTAGATTTAATTACATATCATCTAACACTTCCTTTCACTTGTGGGTACTTAAAAATATGAAAAATGCTCAACAAGTAGAAATCTATATTAATTGGGGAGGAAATAACATCGCAGGGGCTTGAACACAAGACTTCCCTGGACCACCTACTCTGATACTATCTTAAATCACCAATTGATTCAAAAGTTTAAGCTAATGGGTGAATGTAGATTTAATTATATATCATCAAACAACCTCTTTATTTCCATTCTTCAAGGATCATTCACTTGATTACTAAGACTTCGACTTTCTACAAGGCTATCTGGAAGATGAACACTCGTTTTGCATTAATGCAGGAAAATGGTTCAAAAGAGGCACCCTTTGTGTTATTTATCTCCTAATTGATCTATTCTGCAAAAATTTCACAGATGATATGAAATTACAAAAGAAGGGAGGATAGTCAAACACCAAGCATCTTTTTCCCCAGTATAGAATTGGTTCTCTCTAATGTTTTCAATTTCTTATTTGCATGGATGACTGCATCTACACTGCTACTATCTTTATTTGACAGTTTAGTCGGCAATTCTTTCCCAGAGGTCTTCTGGCTCGATGGAAAGAAATCCAATTCCATGCCATTTGCCACTATCTAGATTTCTATCTACCAGATAGAGAAATAATGCAGCAAAATGAAGCAAGGGGGAGAAATACTTCTCTAGATAGAAGAAAGTGATACTTGCAAACCTGTGTCACGTAACAACCAAAAGGATGGAGTTTTGTCTTCTGTGCTGTTAAAAGTATGAGATGTAGCAAGTTAGTGCTATTTGAGATCCTACTTCATATCAAACATAAATGGTGCAAAAGCAAAAACATACTAAACAAAGAACACATTTCAATAGTCTATGGACATATACTTAAAAAGTTTAACTTACAGAACGGATCCTATTGAAGTAAATGTCAGGAACATGCTCAAACAGTCAAACTCAACAACTTCATAAATATTGAAGACCAAGAAACTAGATTTGCTAAATCCATGGATACAGCATACATGAAAGATGTAAAATGTGTGTTCACAATTTATTTGGGATGGGAAAGGGAGGGTGCCCTCACATCAGACATCCCTCTGCACGTCTGCATTTTCCTTTCAAGAAAAAGAGTATCATGTAAAAGAGGTACCAAGCAGAAATATTTGGAAGACATCAAATCTCAAACTAGAACAAACATGCTTAAAGAAAATATTGAGAACAAAATTACAAATAGTGAGTTTTCTATTTTATCTCAAAGTTATGATGTGAGTTTACAAATATCTTCATATTCTACAGCCTTAAGCACTCTGCCATCATACACACCCTTCTCTATTTGAACTTTAGCACAAAACTTATCAGTGTCAACACCCAACAACCTAGCATTTGATCCACGGTACGCCCCATTTACAATCCTTACTAAACCACCAATTTGTGGTATCACTGTTTCTAATTCTTCTTGATCAACTCTCAACACATGCTTGCCATCGAGCATTTCGATCTCTCCAACATATTTATCAATCACTTTTCTTACAACTCCCTTCTGTTTATAGTATCCCTTCTCAGCCAAATCCTTGCTCATGATTTTCACAATTATTCCCTCACAAAGCCAGTAATCCTTCCTATTAAGCTTCTCCTTCTTCATCTCTTCTTCTCTCATCAACGCCTCCAAAGCTGACAAACCACCACCACCCATCTTGTTTTTGGAATTCTCTCCAGATTTCCCCTTGGCAGTCTCATGTGTCTCATCCTCATCAAAAACCACCCTGGAACTCTCTCCTTTCTCCTTCAATTTCGATGATGTTCCCAAAGCAAATCCTAGTTTAACCCCACTATCCAATTTCAACTCTCTCGTTTGTTCAGCCTCCAAAGGCTCAGCAGATACAGAAGCCAAAGGTGCTAATTGCTCAGCCCTCTCAATTTGCTTCTTTATCTCTCTCTCTTGCTTCTCTTCTTCAGCTAAATCTGCCCGTATCCTCTTATTTTTCATTCTCTCTTTAAAAAGTGTCTCTGAATCTCTATCTATGTAAGTAATGAACCAACCCTTGGGAGTTTCCTCTACCTTACATTGCCCAGTTCGACCCAAATGCTTTACAAACTCAGTAAGAGTAGCCCACTGCGTTGAATTCATATGAATATGATGTCTGTCGTTAATGTATTCATTATAGACAACTGTAGCTGCCACACGACTGAATCGATGGCTACGTTTAAGATGCTCCATGAAAGAACTCTCAAACTCTTCAGAGTAGCCTTCAACAATACGATGAGGATTTTGGCCAAAGATCTGCATCTGGCGCTGGTGGCTTTCACTCATACAGTGACATTTAAAGCCATTCTCATCTCGGCACTGCTTTTGACACATCTGACAATACCATCTCAGCTTCTGTAGCCCTTTTGCCTTGATTCTGTTCGCGATTGCTTTAGGGGTTAGAAATTCGTTCTTCCCCATAGAAATTTCTTTTGAGAATTAGCGAATCCCTGGGTAGAGAGAAATGAGGGCTTTTCTATATCTTCAGATTGAGGACAATCCGGTCCTCCACCGAATTGGCCCTGATATCAAAGGAAAAAAAAACCCTAAGCAGCGAGCGACTGGGAGATGGAGATCGGCGTCGAGCAGCTGGGCTGAAGGCGGTAGGCAGTGGCACGGGTTCTGTGGCTACAGCAGGGAGGGAGATAAGAAAGAAAAGGGAGCGTTGACGGCGTTCCGGCAGCGGATGCGGCGGGGAAGGGAGACTAGTAGAGAAGATGACTCGACAGAGGGGGCGGGCGACAGTGGCGAACAAGTTCTTTTGATTTTGGCTGATATTTTTTAAAAGAGAAACAAAATAAAAACATTTTTTAGTTCATATAATTAATAATTTAGTCGTTGAATTTTGATTTGTAACAATTTAATTCTTCTAATTTTAATGATGTAACAATTTAATTTCAAAACTTTGTTATGTAACAATTTAATCTTTCTACTTTTTTTAGGAAAATTGTAGTGGATGGCAATTTTGGATTAGGATATTTAAAGTGTGTGGCATACTTTTCCCATTTTGCAAATATGACACTGTTTAGTATATGAAATGTATCAAGTGTATGGAGTATATCAAGTTTATCGAGGGTTCGAGTGTATATCAGTAGTGTATCAACTATATCGTATATATTATGTGTACCCGTACTTTTTTTATATTTCATAGGTTGGACTTTTTTTTTGTCATTTTTGCAAAAGTAATAAGTCTAAGCTATGAGCTTAATTTTTAAAACTTATTTTACCAAATATGTAAGAAGTCCTTTTTAAAATTTGTACAAAGAGTTTGTATAAGACCGGACCACGAAATATTTAATCTCTCGTTATAAATCTGTAAATTGATTAGATTAATATTTCATAGGATGATCATGTGCGACTCGATCTTAATCCCTAGTAATTTATGAACTCCTGTCTGTGAGGTCAGTCCTTTGATTTGCACAGATGAGAGTGTCTGAGTTGTCGACTCAATAAATCTACCATTTTGGGAACTTGACTAAATGGGGAGTTGGGAACATAACTTCAAAAGATGGAATTCACTTCTTCCTTTATAGGGTAAGTAAACGAGTGGTTCTCTTAATGCTGACTCTAGGACTTGAACAAGGGGCCCATGAAAGACCAAACAATGGGTGTTGTAAATCTCTCTCCGACAATTGAATAAAATTTATAATATTACTTAATCCTATAACTAGTGCTAAGTCTGGATCGATCCATGGGGAAGTGCTAGTGTGAGTTTTTTTGTTAAGCCAATTTCGTAATAGACCGGTAAATGGGGGGGAGGGGGGTTGGGTATGGATAGTGACTAATGCGTGAGAAAAATAAAGGCAATGAGTAAATGAAACCTAGGATTAGGTTTATCTAGTTTCGAGAGCAAGAGGGATATTCCTATGCAATTTCAACCATCGATTTAACATGTATTTGATTTATGCATGCAGAACAACTTGCTTGGCACAACTAAACTAGCCTCCACAGTGGCTGAAAACTAATTTGGAATGAACCAAGCTAGCGCCCTAATTATTAATTAAAGCTGGAAAGTCAAGCTCTAATTAAACTACATGCCCCTAAATATATTGAGTTCGATAACGTCCATATAGAAATAAAAACATGTGCATTAAGCCTTAGGATTCCATTTGTGTTGATCAACCAATTGGATAACCTAATTAATTAACCAAATTATCCTTGAACCTAGATTTAGCATGCATTCTAAGATTCAAGTCCAACCTATAAATCCTAACATACATATTTGATCAATTTATTTACTACTGGGTGATAGAGCTAGACACTCAAGTGCGGACATGACGAAGCTACTAATCGATTAGCAAGGGTAATACATGCTTATAAGGAATAGCTAATGCACAAACATACATTTAAAAATTAAAATGGATACAAAGAAAGCGTTTAGTAATCCTTCATATTAAGCACTTAATCCAACCACAGAAATCTCAAGAAAAATACATGGGTTCTTGCTCCCAAAACTAAATTGAATTACCTCATCAATCCATATATGAACTAAAGAAGAGAGCTCCAATCCATTAGTTACAACTCAAAAAAAAGGTAAAAACCTAAGCTAAGATGCAAGAAATACAAAGGAAAGGAAGAATTTTGAGAGTGACTTCAACCTCTATTAAAATCCCACATGAAAAGGCCATAAATTTAAAGAGATATTTATACACCACACAAAGCATAGCTATGTTTTAGGGAAGTGCTGCTAAGCTGGCTTTTGTCGTCGTAGCGTAAGCCTTCAGAATAGGTACACTAAACTTTATGCTCTCATGAGCGCACGTGCCCTCCGTGTTCATCAAACTTTGGAGCGTAGCTATGCTCTAAGGAAGCGTTGCTATGCTCTCACTAATGTTGCTCTCTGCCTTCAAGTGTAAAGCAAGCATAAAGGGTAGCTTTGCTACATTGTCCTAGGACATTTTCGTAATTGTGCATCCTTGAAGCTCTTGGTGCTCAATTTCTCTTTCGGTAGCTCCAAATCAACCCCGAACGACTCGTAACACTTTGAAATGCATGGTTTGCTTGAATTCCTACAAGAATATATATTTAAACACTTTAAACATAACAAATAAAGGAGATTAAGGACATAAAATAGCTCTTTTCGAGAGTTATCAAATACCCTCAACCTAAACTTCGCTCGCCCTCTAGTAAGATGTAAAAAAAAAAAGGATATGAATCTTATGCTGCAAATGAGTGACTCGAAACTTAAATATGAAGATAACTAAGAATCTACAACAATAAGATCAATCAAATGCATACAATCAATTAAGAAATTCGAAACTAATTCTCTATCCGC
Source organism: Benincasa hispida (assembly GCF_027475165.1). Lineage (NCBI taxonomy): Eukaryota > Viridiplantae > Streptophyta > Magnoliopsida > Cucurbitales > Cucurbitaceae > Benincasa > Benincasa hispida. Next base: position 7,678,496 of record NC_143485.1, on the reverse strand, counting down.
TACATGTGTGTTTGTTTGGCCAATCCTATCTAGGTCTTTACTAGCCTGGAAAGGTTATATACAATCCTCAACTCGTTTTTCTCTTACTTTGGCTCAAAACACCAATCATCAAGCAATCCAAACAATCAAGAAGGTAATACTTTAACTAAAGTGCTTGAAAACACACTCGGGATCTCTAAACTTGCATTCCTTTTACTTAGGGACACTAGTTTTCAAACTCCACTGTAGGGAATTGTACTCACTCTTTTCTTGCAAATGTCCTTATTGATCATAGCAAATGACAGCCTTTTTTACTGCTAACCATGCATATACATTACAAAGTTTATATTTTTCGTCATTTGTTTTTTCTTTTTTTCCTTTTTTTTCTTTTTTTTTGCTTTCTTTTTCTTTTGAGCTTAATTATTTCTAAGCAAACATATTCTTTTATTTTCCATAAGTCTCGTATTACAGACCATCATGCAAATACGACTCCCTAACTGATGGAGCCTTTCGGAGTGACAACAAGCATGTGAACCAAATAACTCAATCCTAAGCATTCAAGATCCTAAATAAGATGGCCATGTGCTAAAAAGGGGAAGGGAATTAAGAAAAAATTTTTAATTTGGCCCAAAATTATGCATGCATTTTCATGAATTCTAAGCAATTTGAATAAAGAGTTACCTAAAGCTTATTATAGAAAGTAAGCATCACAATACATGCAATACAATAAACATTGAAGGATGTTGGAACTGAAGGAACTCTTATGCAAGAGTACCTATGAGCGGAAGTAGATCTTTCCAATTCATTGTGACGGAATTTTCATATATACATTCACACATACAAATATGCATTCACAACGCTAAATTACTGGCATTCTTAAAGGATAAATAAACAAGAGACCGAGAGAACATACCAGTTGAAAACTTTCTTCATTTGAAATTTTGCTCTCTCCGCGAACGAACTCCTCTCGCTCTCGCTCGACCAGCAAGTAATCGTCCAACAACACCCCGGTCGTCTACACGAACGACTCCGCACGAACAACAAGAAATAGGGACGACACTACCAATCGTGTACAAAGATCAAGCAAGTGGAAGAAGGGAAAAACTATCATATAGTCAGATGCTTGATCGTTTCGGCGAGGTACACGATCATGTAGTAAAAACTAGGCGATCGTCTATACGATCGTTTAGTTCAGCTCAGGCGCTAAGCGATCGTCTAGGAAATGGTAAGCGATTGTCTAGAGAATGCGCGCGCAGGTGTGCGATCGTTTAGTAAGTTGGCACTATCGTATAGGCTATGAAAATACTAAGCGATCGTTTGCTAAACATTCCGTGAGCAATTATGCGTCTCTCTTGCAAAATGAAAACCATTTTCATTTTATTCTTCAGTTACGAAAACCGAATTCAACTTCCCACTATCTTATGGTTGCAGAGAAAACGTCAGGTAATTATCCTGTAACTATCCAATTAATAAATTAATAAATATAATCACATTATATTCATAACCTATAGTTTGATATCATATATCAACCATAGTGTTTTCTCATCTACTTGATATAAATCATATTTATATCCAATTTCCTCCAAATTAATGTATCTCATACATTTAGTCAATCATATCATATATAATTGACCAGTTCAATTATATCATATATAATCGAACTTCCTTTTGTCAATTTGAACATTTCAAACAGACCCAAAAACTGATTCTCGACTTGTATCCAAGCTACCAAGGGATCCATGCTCGAAGCTCCAATGGTACGTGAATAGTTGACTAAACTCTTTAGCCACAAGATCTACCATCCATTAACTGTCAGGCATTCCACTAAAGACTGACAGCTAAACTTTTCTTATTACATATATATTTCTGTGTCCATCGGATATAACCAATCATGAGTACGATATCCCTTCACAGATGCTCGTAAGTACAGTTGAGCCAATTTATCATTTTGCCCCTGTAGTTACATCTCACTTCTTAAGTACCACTGATCCCTTTAATAAACAATACAACATAGTCCTACTATGTGTGAACACCTCTCGGACCATGAGAATATGCGTGGCGCCACATCGTTCAAGCCCTGGGATTAGCCCTTAAAGGAGTTATCTATCTACTTACCCCTGCTTTGGGGAAGGCGTGAATTCCATCCTGTGTAGCTGAGTTCCCAGCTCCCAAATCAGACGAATTCCCGAAGTGGTAAGTTTGAGTCAGCGACCTGGCAACTCGCACCCATGCAAATCAAAAGACCGCCTTCAATGGCAGGAGTTCCGAAATCACTCAAGATTGAAGTCATGTTACCTATGGTCATTCTAGTGAAGTGAAGTCTCTGTCATGAACGGCGTTATATAACGAGACGTTAACATTTTGCGGTCAGGTCTTATACAAACTCTTTCTATAGGACGCCTCCGCTCGTATGTCTCCTACACAAATGATCAGGATCAGACCATCTGTGAAAAGTCATAACATTTGTAACTATTCCACAAAGCGAGCCGAATCCATAGCATTACCATGATAAGCTTTCCCTTCTATATCCATATACTATAGACCATTTTGGTTATCACATAAGACATGATCCACTTACATGCTTAAGTTACATAATGACAACCAGGGATTTTAGTTTATTGGTTTGTGGTAAAGCAAATAAAACATCAAAATGTGCAAAGTCAAGAAGTGAAATAAATATCATATATTATACATCACAAGCATTCGTACAAACTATTTACAAACTACAAGACACGAGACTTTAGGGAATCATCCCCAACAATCTCCCACTTTTCCTAAAGCAAAGTGGGGTGTACAAAAACAAGTACAAAACAATAAACTAGGGCACAAAGGCCCAGTACAATAAAATCTCCCACTTGCCCTAGTCCAACCGCGGGCAGTCCCGTAGACCCATGCTCTGAAGGTGACCCTCAAACACTGTAGCCATGAGAGCCTTCGTAAATGGGTCAACAACATTGTGCTCCAAAGCGATCTTTATGATGATCACATCCCCTTGATGCACTACCTCGTGGATCAGATGATACTTCCGCTCTATGTGTTTGTCACGCCTGTGACTCCTGGGCTTCTTATAGTTCGCCACAGAACCACTACTATCACGATAGAGGGTGATTGGCCTAGACATATCTGGAACAACTTCCAGTTCTATCAAGAACTTCCTAAGCCAGACTACCTTTTTAGCAACTTCGCAAGCTGCAACATACTCCACGTCCATAGTGGAGTCGGCGATACACTCCTGCTTAGTGCCTCGTCACACTACAGTTCCTCCGTTAAGAGTAAAAATTGATCCTGAAGTAGACTTGCGAGAGTCCTTATCAGTCTGAAAGTCAAAATCCGTGTATCTAGTAAGGATCAAATCCCTAGATCCTTACACGAGCATATAGTCCCTCGTTCTCCGAAGATACTTGAAGATGTTCTTCACTGTGGTTCAGTGACCCTGACCTGGGTTAGACTGATACCTACTAACTATTTTCACAACGTAACAGATGTCTGGTATAGTACAGAGCATCACATACATCAAACTGCCAACGACAGATGCATATGAGACCTGTCTTATCTCCTCAACCTCTCAAGGTGTTTTAGGACACATATCCTTAGACAAAGTGACTCCATGCTTGAACGACAGTAGACCCCTTTTAGAGTCCAGCATCGAGTACTTGAGGAACATCTTATCAATGTACGATGCCTGAGACAGTGCTAGCACTTTGTTCTTACGATCCCGAAAGATCTGTATACCCAGAAAAAACTGAGTCTCTCCCAAATATTTCATTTGGAATTGGGTTGCTAACTAGTGCTTAACTGTAGTCAGTAGACCTACATCATTCCAAATGAGTAGTATATCATCTACGTACAACGCTAAGAAAACTACCGAATCGTTAACGATCTCCTTGTATGCACAAGGTTCATTAATGTTTTGGTCAAAGCCATACGACTTAATCGCAGTATGAAACCGTATGTTCTAAGATCGAGATGCCTATTTTAGCCCATAAATGGAACGATTTAGTTTGCAAACTTTTTGCTCTTGACCTTAGGCAATGAATCCCTCGAGTTGCACCATGTAAATGATCTCTTCAAGATTTCCATTCAGAAAGGTCGTCTTGACATCCATTGCCAGATCTCATAATTATAATAAGCTGCAATGGACAGAAGGATGCAGATCAACTTCAACATGGCAACAGGCGAGAAAGTCTCCTCATAGTCGACTATCTCTACATGGGTATAACTCTTTGCCAAAAGTCGAGCCTTGAAGGTTTACACCTTCCCATCAGCACCCCGTTTGTGCTTGAGATCCACTTACAACCTATAGGTCTTACCTCATCAGGTTGATCTACAAGATCCATACTGAGTTGAAGTTCATCGACTCCATCTCGAGATCCATGGCTTTTACCCATTTATCCCAGTCTATATCCTCCATTGCCTTCTGATAAGACAACAGATCCTCAATGTCGCCATCTGCTACCATAGCAAGGATTTTCTTGAAACCCAGATAACGAGCGGACGGGTCGCAACCCTCTCACTGTGTCGAGGTTCCCTCAACTCTTGAGGTGGAACTAACCTACTAGATGAACTATCATCAACAACTCTTACTGATGAAGCAGGCTCTTCAACAACTCTTGTTGAAGTTTCAGTAGTTTCATTGGAAAGCTCACGTAACACGACTTTACTACGTGGACTATGCTTCATAATATGATCCTCCTCCAGAAAAGTAGCGTTCATGGAAACAAACACCCTATTTTCCGACGAATCATAAAAATAACCCTCTCGTGAACCTTTGAGGTAGCTTACAAAGAGGCATAACCTCGACCGTGGTTTCAACTTCTTAGGGTTTGTCTCAAGCACATGTGAAGGGCAACCCCAAATGCAGAAGTAACATAAAATAGCTTTACGCCCATTCAACAAATTCAGAGGTGTTCTCGCAACATTGAAGGAACACAGTTGAGTATGTAAACCGCAGTCTCCACTGTGAAACCCCAAAAAAAGTCCGGTAAGGAAGCGTAACTTATCATCGAACAAACCATGTCCAACAAGGTTCTATTTCTCCTCTCCGCTACACCATTCTGCTGAGATGTACCCGACGCTGAGAGTTGGGAAACGATTCCATGTTCTATCAAATAGTCCTGGAACCCACAATCCAAAAACTCTCCACCTCGATCTGATCGAAGTGTTTTAATCCGTCTATCCAAGGCATTTTCAACTTTAGCCTTGAACTCTTTGAACTTTTTAAAGGATTCAGACTTCCGTTGCATTAGATAAATATACCCATACCTAGAGTAATCATCAGTGAAACTGATAAAATACTCATAGCCACCTCGAGTTTACACATTCATAGGACCACAGAGGTCAGAATGTACTAACTCGAGAGGCTCTTTGGCTCAATAACCTTTTCCAATAAAAGGTCTTTTAGTGATCTTACCCTCAAGGCTCGCACACTGGTAAAGAATTTTCTCCTAACTCACTTAGAAGACAATTCTTCATCAATCTCTCGACCCTATTAAGAATGATGTGTCCTAATAGAAGGTGCCAAAGTTATGTATTTTCTTTTGGAGAAATTTGTTGACGTTTAGATTGAGTTACGATAGATTTAAACAACTCTGTGTTATTGAGAGAACTTAAGGCTAACGGTCTTAACACATACAAGTTATTTTCCAGATTAGCTGTACAAATTTCAACCCCATCTTTATGAATAAACACTTTATCCACATTAAAAGAAAGCGTATATTTACATTGTAACAGACGCTTTACAGAAATAAGGTTCCTTTTAAGTTCAGGAACAATATAAACATCTTTCAAAACTAGAAACCTATTATGTAAAGATAACTGGATGCCTTCAACTGCCACAGCTGAGATGACATGTCCGGTACCTACTCGCATCATCATCTCAACAGCCTCTAGTTGTCGCTAGGATCTAATCCCCTGAAAAGAAAAACAAACGTGGTTAGTGGTGCCCGAATCAATTATCCAGGCCGAATCATCATTCTCCACTAAACATGTTTCTAGCACAAGTAAATAATATTTACCTCTGCCTTGGCCTTAGCCTTGGCGGCCTTCCTTTCCTTCAGCCAGCGAGAACAATTCCTCTTCCAGTGTTCGTTCTGGTTGCAATGGAAATATTTTCCTTTTTCAACTGTCGACGGATGCCTCCTTGGGGTGACAAGTGGCGGGTTAGCAGGCGCTTTCCCTTTCCCCTTACCACTCTTCTTCTTCTTCCCCTTTGCAGAGTTAGAAGTAGAAGGTGCAAACTTCATTCCTGAGGTCGAGCCTCAATGGAACTTCCTAGAAGATGAAGCAACATTTGCCTCAGCTATTTTCCTCTTCTTACTTGTCAGTAAAGATTGGTATGTCTGCAACTCGTTGAGGAGAGTTGTAATGGTGTATTCCACTTTGTTAAGAATCGCATTGCTAACAAAGTGGAGGAAGCTCTTCGACAATGAATGCAGGATGATGCTAACCCGACTTCCCTCATTGATTCTAGAACCATTTATCTCCGCCACATTGAAGTGGACCATCATATTAAGCACATGTTCACGAACAAAGGTGCCTTTCTTCATTTTGGAGTTGAAGATGTATTTCAGAGCCTCTGCAAAGTGCTATCCAGACGGCTATCCAAACATCCCCTGCAGGGACTCCATGATCCCATGCGCTGAGACCATGGGCTCATGCTTCTTGGTCAACATGTCACTAAGACTGGCCAAGATATAGGCTCGAGCCTTCTCATTCGTCCATGTCCATCGCTCGTACGCCTCCCGAACATTTCGAGCAGTGTTGGGAGATGGAATAAGAGGACAGACCTCGGTAGGGCAAACATTAGATCCTCGATGATGAGTATCGTCGTGATCATATGTTTCCAATTGGAATAGTTGTCGCCAGTAAGTTTTTCGGCACTAAGCAAAGCGATTGTGGCTGTAGCCATTTTAAAAAACTATTGCTGAAAAATGAACAAACTTTTATAAGACTCTGCTAAACCATATTTTAACCAATTAGTTTTAGCAAAACAGTTTCCAAGTACCCTAATTGATTAGACTTCTATTTTGCAATGAAGCCCCAGCGAGGTAGGACAAATGTCACTAGTGGGGTGATCAAATGCTCCTTCACTGGGATGAGACAATCTCAACCATCAGGCAATACCAACTCTTAGAACTGAACTAACAGCCATCATTTATTTGATCTAGAACTGTTAACCCTTAACAATTCCACGTAAGTGTGACCCCTCATTTTCGGTGCCAGAGTCTCGCCGTAATGAGCCCATCGTAGGGAAGAAGCATATTAGGACAAGAGACTAAGTAACCTTATCCTCTTATAGGAGATCAAATAAAGAAATGCGCAAAACTGACATCCTATGGGGGGACCCTCTCAGGGCAACTTGAGGTGATGTGCATAAACTTTATTCAATCCAACGAGAGAGACCGTGGGATATGCTGTCGCACTTCCCACTCCCACTTACTATGAACATTCTCTCCATCCACCTTGACATTGACCTATCCAAACACCATCATTTAAGGGGACACTCCTAGGGTGCCACGAGGCCAAGGGTAGATCTCACGATGTGGACTGTAAGGGAGAAATGTGAAAGGTTTAAATGAAGCATCATATGCCCAAGTACCTTCCACTGAATGTTCTACCTAGGGGTTCATTAACCTAAACAATCTGCCTACTGATTTTAGTCTAAGTCATTTATTAAATCCGCTCATAAACAACTTTTATCTATGAAAAAAACAAGTTCAAGTAGTCACATTTAAACACTTTAATGGATTGTCCTTAACTTGCATGCATGCATCAAATCTATCTAATTCACCTTTTCAGGTAGGTTCCCAGGTAGGGGCGTTACGTTTTCGTCAACGTAAATACCCCAGCCTAGACAGAACTCGCCTTAGACAAAAGGTCCCTTATAAATAAATTTGCTACACTTTAACCTTTTATTAGTCAATTTAATCCTATTAAACTGATTAAAAGATTAAAGCCTAAGGGTTGCTAATCATATTAGAACTGTGATCTTAAGTCTATGTCATCCAGGTTTTAAACATTTTAAAACCAAGAATTAAACCTAAGTGAGCATGCATGTCTTTCTTATTGCTTTTAGTTCTAATTTCTCTTTAACCTTTAAAAAGAAACAACTAAAATACATTGCCACACAACAAAGTATTTATAACGCTTATAAAGTAACCTATGTGTCATGCTTCATGCAATGTCAGGTCATTACTATACATAACCTTTACATAAAAGTAACAACCAAGCAAACATGCTTTCCATACACCCTTATACTATAGCAATTATAATATAAAGATGATGTATGTCAATGTTTTTTATGAGTGCATAAATATAACTTTTATATTATATGATGCATGAGCATGCTCTAACGTAATTTAAATCATACTTCTCTAAATCATAACATTTATAATAAAGAGATAATGCATGACCAATGTATAACCTAAGGTGGGATTTTTCTATACGTGCATACCATATGACATAAAATAAACCATACATCTCATGTATTTAAAAAACACTGATTAATGGACTAGGATGAACCAACTCAAAACCGGAATGAAAAGAAATCTATCTATTACAGCTTTCCACCGAGCAAACTGGTACACAAGCGAACTGGGTCTTAAACCGTCGGGCGAAGCTCCCATCGTTTAGTAAATGCCTTCATGTAAAAGATCGTGTAGCGCACACTAAATGATAGCGCGAAAGCTAAATGATCGCTTAAATGACAATGAGGCTGTAAAGCCTGATCGTCTAAACGATCGCTTATCACGCAAAAAGTAAACAATTTACCATGTGATATCCTCCATGATCGTATAGTCAGTAAATAAGTGATGAGACTTGTTGAGCTATACGATCGTCTAGTGCATGCACGCGTTAAACGACACCTGAGCATCTGATACTCAGCGATCGTCTACCTCATCGTTTACACGACTCGACCAATGCTTGGTCGTCTTTTTCCTCGAAGAACAACAACCTTGCTCCGAACTTCTTCATCAACAACTCAAAACTCAAACTAACTTTGAAATTACAGACTCGATAGTAATTAATTATGGCCAAAAACGCAAGGGCCTTTACAATTAACTGAAAATGTAAAAGAATTTAACAAATAGAGGTTTCATCCCAGAAAACTCCATTAATCAACACATCCACAAATGAATTAACAAGAGTACCTATGAGCAGAAGCCGATCTTTCCAATTCATTGTGACAAAATTTCCACATATACATTCATACATACAGATATGCATTCACAACGCTAAATTACTGGCATGCTTAAAGGATGAATAACAAGAGACTAAGAGAACATACCAATTGAAGACTTTTTTCACTTGAAATTTCGCTCTCTCCGCGAACGAACTCCTCTCGCTCTCGCTCGACCAGCAAGCAATTGTCCAGCTATTGGGATTGGCGTTCTAATTCTCCTGGAGTCTTGTTGCTTGTAATGATACACATTGTTTTATCAATAAAATAACTATTATTTCATTCTGGCATTTACTCATGTCCAATAAACAAAGCTCCATGGTTATCTTATGTAAACTTAAGCATGTATATGTGATATATAAGTGGATCATGCCTTAAGTGATAATCTAGATAGGTATGTAGTATAAGGATTTAGGTGGGATACCTGATAACGGGCAGAAATGCACGTTATTACAACACTAAGATACAAAACAATGTGGGAATGCGATGGTAAGAACATGCAAAATCATGTCCAAAAGCATTAAGTTGAGAACATTGCGATTGCATGTACCCATCACATTAAAGCAGCTAATTTACGTATTTTGTGCAGGAAAATGCGTTGGCGCAAAGCAAAATTGCGGTCCAAGGAATGCGGCGCCTGAGCGCAATAGAAGATTGCGAACGCAAAGCTATGCGATCGTATGCGGTCGCGAAGATCTACTCAAGAAGGTGGCTGCATAAAGATGGCGCATCAAGGTGAAAGCTTAATAAATCATGATGGGACAGAAAGCTGATGACGGTCGAATCCGAATTTAGTTGACAAACCATTAACAACAAACTGTAGCAAGTACACTCAACTTTTTGGTGACCATTAATCGGCACATCAGACAGAGATTTAATGACTTCCCATCATTGCAATCATTTGAGAGAAAAGCTCTTCACCCTGAAGCTCTATAAATACCGAAAGCCACCTTCGTTAAACGAGTTTAGAGTTTTGGAGTTCCTATTCGCCATATACATAGAAGATCGATCATAGATATCTGTAATCTGTAATTAATATACTTAGAAGGTGGAGGCGAGTGAAGACAGAAGACGTCGAAAGATCGTTCCTGGTTAGCTTGAGAGACATTTATCTAAGTTTACTGTTATTTTGGAGTTCCTGTTATTTCATAGATATCTGTAATCTGTAATTAATAGATATTTTGGAGTTCCTGTTATTTCATTCTGGCATTTACTCATATCCAATAAACAAAGCTTCATGGTTATTTTATGTAAACTTAAGCATGTATTTGTGATATACAAGTGGATCATGCCTTAAGTGATATCCTAGATAGGTCTGTAGTATAAGGATTAAGGTAGGATACCTGATCCTGGTGATACTATGGATATGGCTCACTTTGTAGAAGTTTACAAGTATTGTAAACTACTACAGATGGTAGATCCTAACCATTCATGTGGAGACATGCGAGTGAGGGTGTCCTATACAAAGATTTTGTATAAGACCGGACCACGAGATGACTAGACTCTGTATATAATGTCGTTGATACTGAAGACTTACATCTCACTTAAATGACCATAGGTGACACGACCTAAATCCTAAGTGTTTTGGGAACTTCTACCTTTGAGGGCGGTTCTTTGATTAGTATGGGTGAGAGTGGCCAGATTACCAACTTAATAAGCTTACCTTTTTGAGGACTTGTTTTATTTGGGAGTTGAGAACTCACTTACACAAGATGGAATTCACTCCTTCCTCAAAGCAGGGGTAAGTAGAGAGATTGCTCCCTTAAGGGCTGATTCTGAGGCTTGAACATAGTGGCCACAACTTCTCTTTGGAAGAGAAGACTCAGTCATAGTAGGACTATGATTTATGTTCATTAGAGAATTCAGTGGTACTTAAGGAGTTAGATGTAACTATAGAGGTATAACGGTTATTGGCCGAGTTGTATTTATGAGCGATATATGAAAGGTTGTCACACTGTTGATTGGTTAAGATGCACACATAATGTATCTGTGGTAAGGAGAGTTCAACTGTCGCACTTTAGTGGATTGCCTGGCAGTTAACGGATGGTGGATCCTGTGACTAAAGAATTTAATAAATGAAATCAAGTATTGTTCAATTATTCAATATAAATGTTATATTGAGCAAATGTAAATGACTTAGATAAATTCGTTAGCCAGACTTTAACTAAGTATAATAAAATCCTAATAAAAATTAGAATATTTTAGTGGGAGAAAGTTGGTATATATGATATATCAAATTTCAGCTCTCACATCCCCAAGAGTTCACACCATGAGATCCATGCTCAGTTTCGTGTTGCCCTAGGTGCAACCTCCCTTCAGAAAGTGTTTGCATGGCTTAATAACAAGGTGAATGGGGAAAGTGTTCATAGTAAGTGGGAGAGGGACCCGTGTCAAGGTATCCTATGGTGTCCTCCATTAGGTTGCTCCGTGAGATTCCTATGGTTCACCTGCGTGTCGTCCTAGAGTGACCATCTCTTCGAAGAGCTTGATCATAAGGATCAGAACAGCGCAAACTCCAGCAATGGATAGGGTTTCAACAGTTGTGTTTCCTTTAGTAGCCTGTAGAAGCGTACCTCTGGAATTCGAAAATGCGAGGGTCACACTTACAGAATGAATTAAGTTAGTTAATGAATCCTTGACTGAAACAACGGTAGCTAAAAACTATAGGAATAAGAGTTATTCTGGTATTAGTGATTGGCTGAGATTAACTCAATTCAGAGGAGGAGTAGTTGATCACCCTTTGGTGGTTATTGCTCTAAACCTCTAAGTATCGTTGCAAAAACTAAAATCAATAGTTTAATCAGGGTTCTATAATTACATGTGCTTTTGCTAAATTGATTGAATAATTAAGTAATGGGTTATGACATAGATAAGTAATAAGGTCATTTGATTGTTATATGTTTCAGTATGTCTTCCACAATCATATATTTGCTTAAAAATAAGAAATTAACTGGTGACAACTATGTGACATGGAAATTTAATTTAAATACAATTATGGTTGTTGACGATCTATGGTTTGTCTTGACGGAGGAATGTTCTTCAGTCCCCGCTCGAAAAATGCATCTCAAGTGTTGAAGGATGCTTTTGACCGTTGGACGAAGGCCAACGAAAAGCCCCGAATCTACATCTTGGCAAGTTTGTCTGACGTTCTTACCAAGAAGTATGAGGCCATAATGACTATATATCACAACAAGGAGTCCCTTCAGGAGATATTTGGACAATCATTCGCTCAAATCCGGTATGAGGCCTTCAAGTACATTTCCAGTGTGCGCATGAAAGAGAGACAATCAATGAAAGAACATGTTCTCGACTTGATGGTCCATTTCAATGTCGTTAAAATGAAGGGTGTGGTCATAGACGAGTAAAGTCAGATGTCTTTTATTTTAAAATCTATTCCAAAGAGTTTTCTTTAATTCCGCAGTAATGAAAAAAATATATTACAATCTGACTACTCTTCTGAACGAGTTATAGACTTTTCAATCCTTATGAAAGGTAAAGGACCAGTAGAAGAAGAGGCAAATGTTACCCATTCCAAAAAGTTCTATCAGGGTTCATCCTCTGAAACTAAGTTTGTTCCTTCAACTTCTGGTACTAAAATGATCCAGAAAAAGAAAGGAGGGAAGGGGAAGGCTTCTGCAACTAGCAAAAGTAAGGGCAAAGCTAAGGCTGACAAGGGCAAATGCTTCCACTGTAATGTGGATGGACACTAGAAATATAATTGCCCCAAGTACCTTGCTGGGAAGAAGAAAGAGAAGGAAGTTAAATTTGATTTACTTTTCCTAGAAACATTTTTAGTGGAAAATAACCATGATGCCTGAATACTTGATTAAGGAGCCACTAATTACGTCCGTTCTTCTTTATTGAGAATTAGTTCCTTCCATCAGCTAGAAGGGGGTGAAATGACGCTCAAGGTTGGAATGGGAGACGCCATTTCAGCTCGTGTAGTGGGAGTTGCTAAGTTGTCTTTTGGAAATAGATTTTTGTTTTTATAAAACTTATACATTGTTCCCAAGATGAGGAGAAACCTTGTTTCTATTTCTTATTTAATTGAATAATCATACTCAATTTTTTAAATTTAAATGAGGCATTCATTATGAAAAATGGTGTGATTATTTGTTCTTTTAAACTAGAACGCAACTTATATGTGTTAAGACCAACTAAATAAAAAACACTTTTAAATCATGAGATGTTTAAAACTGCTAATACTCAAACTAAAAGGCGAAGAATTTCTCTAAGTAACAATGATACGTACCTTTGCATTTTAGATTAAGCTATATAAATCTCAATAAGATCGAAAGATTGGTAAACAATTGACTTCTAAGCAAGTTAAAAGATGATTCATTACCTCCATTTGAATCATGTCTCGAAGGAAAAATGACTAAAAGCCTTTTAGTGGAAAAGGTTATAGAGCCAAAAAGCTCTTAAAGATCAAACATTCGAATCTTTGTGGTCTGAGGTATGGTTACTTATACCTAATGAAATATAAGTCTGAAGCTTTTGAAAAGTTCAAAAAGTAAAAGGCTGAAGTTGAAAACCTATTAGGTAAAATAATTAAAATACTTTGATCTGATCGGGGTGGAGAGTACATGGATTTAGAATTCCAAGACTATTTGATAAAACATGTGAACGATTTTCTCCTCTCTCTCTCCCAATAGTTGGATACCACCTATCCCTCTATTGGTATCCCAGAAAATAACAAGGTCACTCACGTGGTAGTGTTCGAGATTGTTCAAGAAATTGTTCATGATCAAGATTGTTAAAGATCCATTTGTTGGAACTTGGAAAGGATTGTTCGTGGTACTTGGTAATCTACAAAGGTAAGGATCATTCTAATCTCTTCCCTAATGCATGCTAATTTACATGTTTATATATTCTGTTTTTTATAATGATTTTGTTCAATATAAAAATTGAATTGCGAGATGCAAGGTGTTCTAACAAAATGCTTCCACTGCGGGATCCAATCCCCCTACAGAATGGAAATGGAAGCATGTGACCATGGATTTTCTATTTGGTTTACCTAGGACACCCAATGGTTATGATGGTATTTGGGTAATAGTGGATAGAATGACAAAGACGACAAAGATTTTTCCTGTTAGAGCTACATTTACCATTGACCAATTGGTTAAGTTATACATTGATCGAATTTTGATCCAATTTAGGACTCTAGTATCTATTATATCAGATAGAGATCTAAGATTTACCTCAACGTTCATGCCTAATTTGCAAAAGGCACTTGGTACTAAGTTGCATTTTAGTCCAGTCTTTCATCCATAGATGGATAGACAGTCAGAACGAATGATTAAGACCCTAGAAGATATGTTAAGAGCTTGTGTATTACAATTTAAAGGTAGTTAGGATACACATCTACCATTGGCCAAATTCGCTTATAATAATAGTTACGATTCCAACATTGGTATGACACCATATGAAGCTTTGTGTGGAACACCTTGTAGAACTTTAGTGTGCTGGAATGAGATCGGTGAAAAATAATTGATAGGACTAGAGTTGGTTTAGATGACATCAAAAAATGTTAAGTTAATAAGAGAAAATATGAAGATAGCTCGTGACAGACAGAAGAGCTATGCAGATAAGAGAAAAAGGGAGTTAGAATTTGGGATTGGGGATCGAGTATTCCTAAAGATATCTTCATTGAAAGGGATACTTAGATTTGGTAAGAAAGATATGTTGAGTCCAAGATATATAGGACGTTACGAGATAATTGAACGAGTGGGGCCAGCAGCTTATAGGTTAGCTTTAACTACTGAAATATCTAAGATACATGATGCTTTCCATATGTCTATGTTAAGGAAATATTTACCTAACCCTACTTATATCCTCCAAAAGCAGCCAGTGCAACTAAAAGAGAATTTATCTTATGAAGAGTAACCAGTTCAAATTTTAGACAAGAAAGAGCATGTGTTGAGGAACAAGACTACTCCACTAGTAAAAGTCTTGTGGAGGAATCATGAAGTTGAGGAAGCTACATAGGAAACTGAAGATCAGATGAAAAACAGATATCCACACTTATTCCCATGAGGAGTAAAGGTAAATTGTAAACCCCTAAACTTGTTTTACTAGTTAATTAAGTTTAAGTTTTCTAAATTATGTGTTAAAGATGCGTATTATTATTAATGAAAAAATAAGCTAAATAAATTTAATGAATGAGGTGATTCTAAGGTTAAGAGAAGGAAATTTTTCTAAGTGTTAAGAGTATATGTGCTCGGGTTGTAAGAGCAATCGACGCATAGAGAGTTTGAGAAGTTTAAATAACGGCAAGCTATAAAAGGGCAAGAAAATATGCTAAGTGTAGAATATTGAGCTCTCGAGTAAAGTAGAAAGAAGTTAACACTTAGAGAAAGTAAAGGACTCCATGACTTAGAGCTATGAGACACCATGCAGCCAGAAGTCCAAGGAGGGGATGCTATAGCTAAGTACAACAACGCGGTATGGGGAAATAGGCGACCAACCTTGTCTGCCAACGTTAAGGCTAAATTGACAAACGAGACGGCAAAGGATCATGTGTTAAAAGGTGTCGCTCAGAAATAAAACGATGAGTAGAAGTATGCACTGACAGAAAAACGCTTAAGTGGCCAAAATGCCATGTGATGAAGTTAAGCTAAGGAGTTTAGCTTAATTAACTTGTAAGCAAGTCAGGTGGTAGTCATAGATACATCAATTGGAAGATAAGTATGTTAGGTGGCGTTTAATTAGGCTGGAATGTTCATGCAAGCCTAAATATAAATAACATGATGAAGAAGGAAAATGGTTTGCCAAAATTTTCCTACACCTAAGGGAAAGAGTGTTGTTGCCATCTGAAGACATAAAAATTGTGAAGAGTTCTCGGGCAAGCTTGAAGAAAAATTGGAGGATTACAATCAACTCAAAGGGAGTAATGCTCAAATTTTAAGGTAAGTGAAAGTTTTTATATTGTATCAAATACAATATAACCTATAGTTTGTTTCTCTCAATAATGCATGGCATTTAATATAAATCACATTTATACTAAATTTAATCATATGAATCTCATCTATATAATTAATATTTGAATCATGTTCAAATATTTAATTCCTCTGAAATAAACTTTATATTATAATGTATCAAATACATTATATTAATTATATCATATATAATTAAGTTGAATTAATTATATCATATAATTAATTCCCTTAATTAATTTGAACAATTAAAATTAGTCCAAGATTAGTTCTCAATAATCCCAATTAAATTGCAAAAGGGACCTTATGAACCTATAGATTGAAGCTCCAACCGTACTTGAATAATGAATTAAACTTCTTTAATTAAATTATTCAACATCCATTAACTATCGGTCAGTCCACTAAAGACCGACAGCTACACTCTTCATACTATAGATATATTTCTGTGTCCACTGGATATAACCAGTCAATAGTGTGAAGACCCTTCACAAATTGCTCGTAAGTACAGCTGGACCAAAATTATCATTTTGCCCCTATAGTTACATCTAACTCCTTAAGTACCACTGATTCCTATAATGAACAACAAGTCATAGTCCAACTATGACCAAACCCCTCTCAGACCAAGAGAGAGTGTGGTACCACATTGTTCAAGCTCCAAAATCAACTCTTAAGGGGAAAATTTATCTACTTACCCCTAACATTAGGGAAGAAGTGAATTCTATCTTATGTAGCTATGTTTCTAGCTCGCCAATTAGATGAATCCCCAAAATGGTAGGCTTTTTGAGTCGACAATCTGGCCACTCTCATCTATACAAATCAAAGTATCACCTTCATAAGTAGAAGTTCGTAACTCACTCAGGATTCAGATCATGTCACCTATGGTCATCCTGGTAAAATGTAAGTCTATATTATTAACGATGTTATATAATGAGATTATTCATTTCATGGTCCGGTCTTATATAAACACTTTTGTATAGAACACCCCCGCTCACATGTCTCTACATGAATGATTAGGATCAGATCATTTGTAGCACTTTACAACAATTGTAACATCTACAAAGTGGGTCGTATTCATAGTATCACTAGGATAAGGTATCCATCCTTATCCATCTACTACATAACATTTAGGTTATCACTTAAACATGATCCATCTGTATGTCTCTACATACATGTTTAAGCTACAGAAAATAACCTTGGATGTTAATTTATTGCTTTTATGGATTAATGCTACTAAATGTCGAATAAAATGTCTCATATTTTATTAAAAAAAATAAAATTGTTTGTACATTACAATTACAAACTACAAAACCTACGAGATTTAATGCATCAACCCCAACATTTTAAACCAGGGTTTTTTCATGTTATGTTTTCTTTATTTTTTTTAACTCTTATTTCTGAACCTTAGTATGTTAATGAGAGTGTTTTATTATTAAGCATATTTTCTTAAAAGAAGTCATTCACTAGGCTTTCCAGCTCACTCTTTTTAATATTTTCTTCCACAGGTAGCGATCAACTCCTGAGGCCTAGTAGTTCTACCAATCAGTCACTTCTCACACCCTCAAGAAGCTTGAAGCTTAGGTGGCTCATCATGTGTTGAACAAATGTTGTAAATAAGTTTGGTTTTCCTGAAATTGCTAAGTATGTTAAAGTTGATATTCTGATTAGCAGTAACATGTGTGTTAGGAGCTGTTGCTAAGATATGTGTTAAGTTCTGGAGAATCATAAACTGCTAATCAGGTTTAACCAGGATGAAGGACGTGGGTTCACAGGAGTATGTTGGCAGTAGTTGTCATAAGAAAATTGGCAACTGTTGTCTGCACATATCTTCTTAGGTTAAGAGGGTAATTTGGGGAGGGTGTGACATCAACGTAAGTAGATGAGTGTTCCCTTAAGTGGTGTCTCTAGGACTTGAACAAAGGGCCTTACCCTCTCATTAGCTCGAGAAGGGTTTCTATTTATTGTTGGACCACAAACAAGTTGTTCATTAGAGGAGCACTGATACTTAAGGATATAGAGGTAACCCAAGGGTAAAATGGTAATTTGACTCAGTTGATGTTATGGACACTCGTGAAGGACTGACTTGCTATTATTGATCTATATCCATGGATACAGAAATATATCTACAGTGAGAAGAGTGCAGTTGTGGGTCTTTAGTGAAGTGTACCTACAATTAATGAATATTGATTAATTTGGTTAATGAGTATAGCCAATTAATCTTATATCGTTGGAGCTTCTGATCTGCAGGTCCACCAAGTCTTCTTGTCCACTAAAGGATATCAAAAATGAATGATTTGGATTGTTTAAATCAATTTGAGGAAATTGTATATTAATATGATTAATATGTAATTGATTATAAATGTGAGCTATAATTTAAATTAAGTTGGAGAGAAATATTTGAATGAGATTCAAATATTTAATTCAAGCAGATTCGATTCATAAAGAATTAATTAATTAAATTAATAGAGAGGTGATGCACATAAACATACGATGTTTATTCATGTTAATTAAATATATACATTAAATTGGATTTAATGTATATATGGTTATTTAACTAATGTGCTAATTAATTAAATAAATGTTATTTAATTAATTGAGCACAAGGGTAAATTGGGAAAGACTTGGAGAAGGGGTTAACCCTTCTTCATATAAATTCTTCCTTATGGCCCTTTTAGGGTAAGAATTTCATTCGGTGAATTTACCCTAGCCACCAAAACACAAATCCTCTCTTTACTCTCTTCCTCTTCCAATTAGTTGAATACCACTTATCCTTCTATTGGAATCCTTGAGAATAACAAGGTTATTCTCATAGTTGTGTTCAAGTTCAATCGAGAAGAAGTTCGTGGAGCTTGAGAATCTTCAAAGGTAAGAATGGTTCTCTTTTAGTTTTCCTTCTCCAAAGCATGTTATTTCCTATTTTTATCCTTTGTATGTTCTATTTTAGAACATTGTTTTTGTTTATTCAAAAATTGATTTTCAAGATGCAAGGCATTCACACGCTTTCACTTGGGATTCGATCCTTACATATAGTATACGAATAAGATTAGGTACCTTATCTTGATAACATTATGGATATACCCCACTTTGTAAATGTTACAAATAATTTGGTCCAAATCGTTCATATAGAGACATGCAAGTGGGAGTATCCTATACAATGAGTTTGTATAAGACTGGACCCTGAAATACTTAAGCTCTCTTTGTAACACCATTAACTAAAGAGATTAATATATCAAATGATTACCATATGTAACTTGATCTCAATCCTGAGTGAGTTATGGACTTCTGCCTATGAGAGATCATCCCTTGAACACCATCTGAACCATAAACAATTATTCATTGGCGATTCTAAGCTTTTGGTCCTTGTTTTACCCATGGTGAGCTAGCAAGGGGACTTTATAGACCTACAAATTATAAGCTAATCCAAGATTAATTAATTACAGTCTTTAATTAAACTTCCTTTATTAACCACTGAGCAAACCACTATAGATATGTAGTTGAACTCTTATGCACTATAGGACGAGTTGTGTCCATAGATACAATCAGTATAAGCAAGTCGATCCTTCACGAGTAGATAATAATTACAGTTGGATCAAAATATCCATTTCACCCCTATAATTACCTCTTTTCCTTAAGTAACACTGATTCCTGTAAACTAAGTCCCTTTCGGGCCAGTGAGAGGGTGGGGTGATAGCTCTTGAAAAGAGTTAGTTTTATATCCCTAATTCTATCATATTTGTACAATTCTTATGCATAAAATGTTTGTTTTATAGGTAAATTCATCCCTAGGACTAAAAAAGTCACTTAGAAGAAAAATGTCCTACATTAGAGTCAAAATGAAGCCTAGAAGCATGAAATTGAAGAAGTCACCAAAATTACCAAAATGGCACTCAATTGAAGCATCTAGCATCCCAACAGTGTCACAACCCTATCCCAATGCTAGATCATTTGGATTTTAAACTTTTTTTTCTTTCTAGTTTAGTTCTTTTCTTTTCTTTTCTTTTTCTTTTTCTTAGGTTTAGTTTAATGTTTAGTAATAAATAATTGAAATAAATTTGAATCTCTTTCTTTGCAGATAATCTTAAAAATAAAAGAAGAGAAGTGTTTCATGCTTATTCAAACACCAGTCCAAAAATCAGAGGAGTTCTCTATTCCCCTTCATCTATTTTGTCCACGTGCTTTTCTTTTTGTTTTACAACATTGAGGACAATGTTAGCTTTTAAAGTTGGGATGGGTACGATGCATGCTTGCTTTGAGTTTGGCTTAATATCTAGATGATAGATCATGCTACAAAATTTTTATTTCACATAGATGATATATGCATATCTGGATAACCCTTGACCATTTGAGCTCGGGTTTGTGGTTTGCGTTTTCTGTGGTTTTTATATTTTGATGACATACTTTGACTCCTTTAAAATTTCGTGATTCTTGAAGCTTATTTTTGCTGCTTGATTTTTTATGCTCTAAAAATTTTTTGGGACTCTAAGCTTTACATTTTTTTGCTTTAAATATATGAATGTTTGATTATTTGAATGTATGAAGATACAATAGAAAAAATTAATTCATTTTGTTTTTACTCAATCATTTCTTTCTAATGAATGAAAAGTTGATGACACACTCCTTTAAGTGTATGCAAACAAGATCTTAGATACAAAAAATTTTCAAACAAAATTTTGACCTCATTTTTTAAAAGAAAAAAATCTTGTCAATCTCATGAAAAGAAAATTGAATGTCTTGTTTAAAGTTCATTTTAGAAACCTAAACTTCTGAAAAAGGTTTATCTTTCTTGACTTTCTTTGTCACCTCGAAAGGCCCACCTTTAGCCTTTAGAGTAACCAAATTGTTTTAGAAGCAAGACTAGACAAAGTGGATAAAAAATGGTCTAGTATGTAATGATAAAAATAGATGCTATAAAAAAAATCATCTAATGCATTAAAAAAAAAAAAAAACAATGCTAGCTAGCTAAAAAAAAAGTGTGTGTGTGCATAGATAGAGGTAAAAAAAAGCTACCTCCATCGTGTCTAGTTTGGGCCTCGTAAGAAAAGAGTGAATAGATTCCCGACGGTTGAGTGTAAAAGCTAGCCCTCTAGGTAAAAAAGATATCTTCTACATTTCGTGTGTGTGAGTTTTTAGGCACCCTTAGCTTAGTATTGTCTCTCTTTTTTTTGCAAGGTGGTATGTCTTAAGACGATAATCAAGGCAGAGTAGGGAAAAGAGGTAATGAGAGTTAAATAAACCCTTTCCGATGTCTTAGACTCTAAAATAACGAGAGCTATTGCATTCTTTCTTCCATGATTTTAGTAGAAAAACTATTTTTAAAAATGAGTTTCAATTGATTGTTTGCAAATCTTTGACTATCTAAGTGACTGATTGGATTACTTTCTAGACTGTTGAGACTCAAGATTAGAATCACCTGATCAAGTAAATCAAATGATTGAGTTGAGCCAATTGAATAAACCAAATGATTGAATGAATCAAATAATTTAATTAAATGAATAAATCCTTTTTGCTTGAATGTATATTTGTATTTTTCCTTGCTTGGGACGATCAAGAGTTAAGTTAGGGATGTTTGAAGCTCTTAAAAAGAGCTAGTTTTATATCCCTAATTCTATCATATTTGTACAATTTTTATGCATAAAATGTTTGTTTTATAGGTAAATTCATCCCAAGGACCAAAGGAGTCGCTTAGAAGAAAAATGCCCCAAATTGATATAAAAAGGAAGCCTAGAAGCATAAAATTAGAAGAAGTCACCAAAATTACCAAAATGCCACTCAATTGAAGCATCTGGCGACCCAATAACATCACAGCCCTATCCCAACGCTATTGTACAACGCTAAAAGGCAATAGGCAAGGAAACAGGGTAACATCGCAACGCTACCCTCAACGTCGTGGCGCTATGGGTTTTGACAAAGAAAGAAGGATTCTGCATGTGCCTGCCAAATTGGTCCTAGAGTTGCAATGCTACCTTAACCCTATTCCAACGTTTGAGGTTTGAAGCCGATAAGAGAGTTGTAACGTTATCCTCAATGTTGCAATGCTACACTCTTGATATAAAAGAAAATTTTCACCATTTTACGAGGGAGATCAGAACTTAACTCAATTTTTACTCAATTTTCTTACCTTTCTATACTTTTTGTTTGATTTTCTTCATATCTTTGAGGCATCTATGCTTATCTTTCATCAAATCTTGTAAGAAATGCTTCATTAAGGTATGTAATTCTAGTTTAGTTTAGGTTAAATCTTAATCTTTTTGGTATGAGGCTGTAAAATTCTATAATTTCTCATTCAAATTCTTGATATTTTTGTAATGAATACTTACTAAAAAATTCGTTCTTGATTGTGGAATTAATTTCTATGCATTGGATTTTAGAATCTTGGACAAAATTCTTTAATTCAATGAAGGCTTGAAATTGGGCATGTCAATGTGTTTGATTTTTAGGGTAAGAACTAATTCATGTTGATGTATGGATTTAGGGTTATCTTGAATAATCTTTCCATAATCTTGCATGTTTAGTTAAAAATCAAGAACAATCAAATTTGTAACCTAGGTCTTTCCAAGTTACTTGTTTGTTCTTAGTCAATAAAATCACTTCTTAATCTTACCTGGACTAAGTACATTATTAACAAGAGTCATTAATTGTTCAAAAGTCAATACATTAAGAGGACACTAAACTAGGCTAGATCAATTTAACAAAATAGAGTCTCTATTTTGAATTTCTCAATTACTTTTTCTTGTTTTTCTTAATTTTCTTCACATAAACAAAACCCCCCATTTTGGTTACCCTTTCGAGTTTGCAATTTAGTTAAGCGAACATAGATTCCCTGTGAATCGACCCGTGCTTTCCACTTTTACTACCTTTTTAAGTACTAGTTGAAGGAACAGAGCATTATAAATTTATTTGTTTAGGTTTGGGGTTTATTAACAACGTAGATTCCGTCTAACATGGGACTCCTTGTTCAAGACTCAAAATCAGCACTTAAGGGAACTACTCATCTACTTACTTTATGCAGGAAGGAATGAATTTGTGAAAATATGTTCCCAACTCCCCATTTAGTTAAGTCCTAAAAATGGTGGACTTATTGAGTCAACAATTTAGGCCACTCTCACCTGCGCAAATCAAAGGATTAATCTCACATTCAGGAGTTCATAAATCACTCAAGATTAAAATCAAGTCGAACATAATCATCATATGAAATATTAATCTCATCAATTCACGGGTTTACAAAGAGAGATTAAATATTTCGTGGTCCGGTCTAATACAAACTCTTTGTATAAGATACTACCACTCACATGTATTCACATGAACAACTTGGATCAAATCATTTGTAACTATTATAAAGTAGGTCTTATCCATAATGTCACAAGGAAAAGACACTCAACCTTATCCATGTACTATATAACTTTAGGTTATTTTATGAACATCCTCCACCTCGTATGTCAACTACATACTATTCAAGACTACATATAATAACCTTGGATTTTTTCGGTTAATGGATAAATCAATATTGTATAGTTAATAATTAAATTAATCAACTAATAAATACAAGACTTTATGGCACAAATCCCAACACTTAAGGACACAAAGTTGTCCTACAGTTATAGGGGTAAAACATATATTTCACCCAACTGTAATTACGAACAACTCGTGAAGGATCAACTTGTCCTACAATGCATAAAAGTGTAACTACGGGTCTATAGTGGTTTTCCCCATAGTTAATGGATGAAGATAATTAATTAAAGAGTTTAATTAATTAATCTCATATCATTGGAGCTTATAATTTGTAGGTCCATATGGTCCACTTGTTAGCTCACAACAGATTAACAATGACGAAAGTATTGAATGAATAATTTAAAATGTTCAAATTAATTTAGGAGAAAATATACTTATTGTATCATATACAATTTATATAAAATGTAATGTATGTAGATATATTATTATATATTTAAATTTTGAATATAATTAAAATTTAAACTATATAATATGGAAGAATATAAATATTTTTTATGTGGTTCAGATAATAAATTAATGTGAATAAGATTCATGTTAAAACTATAGGTTAAAATTTAGTATGCATGAGATTCATATTAAACTATAGGTTAAAAGAGAAATGTACATTTGACTATGATTCAAATATTTAATTAATTAAATATTAGATATTAATTAAAATTATTAATTAATTAATATAACTCTCTTTAATAAAGGGTAGTTGAGTATTGAAGAAGTGTGCAGTTTGCAATTTTACGATTAAAACTTCTCCTTCTCCTTCTCCTTCTCTCTAAGTGTAAAACACTGAACAAGAAAGACTAAGAGAAAGAGTTCTCTATATTCTTCTCCCATTCTCCCTTTCTCAATTTTCCTCATCTTTCAAGAAGGACTCCCACCAGTTGATTCCTTACCAAGATTTTTAGCAAGGAAGACTTCTTGAAGGATATTCACAAAGGAGAAGTTTTTCATTTACAAGAAGGAAGTCACATAGAAAAGAGATTGTTCTACTAAGGTATTGTTGATTTTTTTTTCCCTTTTTTCATGTTTAACCTTCATAAATTGCAACATGTGATGTTCTGTAATTTTGATTTTCTATTTTCTGAATTTTATCTTGAAAAAATCAAAGCAAAGCCGATCACATGCTTCCGCTAGTATTCGATCCCTTCACTATTAAGTATAAAAGACAGTGTATTGAGGGCTTCTCTACAAACTATATTGATTTGGTATTATTCATGCAACTAATGGTCACTTCGATGATCTACATTTTAGATGCTGAGAAGCAATATTGGGAGACCCTGGTGGATAAAAGGCTCGTATATGATTTAGATGATGATGCAGAGGATGATGATCATGGTGCAGAGCATAAGGATGATGATAATGATGAGGATGAGGATGGTTCTGATGATGATCATGGCTTTGATGGTGCAAACTCGAACAAGCCCATTGTTGCAATGAAAATATGCGTTGAATATGGTTATGTGCTAATATGAATGTTCGTTAATGTAGTTGATCATGCACTTTCGTCACAAGTTTTCTTGTTCTCTTGCCAAGTATAACAAGATCACAAGTTTTTCGGGATGATCCGAGATCGAACACGGAGACTTGTAGCTAAGGACGGTTGTAAATTAATGTGTTTAAGGCGAAATATAAGTAACTAAAATAAAGAAAGTAAGAAACATGCAATGAAGTAAGTAATGCGACTAAAACTAACTAAATAGGCAATGAACATTGGGAGAATAATTCTGAGAGTCTTGAGAGAAACAAGTTTAATACGTAATAGAATCGCATGGGAAAAGCAGGATTTAGGGAAATTAGTGCCACATATCTAAGTTTAGCTTTAAACAGAATCCTGGCTTGTATCATCCATTTCTCACACACCTCTCGGTGGCTAGCCACATTTATCATATCTCTATGACACATGAATGATGATGCATTGAGCATAAGGTTATTTCTATCTCTAGAAACACATCTTACGTTACTTAGTGAGTTCCACTACTACTTACCCTCTCGGACAGTTGGTCATAGCTACTTGACTCAATGAGTGATCAAAGGCAAGCACTCAAATAATTATACACTAAGCAAATAGGATTGGCCTCTAAACATTCAACTTAGTTCAAAACATTAACCAATCCCTAACTCGATGAAGATTAGCAACACATGGTAAATAAGAAAGTGATGGCCAAGAAAGGAAGATAATGAAGATAGACATGATGATATATAGGTAGATGCATTGATTACAAGATGTATTAATGTCTTAAGCCAAAATGTAATACAATAGTAGAGATAAGAAAGAAAGATGGATGACTAGTTTTCAACAATATCTTGCTTTCAACAAATGAAAGTAAAGGCTACGTGATGGGATGGTAGCGTGAAGTGGAGAAGGTTCTATCAGGCTCTTACTCTGGCGTAGTTCCGATCGTCAATCGGAGGTGATCTATGGAAGTGGAGAACTCTCAGAGAAACTCTTGAATGTGCTCTCACTTGTGATCACAGGATTCTGCCTAAGGCAAAATTCCTAGATACTTTGCCATTGATGTCAAGGCTCTACTTATAGATTCATCCTCTGATGACCTCGAGGATCCAACAATAGATAATCACCATCCCTTACAAGGTAGGTGAGGATGTCAGCATTTTTATCATGGTCATCATTCTGAAGTTGCAACAGGAGATCCGCTGGAACAAGATCAGAGATCTCGAGGCATGTAATCAATGTTTCTTCATCATGATCAGCACATGCGATCAACTCCTGCGATAACTTCAAAATATACACTTTAACACACGTTAACTCATGATATGTAGTCATCAATGTTTTTGTGTGCACTTCAACGCAAGAATCATTTTTAGCATGAATTCCTAGCATTATTGACGCATGATCTGCCTATCTACCTTTATTATTCTAAGTAAATGCTACAATAACTTGTATTTGTATAAGTTGTCATCCATCTATGACCTTGAAGTGGATAATATTCACCACTCAAACATGTTCCACGTACAGGAGGAGAAGCATAAATTAAACCTCCTCTAGTACTTCAAGTTATAAAGAGGAATGTCCTAAGCTCTCTAATGTATCCCAAAAGAAAAGAGTAGGTCGAGTCAATACCTAACCCAATCTATATTTCTATTTCTAGGGCATTTGATAATTCAATATTTAGATTGGAGGGCCGTGTCTCGAATGACGGGTTATGTGAAGTCGTAGTTGATACACTTTTAGTTGATGATAAATTGTCTATGTTTATTTAGTGATATATAAGGTATGTTTAGGGTACATTACTTTTGTTAAACACACCTTACATGACTTTTGTTATAGAAATGTAAGGTATGTTTAGGGTACATTACTTTTAGTTAATGATAATTATCATTAATATGTCTACACAGTGATATATAGGGTATGAGGACAATGGACGTTGATGAATGCATGACCCATACCACTCGATCCACGAGTCCTTTAGAATCGACTACCACTAGATCTTTGACACTGCCTCTTCTACCACCTACTATCACCATATCTCGAAGTCCTCCTACAACATCTCAAACACCCTATGACTAATAGATCTCAGACACCTCTGCACCTATTGAGACATTTGATGTGCCATCTACCAATACATGTACTTTCACCATCTTCTCTCCACTGCGACACCACTCTTTTGACCCTTCTCAAATTTTGGTGTCGCACACAACATTGTAGCACACGGTGCATGCCCTTTTCCACACTTTTTGACCTTTGTTCAACCTTTTCTTTGTCGTAGGTCAAAGTTTGACCTTCCATCGGTATATTTTCGTCATTTACGTCCAATTTTTCTTATTTCGGTTTAAATGCTCGATTTCTACAAAATAAACAAATAAAGCATTGAAGAACTCATTTTTGAAATAAAACTGACCAAAATCTAAGCCTAAGAAATCACTTTTCAAGTGTTTTGCAACCTTAAACAATATATAGCATATAACTTAAGTTGTTTCCTAATAATAATATCTCACCAAATGTTTGGGTAACAACATCATCTTCATCATTAGAATTTTGTTTGTTACAATCACGAGTATTAGGGTTATGCTTCTACATGATAAAATCGTTCATTTTGATAATTTAACAAGTATCGTGATTTAGACAAATATGATAGTATATGTGTTATACCTAAAAAGAGTATCGATATGGACGATTTGTGTTCCAATTATTTATATTTTCGTTTCTTCTTCAATTTGATCTTCGGATAGGACTACTCTTAATGGTATGAAATCATTTGTCATATCTCTGAGTAAGCAATCTATATTCATGTACATCATGAGAGGAAATGTCGACAACAATACTGTTTTCATATTTCTTCTTAGATCCCCATCTACTGGTTGATTCTAGAAGTCGGTCGCTTCATCCTCTATTTGATTTTTTTCCTGGTAATTTGACACATACCATTATCATGTACTTTTAATCTTTAGGCAACGTCATACAACAATATCAATATAGTAGTAACAGAGATATCTTAAAACAATATATTTAAACAACAGTATATACATAATATGCAGTGTTCCTCCAAACATTCTTAATATATACAATTGAATATACAAACCAACTAGTATATATTCAAAACCTAATTAGGTAACAATCAATCCTTAGTTAATTTTATGTATCATAACCACAAACATATATCACATATATTGCAGTATACAAAAGTTTTTCACATTGTATTACAAAGTCCTTAAAATTATATGGATGATTGTACAATAACAATATACATACATGCTACCAGTTTATACATACATGCATACATATATACATACATACATCATCAAATATATTTATGTTATAATAATAGTGTTCATACATGTTACATAGTTATGTAAATGATTTTTTTAATCTACTAAGACTGATAACTCAAAACGATATATTTAAATGCCACCATATATACATGATATCACAATTATCTATATTGTACGTTAAAACATTTCCATATACATTTGACATGAATAAAATAACTAGGATATATACATGCTCAAAAATCACACCTTTTCAGTTCTTGAAAACAAACAGATTTGAATATCTTTTCAGTCCATCTCGTGGGAAATCGATCATCGAGAGTTAGTTAAAAAGTTATCTTTTTCTAAGTAATTTCAAGTAGATTAACATCGGGATCCCACTAATTTTTCAAAATATTATATAATCTTTCCAAATCTTATATATTTTTTTTAACTTTCTCCATATTCAATTATTTTTACCAAATCTTATATCATTTTTACGTAACCTTTCAAATCTGTACCCTAATTTTTGTTTCCACAATTATATATGAATTTCCAAATTTTCAAATGAATATACTAATTATGATTTTTCAATTGGATCTCAAGTGCATTGTGATTATTAAATTTTGTAAAAGATCAAATTTTGCAAATAAAAAAAAGATTTAGAAAAACATAAAGAATGTCGGTGTTAATCTGAGATTTCACCAAGAAAGCCCCATTATATAGAATTTTGGTGTTAGTTTTTACACCGATGTTGTATATATCTCCCAAATCTTACTTAATTTTTGGCAAATTTTGATATTTGGATTAAAAAATTTGAAAAATTAGATAAGATTTGATATAAAACGACTATATAATATTTAGAAAAATGGATAGAATCTCGGTGTTAATGGTTCGTGATTTTTACCGAAAAAATCCAAAATAATCGGGCCATGGATGGGAGATGAACCATTTTTTCAAAAAAGATTATATAATATTTAAGTAAAATTTCAAAAAAAAAAAAAAAATCGTTGGGAAATTGTCAAAATACCCTCCTCAAGTTTTCCCTTCGTTCTAAATTTATTTTGAAATTAATTTAAAATTCCTTAATGGACGTGTGGATGGGAGATGAGCCATTTTTTTCCTTTTGTGTGATTTTTTAGAACGTAGAGAAGACCTTAATAGTAAATGGACTATAACATTAAGGAAAATAACCAGCCCATTAAACTGTTTCTTGGAAGAAAAAAAGGGAGAGTTGGGGGAAATTTTTTATTTGGTAGCAAAATTTGGGGTTTGGAATTGAAGAATAGCAAAAACTGAAAAATTTAAGAGGACGTTTGAGGTAAGGACTATCCAAGATTATAATAATCGCCTCTTAAATACTATTTTGTAGTCTCCAATTAGCTACAATCAACACTATTTCAAAAACTCCATTTGCTACCGTATTTATTTTTTTGCTAGTGTTTACTATTTTCTTCTCAAACTAAAATAGTTTACCCCTCAAACACATACTATTATAATTCAAATTAAAATAGTCCAACCGAACATAAAATATTATAATCCAACTATAATAGTCTAGACTATAATACTAACTACTTGCCCCAAACGTCCCCTAAAAATTATGACAAAGTTTGGGGTCTAATATTCTTGAGTTTATTTATGAAATCTTTTTATTTATTTATTTATTTTGGTTGGGCTTGGGAGACCCATTTGCTCACCCCAAACAGGGATAAGAAAGTTGGGATGTATAGCTACAAATAACTATTGGTAATGAAAAATGTCTAAGAACTTGGCATGCCACCCACCTTCGAATGGTGTTGGTCCTACGAACCATGAAAAGATTCGCCTTTGGCATCTGGATACGTCGAAATCGCATAAGTTCACCAGGGTGGAGCATGGTCCGCCAAAATCGAAGTATTTGCGATGTTGACTACTATAATTTTAGGAAAAAGAGAGTGAATAGGTTTATTTTTACTTATACACTTGCTAAATACTCATTCATAATCAAAACTCCCAATCAAAATTGATTTACATATTAATAACACAATTACATAGAATATCTTACATTATATTTATTGTTGACAACTTTAAATAAACCAAACTATAGACAAAATCTAGAAGGACAAGAAAATGATACTACAAAATATACCATTAAAGTTTGACAATATGATATAAAGTTCATGCAGTAATCCCTGTAAAGAAAAATCAAAAGTATCTAAAAATGTAATGAGGTAAATGATCTATAATATGTTAACAATGAGACAGACGACTGAGCAATGTCGAATAGTCCTAAGGACAAGTGCATACTGTCACATAAGTATTATAAAATGGAGACTACTCTGAGTATTGAATTTAAAGGAACAAAGTTCACAAAATTCCGATTTTAAAACAAAAACTTCTCAAGTTGCTACCAAGGTAAAAGAAAAAAAAAAAGTAGTTGGAAATATTAGTGGTTCGGTTGCTAATTTGGAGGTCTTTGTATTGAAATTGGAATTTTATGAACTTCCACTACTACAAATGTTGTATTACTTAACATTTTTTTAAAGTCAAGTATAGTGTTATTTGAAGTTTTTAAAAACGTCAAGTAATCTAGTGTCAAGAATAAGAGAATTTTTTTTACTAGCTAAAAGCATCAAGTGCTATAATTTACTTAATATTTTATAACTGTCAAGTATATGACATATGCTGATTTATTTTAAATGTCAAGTATTCAAATTCTTGACATTTATTATGGATCAAGGTTTTCTTAACTTGACATTTTTTACTTGTCAAATATAATTTCTTCTTGACACTCAAAAACTGACAACTTAATAAATACTTGATGTATTTTGGTTGTCAAGTTTGTATGTACTTTTTTCTTTAAAAAATGTATTATTAGAAATTACCTATAATTGCTCCTATTTTGAGATCCAATAATGATATAGTTTAATTGAAGAAGATAACTATTTATTAACCAAATAAATAAACAACACATATATATGAACAATCTAAGCATCAAACAATTCAAAATTTCCATTAATCTAAGCAAGTTCGTATATCTTGAACATATATATTATCATATAATAACCTCATGTTAACAAAGTTTATACAAAATTCAAATGAACAATTACTAAGTTAGAAGAATATGAACCTCATACGAACAATTTCAAAAGTATAACTAACTATCCCGTCCGAAAAAAAAAAATTAAGCAGCATAATCTACAAAATCCTAAAAACTTAAGGAAAAAGCAAATGGTAATATGATTTTGGTTGTGATAGAGGAGTAAGTATTTGTGATCCTGATTGTTGCCTGCAAGGAGATATAGAGCTTTCGGCATAAGCCATCAAGGCAGAAGCTAAACTATTAGATGCAGCTATTTACTTTAAAGATGGATGGTAGTTTTCAAATAGCCTTAACTAGAGAAATGAACTGGACAAAAGCTTCAAAAGAAAAGGGCAAAACTTCATAAGAGAGGATGTCTTTTAATAGGATTTATATCATTCCATTTCAAACCAAACCTATACTTCAAAAAAATCCCAAGAGTAAAACAAATAAAAGAATATTCCACTACAATCAGATTATTACACAGGTATAATATAGGTAGAAAGTGAAGAAAAAGATGTATGAGCTTACAAAACATATCCAATCCGTCCATCAGGTAGCAACATTGGCATCATTGCCATACCAGTAGGAGTTGGTCCTCTTCCATATATCAAAGGTTGCAGCTCAAATGCAATTCAATTAGATTTTTTATTTCTAATTTCAAAAGTAAAAGGTGCTTTAAATCATACGTCCAAGGCACAGAAGCAAATGCAATAGAGCACAATCTGTCTTGTTGGGATTGGTATCCTAATTCTCTTGGAGTCTCGTAGTTTGTAAACTTTGTACACATTGTCAATAAACAAAGCTCCATGGTTATTGTATGTAAACTTAACCATATATATGAGATATACAAGTGAATCATGCCTTAATTAATAACCTAAAAGGTCTGTAGTATAAGGATATATGAGGGATACCTTATCTTGGTGACACTACGGACACGGCCAGCATTGTAGAGGTTTACAAGTATTGTGAACTATTACAGATGGTCTGATCCTGACCATTTATGTGGAGACATGCGAACGGGGGTGTCCTATACAAAGATTTTGGATAAGATTGGACCACGAGATGATTCGTCTCTTTATATAATGCCATTAATACTTGAGACTTACATCTCACCGACCATAGGTGACATGACCTTAATCCGAGTTTTTTAGGAACTACTGCCTTTAAGGACAGTTTTTTGATTAGTATGGGTGAGAATGGCCAGATTGCCAACACAACAAGCCTACCTTTTTGAGGATTTATCTGATTAGGGAGTTGGGAACTCAGTTACATAAGATGGAATTCACTCCCTCCTCGAAGCAGGGTAAGTAGATAGATTGCTCCCTTAAGGGCTGATTCTGGGTCTTGAACATATGGCCACATCCTTTCTTTGGAAGAGAGGACCAAGTCATAGTAGGACTATGACTTATGTTCATTAAAGGAATCAGTGGTACTTAAGAAGCTAGATGTAACTATAAGGGAAAAATGGTTAATTGGCCCATCTATACTTACGAGTGATCTGTGAAGGGCTATCGCACTATTGATTGGTTGATATGGATACAGAAATAAATCTGTAGTGAGGAGAGTGCAGCTGTCGATCTTTAGTGGAATGTCTGGTAGTTAATAGATAGTAAACCCGTGACTAAAGAGTTTAGTCAGTTATTCACGTATTGTTGGAGCTTCAAGCTACAGGTCCATAAGGTCCCCTTGGTAGCTCAATGCATTCAAGTTGAGAATCAGTTCTTGGAGTTAATTTGAACTGCTCAAATTAACAAGAGAAAATTCAATTATATATGATATAATTGGTGTGATGTATGAGATACATCAAATGGAGGATTAATGTAAATATGATTTACATTAAGTACCATAAAATAGAAAAATAACTATGGTTTGTATGTTTCATGAGATGAAATATTAAAACTATAGGTTATAAATATAATATGGTAAGTTGGTTATCATATTGATTTATAATAATATTAATTATTTGATAATTATATCGTTTTCTCTAATAACTAATTGAGTGTGAGGTTATTGGTGGTTTTATGGTAGCCGTGAGATAAAAGAAAATATGTTTTCCTAATTTTGGAGAGTTGCCACTTTCAAAAAGTAACTCATGTGAAAAGCTATCAAGTAAAAGTGTTTCACTAAGCGATAGCTATAGAGAGACTAAACGATCGTGCACATTGACTATATGATAGTTTATTCAGTTCGTCGTAGCTAAACGATCGTGTGGCTTTGTCTATACGATAGGTTGTCATTTACTACACGATCGAGCACATCGTCTATACGATAGACTGTGTCATCTCCCACTTGCTCGATCGTATACACGATCGTCGTCTTCCTGTCTCTTCCTTAAGCCAAGTTCATACAGAGCCCACAACTTCTTGATTCTCACACCGAGAATACCAAGGTAACTATTGTGGTGGTGTCCTAACTCAACTCGAGTGTTTGAGAAGCTTTTGGTTGTTCATGTTGCTCGTGTGGTGTTCGTTGTGTTCGTGCTGAGCATCAATCATTGCGTTCGAGGGTTGTATTGCTGTGGACGCTTATAGATTGATCAAGGGAGTCTGAAGAATGTTTCTTCAAAGGTATGCATACTCTATCCTTTCACTCTTTGTAAGCATGTTATAATTTTGTGTTGTGCATGACCTGTCAGTTTCCATTTTGTGACCAAAATTGTTTGTGTTCAATTTCGAATGGAATTTGGAATGATCCTTCCGCTACTCATGGAAATCCTTGTGCTTGATTTCCTTCAATTGGTATCAGAGTCGGGTCGTTATGATATTCCAAATTTCACTTCCGTTTTAAACTTCTTTTACAGTCGTGATGGGTTTTCTGCATTGCGTTTAAGTGTTAAATGCATTTGTGGATGTGTCGATGAACGTTTACTGGTTAATTGCCTCTATTTAAAACTTTCTTTTCAATTACAAAGTGTTAATTTGTAAGGACCCCTACATTTTTGGGCATAATTAATATGCGATCGAGTCTGTAATTCAAAATGTTTGAGTTTGTTGAGTCGTTCTTGATGAAGTTTTGAAGCATAGAGATGCAGTTCTCATCGAGGAAGAAGACCAAAGGTTGGTCGTATCGTGTAGAATAAGGTAAATGATAGTTGAGTTTTTACTAAACGATCGTGTAGAAATGTTCTGTCCGATCGTGTAACATTTACTAAACGATCATTTAGCTAATGTTAAATGATGGGGTAAAGCATTTACTTTATCGCGTGGCATTGGTTGCTCGATCGCATGGATGCTAGAGGTAAACAATCGCGTAGAGCATATGATGCTCATCGTTTAATAAAAGGCGCCCGCACTAAACGATCGTGTAGTTAGCATGCTTCATTGCATAGTCACACTACACGATCACGCGGTATACGATACTTTGGCGCTCGCTCAACGATCGTTTAGACAGTTTTGTTTCACCGTATCGTTGTCGTTTAGATGATTACTTAAGGCTTGCATTGCACGTTGTGCGCTGCACGATCACGTGCCCTCATGCTTCATCGCATAGTAAAGGTACACGATCGTTACTAAATGATCGTTTAGCTCTAGAAACATTGGTAAACGATTGAGTAAAGCATTTACATTTTTCGTGGAAGCGATCACAAGGAGTTTGTTACACGATCAAGGAGACGTGTTTCTTCACCCGGATGGTTTAAGACCCGGTTCGCCTGTTTGAACCAGAGACTTTTTGCTATTTGTAATAGTTAGCTTTGTTTTTTGAGGATTTGAGGCTAATTATCTCAGTTCATCAACTTTTATTTAATGTGCATGAGATGTATGTTGGTTTATATGTCATAGTGTATGACATATAGATTTAAAACCTACATTAGGTTATATAATTATTCATGCATCATATATTATAAGTGTTATAATATAGTCTTTTGGCATGATGAAATTACAAGAGAGCATGTGCATGCATCATAAAATATAAGAGTTATATTTATGCATGTGGTAAGCATATTCATGCATCATCTTTATATTATAAGTGTTATAGTATAAAGGTGAATGGAAGCATGTTTGCCTGGTTCATTGCTTGGTTGTATAAGTGTTATATAAAAGTAGCAATGAATGAACAATGCATGGAACATGACACTTAGGCTAATTTATAAACGTTATGAATGCCTTGTATGTGTTTGCTTCGCGTTATGGATGGTTTTAGTTATTTCTATTATAAGCGTTATAACGGAAATTAGAACTAAAATCGATAAGAAAGAATTGCATGCGAACTTAGGGTGAACTCATGTTTTAAAAGGGTTTTAAAATTAGATTGAGATAGACCTAAGTTCAAGGTTCTAATGAGATTAGATACTTAAGTTTAATTTTTTTTAAATCGGTTTAATAGGATTAAATTGATTGGCCTAAAAGATTAAATTTGTATTTAATCTATCTATAAGGTATCTTTTGTATAAGGCGGGTTCTGTCTAGGCTGGGGTACTTAAGCTGATGGAAACGGAACACCCCTACCTGGGAACCTACTTGGAAAGATGAATTAGATAGATTTTTTGCAAGCATACGACAGTTGATCAAAGACTCTATTAAAAAGTTTAATGGATGATGATCAAAAGTTGTTCAACTTTCCAAGGTAAAAGTTACTTTTGGGAAAATCCAAAAAGTCACTTAGTTAAAATCCTTAGCCGTGTTTTCTCTAAGTAAACTAAAGCCTAGGTTATAAAATACTCAGTGGGAGGAAGAGATATATTTGATATGTTAATGATTCCACTCACGTTTCTCCCTGAATGTTTACGCCGTGAGATTCATGCTTGGCTTCGTGGTGCCTTGGGAACATCCCCCTTCGAATGGTGTTTGCATGAGTCAATATGAAGGTGGACGGAGAGAGTACTTATAATAAGTGGGTGAAGGGTATATGTTAACACGCCTTGCGGTCTCCTTCATTGGTTCACACCGTGAAATCATTCTTGCACTCCCTTGTGGTGCCCTGAGAGCGTCTCCCTTCAGATGGGTTTTGTGCAGTTGGTCAATATCAACTCCAGAAATGAATAGGGTCACTTTAGTTTTTGCCCCAATCGGATTTTTTCCCTTCAGATTGGCTGCTTGGGGTGGAACTCTAGGGCCTAAAATGCTGGGTCACACTTACGGGAAATTGTTAAGCAAGTTAATGATTTTTTGACCAAATCAATGATGGGTAGTCGTTATAGGATCAAGAGTTGTTCTGGTATTAATGACTAGTTGAGAATGTCTCAATTCAGATGAGGGATAAATTGATTATCCTTTGGTAGCTTTTATCCTAAACCTTTGAAGCGTTATTGTGAAACTAGACATCACACGAGGTTCATTTCAATTTTACTAAATCGTATTAGATGTTTTATGTTTTTCAACGAGTATTTGCTAAAACCTAACGTAGGTCAATGTGTTTGTTATTTCAGCAACATGAATGTTTTTCTGTTAAATGCCTTCAGTTAGACCAATTTCATATATTGGAAAGAGTCTGATAAAACATATTTCGTGGTAAACGACCTCGAGTTTGTCTTGGTTGAGAAGTGTCCTCAAGTCCCAACCCTTGATGCACCGCGAAGTGTTCGTAATGCATATGAGGTGTGGACGAAGGCTAATTCACTGGCCCGACTTCAGATATTGGCTAGCATACTTGATGCTTTGGCCAAAAGGGTTGAGAACATGATCATTGCACGTGAGATCTTGGACTTGTTGCAAGAATTATTTGAACGCCAGTTCTTACTTTTTGAGCACAAATAGATGGATGACAAAACCAATAGTGTCAGTTCCCAAGTTAACCTCTAGGAAGAGACAACAAGTGTTGCTGACTTTGTTAAAGTTCATTGACGAGAAGTGTTCTCTAACACGGAACCTTGAGCTTATTTAGGTTATGACAATGATCCCACTACTCTCCAAAAGAGGAGGATGTCTAAAGACAGTAAATATGATTTATTGGTCTTGGAGACGTGTTTGGTAGAGAATGATGATTCTGCCTGAATCTTTGATTTAGGTGCTACTAATCACGTCAGTTTCTCTTACCAAGGATTTAGTTCCTGACAAACGTTGCCACAGGGAGAGTTGACTCTTCGAGTCTGTACTGGTGAGGTTGTTTCAGCTGTTGTTGTAGACAGGCTTAAGTTATTTTTGGACAAGAAACGTTATATGTTACTAGATAATGTTTTTGTAGTTCCTCATATAAAGAAGAACTTAATCTCGATTTCTTATCTCATTGAACAAGGTTATATCGCCTCCTTTTCTGAGAGTAAAGTGTTTATTTTCAAGAATCGGATGGAGATTAGTTTTGGTTCAATGGAAAATAATTTATCTGTACTAAGGCCATTAGTCATAAAAGTCTTGCTTAATACTAAAATGTTCAGTACAGCGACAACAACAAAAAGACCAAAGGTTTCTCATAAGGAAAATGTCCATCTTTGGCATCTAAGGTTAGGTCACATCAACCTTAATAGGATTGAGCAGTTGGTGAAATGTGGATTTCTAAAGAGTTTAGAAGATAAAACTTCTTATCGGTGTGTTAATCATGCCTTGAAGACAAGATGACCAAACGACCTTTTACTGAAAAAGGTTACAGAGCCGAGACGGCCTTAGATCTTATACATTCAGACCTCTATGGTACGATAAGTGTTAGAGCTCAAGGTGGATATGAATATTTCATCTCTTTCATAGATGATTATTCAAGGTACGGGTTGTTGGGGTTGATGCCCTAAAGTCTCGTGTCCTATAGTTTGTAAACATTTTATACGAATACTTGTGTTGTTAATATATGATATTTACTTCACATCTTATATTTTTACTCAGTTGCTTGTTTTATTTGCTTTACCACAAACCAATAAACATAAAATTCCTAGTTATCTGTATGTGACTCAAGCATGTATATGGTGACATACAAATGGATCATATCTTGAGTGATAATCAAAATGATATGCAGTATATGGATATAGGAGGGAAACCTTATCCTGGTAATGTTACGAATGCAGCCCGCTTTATGAAATGGTCACAAGTGTTGTGACTTGTCATAAATGGTCTGATCCTGATCATTCATATTGGGGACATACGAGCGGGGGCGTCCTATACAAAGAGTTTGTATAAGACCTGATCACGAAGTGTTAACGTCTCGTTATATAACATCGTTCATGACAGAGACTTCACTTCACTAGGATGACCAGAGGTAACATGACCTCAATCTTGAGTGAGTTAGGAACTCTTGCCATTGAAGGCGGTCCTTTGATTTGTATGGGTGCGAGTGGCCAGGTCGCCGATTCAAACTTACCATTTTGGGGACTCGTCTGATTTGGGAGCTGGGAACTCAGCTACATAAGATGGAATTCACTCCTTTCCTAAGGCAGGGGTAAGTAGATAGATAGCTCCCTTAAGGGTTGATTCCGGGGCTTGAACGATGTGGCGCCACATACCTTTTCTTGGCCCGAGAGGTGTTCACACATATAGTTGGATTATGTTGTATTGTTCTTAGAGGAATCAATGGTACTTAAGAAGTGAGATGTAACTACAAGGGAAAAACGGTAATTTGACCCAGCTGTACTTACGAGCATCTGTGAAGGGTCATCGTACTCATGATTGATTATATCTGATGGACACAGAAATATATATGTGGTATGAAGATTTCAGCCGTTGGTCTTTATTGGAATGTCTGACAGTTAACAGATGGTGGATCTCGTGGCTAAAGAGTTTAGTCAACTATTCACGAACTGTTGGAGCTTCGAGCCACAGGTCCATTAGGTCCCCTGGGTAGCTTGGATAATGTCGAGAACCAGTGTTTGGGTTAATTTGCAATGTACAAATTGACAAGAGAAAATTCAATTATATATGATATAATTGGACTAATTAATTATATATGATATAATTGGCTAAATGTATGAGATACATTATTTTGGAGGAAATTAGATATAAATATGATTTATATCAAGTAGAGGAGAAAATACTATAGTAGATACGTGATATCAAACTATAGGTTAAAAATATAATATGATTATAATTTAATTAATTAGTTGATTAATTATATGATAATTAATCCAAATTTCACGTTTGGACGTGGGTTAGTGGGGCAGCATCGATTATTGTAACCGATGAATTAAAATGAAAAATGTTTTCATTTTTGAATCGTTCAATCGCTCACCCAAAAGAATTCGTGAGAGAGAGCACGTTGGTGAACATCTAAACGAGAGCCTATACGATAGTCCTTTCCACCTAAACGATCGTCTACCTCGCGCCTAAACGATCGCACGCTATTTCCTACACGGTCATATAGCTTCTCTAAACGATTTTATAGTGTGCCGATTTTGCTAAACGATCATATATCTTTTCCTAAACGATCGTTTAGTAAATCCTACACGATCGTGTAGCTCCTCCTAAACGATAAGCAGTATACTATGCGATAGCTTCTTTTTCCCTCCCACTTGCTTATCGCCTACACAATTCGTGTTTCCTCCTTCCTCTACCAAATTCACCAAAGACCACCCTTTGGGTTTTCACTCCAAGAATACCCAGGGCTCTTTAGTGGTGGTGTCATCCCCACGGTGTTCGTGTTTGTGCGGTTGTTCGTGCTGCTGCAGTCGACGTTTCCGCTGGGCGTTGGTAGATTGCATGGAGGTTTTTCGCTGCTGTGAGTGTCGAAGATTGAAGATTTTCTTCAACTGGTATGGTACTATTTCCCTTATTATTTCGTTGTTCATAGCATGTCGATAATTAGTGTTTGTTTTCATAACTGTATGTTTTGAATGTATAATGTGTATTTCGGTCACAGTGAGATTGAAGTGATCCATGGTGGGTGCATTTCTACACTGATTTAATGGTTAAATTTGTTGTGGATGTGCGAATTAATGGATGTTTACGGGATGATTAGCCTCGGTTTGATTTAGATCCTTTTACATTTGCGGTTGTTTGTAAAGGCCCGTGCGTTTTTGGGCAGTAATAATCGTTATTGAGTTTGTATTCAAAGTTTGTTTGAAGTTTTGAGTCGCGTCGAAGAAGCAGATCTGTGCAAGCGTTGCATAAGAGTGGTATGTGATCTGGGCAAGCGTTGCAATTCTTCGAGGAAGGAGGCGATCTATGGTTGATCGCATCATGCAGAAAATGTGCTACGCGATCGCTGTTGATCACATCGTAAAGATGAAGGAGTACACGATCGCTGTTGAACGCATCGATTAAACGATGGGGTATGCGATCAAATGTTCATTGCATCGTGTTTGACGATCGGGTACGTGATCGCTGAGTATCATGTCGTGTAGACGATGAGATACTCGCGGATCGCTTAATGCACACGCACGCTAGACGATCATTTAGGTCAACAAGCTTCATCGCTTAGTAACTGAATAAACGATCGCTTAGCATCGCAAGGTAAATCATTTACCGGGTTGTACGCATCGTGTAGACGATGAGATGCTCGCGTATCGTTTAAAGTGTGCGTGCTAAACGATCATTTGGGTCAGCAAGCTTCATCGCTTAGTAACTGACTAAACGATCGCTTAGTATCGCACGATAAATCATTTACCTATCATCGCGCTACACGATCGCATAGACGATCAGGCATCGCAGCCTCATCTTCGTCTACGCGATCGTTTACTTATGCTCCTATCATCTAGTGTGCGCTGAACGATCATCTACCTGATAACTTATAGAAATACAAGTTATTTGTACTGCTTTATTTAGATATTGCGGCCAAAAGAAAGGAAAGTTGCGTCAATTGTAGAGAAATTGGCAAAGAAATGCAAGAATTATAAATTGTCGTCAATACACCCACTAACACCATTGCGATGGTAGAAAAGAATATTTCAAGTCTGTTTTGCAGGAAATCAAGTCACCGTATGCGTTCATGGCTCAAGAGAAGAGAACAACGCATCTACGTCGCATTGCGCCCATCATTCAGGAATGAATAGATGATCAACGCAATGACGGCGCATGCGACAATCGACAAGAGCTTTGCGATCAACGCAACTTCAACCACATGCGGTAATCAAAAACAACATCGCATGCGGACAAACGATCGAAGATGCAAATGAGCAACACAATCACGGAGGATTTCGACACGTGTACAACTAACCGTTGTGCATTTTTGACAGATTGATTGCATAATAGAAGGAATATTTATTCCACCATTTTCGGAATTTCCATAACAATAAAGTAGGGACCACACTGTAGAGAGTCAGAGCATTCATCTATAAATACCCTCAAAGAATTCACTAAAAGATATACTTGATACAAGGCTATTTTGATATTTGTATATTAAGAGAGAGGCTTATCTGAGTGCTGATCGGAGAAGATCCGGGAAGAAAAGAGGCAAAGCCGAGAGGTGAGTCTCAGGGCAAATCATTCCAAATCCCACGCGTGAAGCTCTGTACCTAGATCAACTCTACCGGTTGAGCAAGCCTGAGAGGGAAGCTCATCCTTCCATTCACTCCATACGTCGGCAAGCGATTTCTCCATCCAGATCTGTGTCAAGATATTGACACTCTTCTGTATTTGTTTCTATTTCTATCATCAATTGTATATCATCTTCTTAGTCTAAATCATTCACACCATGTATCAGACACTTGATTCTATAATTAAATGTCATGATCATTTTCATCTCCATATTTCTGTTTACTTCCGTTCCTCCATTAATCGCTTTCTCCATGATGTTTTCTTAATCCTTTGGTAATTAGAATTGTTGGATCGATATGGCAACCTTAGAGGGAGGTGAATAGGGTTTAATTAAACTTTTTTTTTCTAAATTAACCCAATTAAACTAATTAATACACTTTTTATAAATAATAAGAAAAATTCAAATTATGCAAAAAATAAGATGACAAAAATTGTGATAATTTAATTCTATAAAATTTTAGCAAATAAATAAGAACAAACTAAAACATACAATAAATTGCTTAAATTAATTGCAAAAATAAAAAGGAAAGAGTTAGAGAAGAAGACACCGTAATTTTTATAGTGGTTCAGTCAAACTCGACTTACTCCACTCCCCAAGTGCCTCTTGGGAATTTGAATAAAATCTTTCCGACTCTTTCCATGGATTAGAACCCAACTGTTACACCACCACTCCTTTTACGGGTTGAAGAGCAAACCCGATCATTTCTATGGTTTAGGATTAAACCATTACAAATGTTGGAATTTTTGAAAAATACAAAACAACTCTCACTAGAGTGGATTTACAAATTTAAGCACTCAACAAGTTTATCCTCATAATACAATAACACTCTCTCAAGAATAAGATGAAAAGAAAAAAAATTGGGAACTTAGAGAGAGCAACAATGGAACTTTTGAGTTTTGGAGGATTATGAAATGTAAAATTTTTTTGTTTAAAATTTGGAGAGAAAGATGGTTTATGTAGAGATGGAAAAATTTTTAGAAACCACAATTAATTTGGACCATTGTATTTTGGAAAGATATAAACAAAATATAATATTAAATTCTTTTTCTTTTGAAATTCATTTTCTTTTTAAAATTAATCCAAAAAAATAAAAAAAAAAACAAACCATGTGTCAAAAACTAGCCGTTAGACACAAACATAAAATTATATTAAATTCATTTTCTTTTTAAATTCATTCTTTTTAAAGTCAATCCAAAAATATAAAACAGACCATGTGTAAAAAAACTAGCCGTTAGACACAAACATAAAATAATATTCTTAGGGAAAGCATGTGTTAATATTCTTAGGACAACTCGCCCTAAGAATATCTCCCCCTACCAAAATGCCTTCTAAAAGATTTAACAAGTAAAATTATAAAATCAAGAGGCATCACAACGAATAAT
The DNA here is from genome assembly GCF_027475165.1 of Benincasa hispida. Taxonomy (NCBI): domain Eukaryota; kingdom Viridiplantae; phylum Streptophyta; class Magnoliopsida; order Cucurbitales; family Cucurbitaceae; genus Benincasa; species Benincasa hispida. Next base: position 7,635,422 of record NC_143485.1, on the reverse strand, counting down.
ACCGAGCTCAAGCCTATTTTTGCAAAAGTTTTCTTCATTCAAAGGCTTGGTAAGAATATCCACTAATTGATTATTAGAGCCTACAAATTCAAGAGTAATATTATCATTTTGCACATGCTCTCTAATAAAGTGATTCATAAAATCAATATGCTTAGTCCTAGAATGATGTATAGGATTTTTAATCAAATTAATAGCACTAGTATTATCACAAAATATAGGCACATTATCAAACTTTAATCCAAAATCACAAAGAGTTTGTTTCATCCAAAGAATTTGAGCACAACAACTAGCAACTGTAATATATTCCACTTCGGTAGTGGATAAGGCAATCGAATTTTGCTTTTTACTAAACCAAGAAACTAAGGAACTACTAAGAAATTGACAAGTCTCACTAGTACTCTTACGGTCAAATAAACTACCCGCAAAATCCGCATCGGAATATCCTACCAAATTAAATTCAACATTTCTAGGATACCATAAGCCTAAATCAATAGTACCAAGCAAATATTTAAAAATTCTTTTAATGGCATGTAAATGTGATTCCTTAGGACAAGATTGAAATCTAGCACAAAGATATACACTAAACATAATATCGGGTCTACTAGCGATTAAATAAAGTAAAGATCCAATCATACCTCTATAAGTTTTTATATCCACACACTTACCTTTTTCATCCTTGTCAAGCTTAGTGGATGTGCTCATAGGCGTTTTTGCAATTTTACCTTCATTGAATTTGAACCTTTTGAGCAAATCCCTTGTGTATTTTTCTTGACTTATGAAAATACCATCCTTGAGTTGTTTGATTTGGAGTCCAAGGAAGAAGCTAAGTTCTCCCATCATACTCATCTCAAATTCAATATGCATACACTTAGAAAATTCTTCACACAAAGATGGATTAGTAGAACCAAAAATAATATCATCCACATATATTTGTACTAAAAGCATATCATTTTCTTTAGTCTTAATAAAAAAGAGTAGTATCAATTTTACCCATTTTAAATCCATTCTCAAGCAAGAAATTACTAAGTCTATCATACTAAGCTCTTGAAGCTTGTTTTAAGCCATAAAGAGCCTTTTTCAACTTATAGACATGATTAGGAAAATCAAAACTTTCAAACCCCGGAGGTTGTTCTACATAAACTTCCTCCATGATATAACCATTTAAAAATGCACTTTTCACATCCATTTGATACAAAATGAAATTCTTATAAGAAGCAAAAGCAAGCAACATTCTAATAGCTTCTAATCTAGCAACGGGTGCAAAAGTTTCTTCATAATCTATTCCTTCCTCTTGACAATAACCTTAAGCTACAAGTCTAGCTTTATTTCTAATGATATTTCCATTTTCATCCATTTTATTTCTAAAGACCCATTTAGTTCCAATTATAGAAGCATGAGAAGGCCCAGGGACTAACTCCCAAACTTTATTCCTTTCAAATTGATTTAATTCTTCTTGCATAGCTAAAATCCAAAATTCATCATTTTCGACATCTTTAAAACTTTTTGGTTCAATTTGAGAAACAAAAGCAAGATTATTAAACATATTAAGAGAGGAACAAGTTTTCACACCTTGTTCAGGATCACCAAGAATTAATTCTTTAGGATGGAAAAGAGCATACCTCCACTCTTTAGGTATGGATGAAGAACCAACTTCGTTCTTTTCGACTAAGCTCACCTCTTGCTTACTTGAAATAATTTCCTTGCCTTTGTCACTAACAAGTAAATCTCCAAAATTTCCTTCTAAAACATCACTATAAATAGGCTCATTAGAAATAACATTGCAAGATTCATCAAATACTACATGCATAGATTCCTCAATTACTAAAGTTCTTTTATTGAAAACTCTATAAGCTTTACTAGTAGAGAAATAGCCATAGAAAATACCAACATCCGTTTTACAATCAAAATTTTTAAGTTTTTCTTTGTTATTCAAAATAAAACATTTGCAACTAAAAACTTTGAAATACCCAATATTTAGAATTTTGTTATGCCAAAGTTCATAAGGAGTTTTATCCAAAGAAGGTCTAATTAAAACTCTATTTAAAACATAACAAGCGGTGTTAATGGCTTCCGCCCAAAAGTATGTAGGTAAACCATACTCATGCAATATTGATCTAGCAAATTCTTGCAAAGTACGATTTTTCCTTTCAACTACACCGTTTTGTTGAGGAGTTCTTGGAGCGGAAAAATTATGAGAAAAACCATTTTCTTCACAAAAAGTTTCAAAAGCATTGCTATCAAATTCTCCTCCATGATCACTCCTAATTTTAGAAATAAAAAACCTTTTTCATTTTGAACTCTTTTTACAAAACTAGAAAAGCTTTTCAAAGCATCATCCTTATGTTTTAGCATCAAAACCCAAGTAAATCTTGAAAAATCATCAACTATCACAAAGGCATAATAGTTTTCTCCAAAACTAGCAATTCTAGAAGGGCCAAATGAGTCCATGTGTAATAGTTGAAGAGGTCTAGTTGTAGAGATTAAATTTTTAGATTTGAAAGAAGACTTAGTTTGCTTACCCATTTGACAAGCATCACAAACTTTGTCTTTTTCAAATTTAAATTTGGGAAGGCCTCTAACCAAAGAATTCTTGGAAATATTTGAAATTAAGTGCATGTTAGCATGTCCTAGTCTTCTATGCCATAACCAAGAATCATTATGCAAAGCCGATAAACATTTATCATTAATAGGACAATCATTCAAATCAATAGTATAAACATTTTCATCTCTATTTCCAACAAATGTAACTTTTCTATCACTAGCATTTTCAATGATGCAATTCTTTTTATCAAACACAACTCTAAAGCCTTTATCACACAATTGACTAATACTAAGTAAATCATGCTTCAAACCATCAACCAAAAGTACATTTTCAATTAAAATAGAAGATTCATTACCTATACTACCTTTACCAATTATTTTACCTTTCTTGTTGTCACCAAAGGTTAAAGACCTCCATCCTTTTTGGAGAGAAAGACAAACTTGGATGGATCTCTCGTCGTGTGCCTCGAGCAACCACTATCCAAGTACCACTTGTTTTTCTTAGAGGCTTTCAAACAAACCTACAAACACAAATGTTCAAGTTTGATTCTTTGGTACCCACACTTGTTTGGGTCCTAGATGGTTAGCATTGACAAACTTGGGAATCCATTTCATTTTTGCATAGACATTTAAGGCATTGGATTTAGACAAGTAACAAGAATAAGTTGTATGTCCAAACTTGCCACATGAGAAACAAACAACATTATGCAAAGATTTATCTCTTACAACAAATTTATGTACTCTACTTTTCTTGGAGAAATTATTCCTTGGAGCATTGTGAAACTTTGCCCTTTGAGAAAAATTTCTTCTTGGAGAAGTAGTATGAGCATATTTCAATTTAAAACACTTAGGTCTAATATGGTCTTCAACACCACAATAATGACATATAGGCACAAAGTTAGATTTAACATGCTTAGACACAACCTTAGCCATATTATGAGATGCTTTAACAAAGATAGTCTTAGAACTTGAAGGAGTAGAACATTCATCAATATAGCCTAAACCTCTTTTATCACCAAAAGGCTTGCCTACTTCAATTATCTTGTCTAATCTTTGAGCACCTATTGTCAACTTTTTAATAGATTCTTTAGCCTTATCAAGTTCTTGCAAAGCACTAAATTTCTTTTCTTTGAGTAATTTAATCAAATTATCTTTTTCACAACTATCATGCTCAAGAAATTTAACTTTGTCAAGCAAGGCATTGTTCTCATTACAATCAAAAGCATGCTTGTCACGAGAGATATTCATTTCATCAAATGCATAGCATCATGCTCATTCTATTTTAAGCAAGCAATTTTTTCAAGTAAAGACTTATTTTTACTAGATAAAATATTGTATTTCTTTTTAAGCACAACATACTTAGAAATAAGTTTTTCTAAATCATTTTGCATATTTTCAAAAGCTTCGAACAATTCATTATAAGAAAGAGGTTCTAGAGTTACCTCATCATTTTGTTCATCCTCTTTGTCACTATGAGCCATGAAGCAAAAATTGGCCACTTCTTCATTATCACTTCCACTTTCGCTTTCATCGCTATCATCCCAAGTTCATTGCTTTCTTCTTGGATTTCTTGGATGAATTGAGAAAAGGACAATCGATTCTAATATGACCCGACTTCTTGCATTCATAGCATATTACCTCGTCCTTTTTGCTCTTTTCACCTTTCAACTCTTTTTGGTTGGAGAGATACTTCTTGAATTGCTTCTTTCTCTTGATGAAGTTCTTATACTTACGTGAAAGATAGGCAACATCATCTTCACCAAGGTCATCTTCATCTTGGGAGTCAATTTCTAAAGAGATGGTCTTTAAAGCTATACTATTTTCTTTCTTTTTCTTCTCATCCTTCATGTTTTTCTTGATCTTTATCTCATGCGTCAACAACGAGCCCATGAGTTCATCAATGGAGAGAGATTTGAGATCCTTTGCCTCTTGAATGGCGGTGACTTTAGGCTCCCATTATTTAGGCAAAGACCACAATAGCTTCTTTATCTTCTCAAGATTTGAGTACTTTTTCCCAAGTCCTTCTAAAGCATTGACAATATTAGTAAATCTAATAAACATATCGAAAATAGTTTCATTTCCATCAATTTTTTTCTAAATTAATCCAATTAAACTAATTAATACACTTTTTATAAATAATAAGAAAAATTCAAATTATGCAACAAATAAGATGACAAAAAATGTGATAATTTAATTCTATCAAATTTTAGCAAATAAATAAGAACAAACTAAAACATACAATAAATTACTTAAATTAATTCCAAAAATAAAAAAGAAAGAGTTAGAGAAGAAGATACCGTAATTTTTATAGTGGTTCGGTCAAACTCGACCTACTCCACTCCCCCAAGCACGTCTTGGGAATTTGAAGAAAATCTTTCCGACTCTTTCCACGGATTAGAGCCCAACCGTTACACCGTCGTTCCTTTTACGGGTTCAAAAACAAACTCGATCATTTCCACGGTTTAGGATCAAACCGTTACAAATGTTGGAATTTTTGAATAACACAATACAACTCTCACTAGAGTGGATTTACAAGTTTAAGCACTCAACAAGTTTATCCTCACAATATAATAACACTCTCTAAGAATAAGATGAAAAGAAAAAAAATTGGGAACTTAGAGAGAGCAACAATGTAACTTTTGAGTTTTTGAGGATTATGAAATGTAAAATTTGTTGGTTTAAATTTTGGAGAGGAAGGTGATTTATATAGAGATTGAAAAATTTTTAGAAACCACAATTAATTTGGACCATTGGATTTGGAAAAGAAAAATCAATGGTGGAGATTTTAAACTAAACTAGTCGTTAGATACAAACAAAAAATAATATTAAATTACTTTTCTTTTGAAATTCCTTTTCTTTTCAAAATTAATCCAAAAAAAAATATATATATCATATGTCAAAAACTAGCCGTTAGACACAAACATAAAATAATATTAAATTTATTTTCCTTTTAATTCATTTTATTTTTAAATTCATTCTTTTAAAAAACTAGCCGTCAGACACAAACATAAAATAATATTAAATTTATTTTCCTATCAAATTTCTTTTTAATTTCAATTTTTTTTAAATTTTAAATCAATCCAAAAATCAAAAGTCCATTATATGTTAATCTCTTAATGATTCACCATTCAACCAATATGCTGCCACATTTCTACATGCAGATAGTCTGGTTATGCCACATCACCCACCACGGTATTTTCTCTATAGACTTGTTTCGGTCATATCGTCTTCGTTTTAGCTCCGATTTGAGTGATTCAAGAGGTGCTGGAATCGTTATTCTGAGCTCTACGCTATGGACATATTAAAACACTAAGATTTTTAGTAATTAAAAATTGAATTTGTTATCATCAAAACATTGATTAATTAATTAATTAATTTGAGATTAAGGGTCAAAAATCCAACAAGAATGAATTAAATAAGTAAATTAATTTGTGCTAAAGGAATAAATATGTTTAGCTAAAGCATGCTAGACAGCATCTTCACCTATGAGAGCAGAAGTGAAGATAACATTTCGATCTGTCGATAGAAGGTTAGAAGAATGCGTTAACTAAAGCGAGAAGTACTTCCAGAGATGGAAGCAACCTTGCGTTCATTACGTTCATCCCTGTTTCACCATAGAGATGTGGGAACACGACCGATCACCGAGAGGTGTACGCCAAGGGAAAGCAGAACTGTTGTTATATCTTTAACGCAATTAATGTACTTGCGATGTTTGTACTAATTGTCCTTTCTCTTTCTGCTTCGTACATAAAGCCTTGCCACCGCATAACACGATTCTTTGTATAATCTTCACAGTCGGTCTCAAACTCGGTATCATGTATCATGTAACCTATATCTTGTATCATCATAGCTTAGGTTTACTTTTATCGCAACTTTACTTTACCGCATATTTTAAATACCTATATAAACCAATCTTTTATTAAATTGAAAAAACCTCGGTCGCATATATCACAAATGTAATGCAATTAACCTAAAATAATCCCTGTGTTCGACCTCGGATCACTCCAAGAAACTTGCGATGGAATTATACTTGGTTTCAACGCAAGGAAACTTATGACAACGCATAGCATACTACAAACATTTCGTTAATAACGTATACATCTAGAAGTAGTATCGCATATCATCGCAACTTATATCGTAGTGCATGTGCTTAAAATAGAA